>NC_081767.1:12643094-13243094 GCF_963082965.1 Carassius carassius | reverse complement strand
CAATCAGGACTAGATGTCAATTAATACTCAAAAGAGAGAAGACAAACATTATGTTAATGGATTAAAACTAAAGTAAAAAAATAGCATATGGTTTAATATGTGAGAATGGAAAAGGGAGAAAAAATAAATTATCACTTAAATATTACATAGGTTTGTATGGATGAATGTACATACAAATGTCATGTCTGCTGTCTGATCACCCCGTTCTTCGGTTTGTGTGTGTGTTTCTGTATATGTCTGCATCTCGTGTGCACATGGTGTTTTTTTTGGTTTTGATCGTTCGTCTTGCACCTATCTGTGGCGTTCCTCCCTCCCCCTCATCACTACTGTTTCCGCTTCTAATTGTTTGACTCCGCTCACCTGAATTCAATGTCTGTTCATCTCTTGCTCTATTTATTCCCGTCTGTCGCGCCTATCGGTGCCAGATCGTTGTTCGTCAATAGTCCCTGTGTAGCCTTTCTGTCTGATCCTGTCAAGCCTTGTTCTGTCGTGCCATTGTTTGCTGCTACTGGTTTTGTTTTGTTTTTTTTTGTTTTTTCCCCTCCCTCATTTCCTAGACTGGGCACCGGCATTCTTCTGAAGAGTTTGGTTTGCTCCGTCACTGGCTCTCTCGTGGCTTCCTCCCCTCTCCGCTGTCTACGCGGCCGCGCCGTTGGTCGCCCCCTGCCGGGCATTTATGCAAGGACATTGAAGTCTCTTATTCTTCTGTTGGACCTTTTTCCTCATTTCCCGGCCTGTTTTTGTTCGTTGGAGGGAGTTTTTCTTTTTGACTTTTTGAATAAATTGGTCTCGCACTGTAACCTGCATCTGTGTCCAGTTGTGTTCCTGACAGAACGATCTGGCCAAGATGGACACAGCAGGTGCAGATTCTGTCAGAACCGCAGTCACCCAGCAGGGTGTTCTTTTGGGCCAGCACGAAGCCAGACTGACGAACACCACAAGGGAGGTGGAGTTTCTAGCCAACCAAGTGGCTGAGCTGACCAACCGCATCCAAGAACTGCAACGAGAGGCTGCTCAGGGTGGTGCCGTTCACCATCTTCCTCGCCATGAGCCTGAGCCCCGATGCAATAACCCACCACCCTATGATGGGGACCCCAATTCCTGCCGGGCCTTCTTGTCCCAGTGTTCTGTGGTGTTTGCCTTGCAGCCACGCACATACGCACTTGAGATGTCCAAAGTGGCTTTTGTATTGACCCTTCTAACCGGCAAGGCTAGAGACTGGGGAACCTCCGTCTGGGAGACTAAAGCTCCCTGTTGTGCTTCTTTTAAAGATTTCCGCCAGGAGATGGAGAGGCTATTCGACCGCTCTGCCAGAGGTCAGGAAGCGGCTGACCAGCTAGCACGGCTCCGTCAGGCGGGTCTCTCCGTAACGGACTATGTAATTAATTTCAAGACTCTGGCAGCTACCTGCGATTGGAATGAGGAGGCCTGTCGAGCTATGTTCCGTGCTGGGCTAGAGGATGACATCCAGGATGAGCTGGCCACTCAGGACCTGCCACGTGACTTTGACGATCTTGTTAACATGGTGTTGCGGATCGAGGGTCGCCTTCGCCGCCGTCATCAGCGCCTGGCAGTTCGTGCACCCTGGAGGACTGAGGAGTCATCATCTGTTTCCCCTTCAGAAACCACTGAGCCTGAGCCCATGCAGGTGGGGCGCCTTCGGCTCACTCCTCAACAGAAGCAGCAATGCCTCGCCCTAGGGCTATGTCTGTATTGCAGCAAATCAGGTCACTTCGCAGCAGGCTGTCCGCTAAAAGTCAAGGCTCACCAGTAAAGAGGGGGATCCTGGTGAGCGCTACCCCTTTATTGCATCCCCCCTCCTCTCGCACTCTCCTTCCTGTCTCCATTCAGTTTGGTGATGTCCTTAACTCCTGTACTGCACTGGTTGACTCGGGAGCTGAGGGCAACTTTATGTACCTCTCTCTAGCCACCCGTTGGGGATTCCTGCAATCCCTCTTTCCGAACCTATTCCTGCCCATTCATTGAATGGCACTTTGATCACCACTGTCTCCTATGCTACTCCTCCTGTCAATCTTATAGTCTTGGGCAATCACCGTGAGGTGACCATGCGTTACCTTCTTGAATCCCCGAGTGCTCCCATAGTTCTGGGGCACCCGTGGTTGGTGCAACATGGCCCTCACGTGGATTGGTCCAGCAACTCTGTCTTGTCTTGGAGTAAGTTTTGTCTTGCGTCTTGTTTGGGTGCTGCCTCTTTCCCTGTGTCTGTGTGTCCTGTCTTGCAGGTGGAGGCTGCTGATTTGAAGGGGGTCCCGGTGGAGTACCACGACCTGTGCCAGGTGTTTAGTAAGTCCCGGGCCACCTCCTTACCTCCACATCGCCCTTATGATTGTGCCATTGAGCTCCTCCCAGGCACTTCTCTGCCCAAGGGTCACTTGTTTTCCCTTTCAGGCCCTGAAAGAGAGGCCATGGACAAATATATTAATGAATCCCTCAAAGCCGGTCTCATCCGACCCTCTTCATCTCCTGCAGGTGCTGGGTTCTTCTTTGTCAAGAAGAAGGACGGCTCCTTGCGTCCTTGTATAGATTATCGAGGCCTGAATGACATCACTATTAAAAACAGGTACCCCTTGCCTCTTATGTCGTCTGCCTTTGAGCTATTGCAGGGAGCCAAGGTCTTCACCAAGCTAGACGTTCGGAATGCCTATCACCTAATTCGCATACGTGAGGGGGATGAGTGGAAGACAGCTTTCAACACACCCACGGGACACTTTGAGTACCGGGTCCTACCATTTGGTCTGACCAATGCCCCAGCTGTCTTCCAGGCCCTGGTTAACGACGTGTTGAGAGACATGGTGAATCGCTTTGTCTTCGTGTATCTTGATGATATCTTGATATTTTCTCCATCTCTGCAGGTACACACTCAGCATGTTCGCCAGGTGTTACAACGGCTGCTGGAGAACCAGCTCTATGTTAAGGCGGAGAAGTGCGTCTTCCATGCCCAGTCGGTTCCGTTCCTGGGGTTCGTTGTTTCCGCGGGGGAGATCAAAGCGGACCCCTGTAAGGTAAGGGCCGTTGCCGAGTGGCCAGCTCCTGACTCTCTTAAAGCTCTGCAGCGGTTCCTGGGGTTTGCCAACTTCTATCGGCGGTTCATCCGGAACTTTGGTCAGATTGCTGCACCTTTAATGGCACTCACCTCTCCCAAGGTACCGTTCAAGTGGAATACTGGGGCACAGGAGGCCTTTGCTAAATTAAAGTCCCGTTTTATCTCTGCTCCTGTCTTGTCTATTCCAGACCCTGAACGTCAATTCATTGTTGAGATGGATGCCTCCGATGTCGGAGTGGGCGCGGTCCTATCTCAGCGGTCGCACGAGGATGGAAAGGTGCATCCCTGTGCCTACCTCTCCCACCGCCTGAGTCCCCCAGAACGGAATTACGACATAGGTAATCGGGAGTTGTTGGCGGTCAGGCTGGCTTTGGGGGAGTGGCGTCACTGGTTGGAGGGCGCAGCTCGGCCCTTCCTGGTCTGGACGGATCACAAAAACCTCGAGTATATCCGTTCGGCCAGGAGGCTGAGCTCCCGACAGGCTCGCTGGGCCCTCTTCTTTGGCCGGTTCAATTTCACGCTATCTTACAGACCCGGGTCCAAAAACGTTAAGCCCGATGCTCTTTCTCGTCTCTTCGAGGCTCCTGGGAGGGAGGAGTCAGCAGACACCATCTTGCCCAAGGGGGTGGTGGTGGCATCCCTCTCTTGGGACATCAAGAGACGAGTAGAGGAGGCCCTACTTAAGGGGCCTGTCCCGAAGGGGGGTCCAGCGGGTAATCTGTTTGTTCCCACCAAGTTGCGCTCTGAAGTCATCCAGTGGGGTCACTCGTCCAGGCTGGTTTGTCATCCAGGAGTCCGGAGGTCGCTGGCTGCCATCCGTCAGCGATTCTGGTGGCCATCCATGGCCAAGGATGTCAGGCAGTTCGTGGCTGCCTGCTCGGTGTGCGCTCAGAACAAGACTTCCAATGCGCCTCCCGTTGGTCTGCTCCACCCGTTGCCCATCCCTTCTCGCTCCTGGTCACATTTGGCCCTTGATTTTGTCACTGGCCTTCCGGAATCTAAGGGTAACACCGTCATTCTTACGGTGGTGGACCGTTTCTCTAAGGCGGCCCATTTCATTCCCCTTCCCAAGCTCCCCTCAGCCAAAGAGACTGCTCAGGTGATGGTTGATCATGTGTTCCGGATTCATGGTCTTCCGGTCAACGTGGTCTCTGATAGGGGTCCCCAGTTTGTCTCTCGGTTTTGGAGGGAGTTCTGTCGGCAGATCGGGGCCTCTACTAGTCTGTCTTCAGGATTCCATCCCCAGACCAACGGGCAGTCCGAGCGGGCAAACCAGAATTTGGAACGTACTCTTCGCTGCCTGGCATCCCACAATCCCAGCTCCTGGTGTCAACAGCTGTCCTGGGTAGAATACGCCCATAACTCCCTTCCGGCTTCTGCCACAGGTATGTCCCCATTCCAGTGTTCTGTCGGTTATCAACCTCCCTTGTTTCCCACATAGGAACCCGAAGCTGCGGTCCCGTCTGCTTTGGCCTTCTTCCGACGGTGTCGACGCACCTGGAAGAGGGCTAAGGCGGCCTTGGCCCAGGCTAGTAGGCGGACTAAAGCAGCGGCCGACCGTCACCGGACTCCTGCTCCCCGCTATGTGTGTGGTCAAAGGGTATGGCTCTCCACCAAGGACCTGCCTCTCAGGGTAGCCTCACGCAAGTTGGCACCCAGGTTCATTGGCCCATACCAGATCACCAAGGTCCTGAGTCCGGCGGCGGTGCAGCTCAAGCTCCCTACCATGCTTGGTTGGGTGCACCCTGTTTTCCATGTTTCCAGGGTTAAACCTGTGTTCCATTCCCCTCTTGTTCCATCTGCCCCAACTCCCCCCCCCCCCCCCCCCCGTCTAGTGGATGGCTCCCCGGTCTATACGGTGAGGAAGTTGCTAGATGTCCGACGTAGGGGTCGGGGCTTTCAATATCTTGTGGACTGGGAGGGCTATGGCCCAGAGGAGAGGAGCTGGGTTCCGGCCTGGGACATCTTGGATCGGACACTGGTCGAGGACTTCTAACGGCGACAAGGTGAGCCCCTTCCTGCGGCGCCTGGTGGCATCCGTCGGAGGGGGGGTATTGTCATGTCCGTTGTCTGATCACCCCGTTCTTCGGTGTGTGTGTGTGTTTCTGTATATGTCTGCATCTCGTGTGCACATGGTGTTTTGTTTTGGTTTTGATCGTTCGTCTTGCACCTATCTGTGGCGTTCCTCCCTCCCCCTCATCACTACTGTTTTTGTTGTTTGACTCCGCTCACCTGAATTCAATGTCTGTCCATCTCTTGCTCTATTTATTCCCGTCTGTCGCGCCTATCGGTGCCAGATCGTTGTTCGTCAATAGTCCCTGTGTAGCCTTTCTGTCTGATCCTGTCAAGCCTTGTTCTGTCGTGCCATTGTTTGCTGCTACTGGTTTTGTTTTGTTTTTTCTATTTTTTCCCCTCCCTCATTTCCTAGACCGGGCACCGGCATTCTTCTGAAGAGTTTGGTTTGCTCCGTCACTGGCTCTCTCGTGGCTTCCTCCCCTCTCCGCTCTCTACGCGGCCACGCCGTTGGGCGCCCCATGCCGGGCATTTATGCAAGGACATTGAAGTCTCTTATTTTTCTGTTGGACCTTTTTCCTCATTTCCCGGCCTGTTTTTGTTCGTTGGAGGGAGTTTTTCTTTTTGACTTTTTGAATAAATTGGTCTCGCACTGTAACCTGCATCTGTGTCCAGTTGTGTTCCTGACAACAAATTAACTATACAGTCATGAGAAAACATAATTACACAAATAAGTTACCTTAATATTTTCTAGGCTATATTGCCACATTCACTATACATTTTCATAGTTGATTGCTAAACTATTGATGTCTCATTACATCTGACAGTGTCATGTCATCATCTTTATGGATACATAGAGTAGGCTACACTACTCTCTCTCTCTCTCTCTCTTTGTCTCTGTGTCAGTGTTGCCAACTTAGCGACTTTGTCACTAGATTTAGCGACTTTTCAGACCCTTTTAGCGACTTTTTTCCAAAAAAGCGACTAGCGACAAATCTAGCGACTTCTTTTGACAGACCTTATTTAGTCTCTGAGACTTTCCGTTACTGCCACATGTGCACAAGCTCTCTCTCTCTCCCAGCGTGTGCACACGCCCCTCTCTCTGTGCATCTGCTCTATTCAGCGAGCAGAGAGGAGCAGCACTTTCAGATAAAAAAAAAAGATATTCTGTTGCTTCTAACTCTATTTTACATACAAGTATAACCGAAATCACAGTACAACCATTGTCTTAATCTTATGTGTATGTGATTTCATTAGACAATTTCATAAATAGGATTTTAGTGCAGAGATTAACATCTTTGAGAGCTGGTTATGTAGTCTTAATGGACCGCGTTTCAGTCATTATAATATTAATTCCGTCGTCGGACAACAGAAACATTAAAATATAAAAATAAAAAACGTTTTATTGAGAATTTTGGCTGCATTAAAATGCAGTACATGAGCACAGAAAGGGCAAGATAATATGACGCACTTACGTCATGAATATGCTAATTAGCATATGACGTCATCTATCGGCATTAAGCTACTTTTCAGGCAGGGTTTAGCTACTTTTCATTGAAAGAAGTTGGCAACACTGCTCTGTCTCTCTCTCTCTCTCTCTTTCTCTCTCTCTGTGTGCTCGTGTGTGAGACGCGCAACTCTTCCTAAATATATTTATAATCTATTATTTTTAAGTAACATTAACATGACAGAAAAATGACTGTATCTTTGTAATAATATTTAAGCGAATGTATATTGTTACCTGACAGCGTGGAGTTTACCGAAATCTATCAGTTATGAACAGCCATACATTAATGATAATGAGATTTGATAAGCGTGTGTAGCTGAGGTATTGTATTATGCTATATTAATCTTCGTTTATGTTGCTATTTAGGACTTTATAAGATACATTATACGGACTTAACGTAACTCCATTAGACTACGTTGTGTACGTTAGGCCTAACGTTACTGCTCGCTGTAAAACAACAAGACAGAAAAGGAAATTAAACCTAATTAACACCGCAATGGACGTAAAAATTTGAAAGGATATATTACCAGAGATTACGTTACCTCAGAAAACGATCGGAAGTCTGCCGTTAAAACCGTTGGTCATTTAAAAACGCCATTAGCAACATTGTTAATCAAAATAAAAATTTGTAATTTCATTCCTATTAAATAATTAATTCTATTCTATAAAACTATTTTGACGAATTTTACAAATTGTAATGAAAAATTAAGAAATTAACTGAGAAATTTAAAATTCTTACCTGGTTGAGCGGAGCTGGGCGGTATCAGTTGAAGTCGGAATGACAGCTCATTAACTATGCAGAGTTCCGGCAGTTCCTGCTCTCATTGGCTAGAATTAATCACGTGCTGAAGAGCTAACTCAAATTTAATGTATTATATTATTAAATATTACTTTTTCCTTTTTTTCCTTTCAGAAATATTTTATAATTAAACAATCGATCATAAATCATATCCAAAATAAATAAATAAATAAATGAATGAATATATATATATATATATATATATATTTTTTTTTTTTTTTTTTTTTACATAATATGTGTGTACTGTGTATATTTATTAAGTATACATGTTTATCCATTTGCACTATCTACAAATAGCTGCTCACATAGAATTCAAGGCATTGATGTTTGCATACAAAACCAACATTGGCTCTGCACCCCTTTACCTAAATTCATTACTTTAGACTTATGTGCCTATAGAAGCTTGCGTGAACGTCGCTTGATTGTTCATACCAAAGAAGCACAAAGTCAATTTTACAGCCTTTTAAATTAAATGTTCCCTCCTGGTTGAATGACCTCCCCATCTCAATTGCTCTATTCTACCTGTTTTCTTTTTATTATATATATTAAAAAAAAAAACTGCTAAAAAGTACTGCTTTTAAGCTAACTGAGACTTGTTATAGCAATTATATATCATTGCTGTTTTGTTAGATTTGATTGCTTCCATTGTCCTCATATGTATGTCGCTTTGGATAAAAGCGTCTGCTAAACAACTAAATGTAAATGGATATAAATACAAACACATGCATGTATATATTTAAGAAAAATGTTATGTTTATATATTAAATATTTATATATAAAATATAAGAATGTAAATATAAAAACGTATATACACATGTAAATATATAGGCCTACAGTAAAAAATATATAAATATATATATTGTATGTGTGTGCATTTATATATACATATTTAAAATACACACTACACATACAAGTATTATGTAAACAAAAATGTATATAATAAAAAATATATATACAATTAATGGCTATTAATGCTGTCAAACAATTAATCACTATTAAACGCATCAAAACTAAATGTTTTTGTTTACATAATATTTTTTACATTTATTATGTATATAAATACAAACATTTATTTATATATAAATATATTTAATATAAAAACATAATTTTTTTTCTTAAATACATGCATGTGTGTATGTTTATATATACATAATATATATACACTTAACACACACCTATATAAAAAAAAATAAACAACCCAGGGTGCCCACAGAAAATCCCCATAGGGTCCCAAATGACCAAATTGCTATGGGCCCCGCATGGGCTAACCCACAGGGGGCCCCAAGTGGGTTTCATGTGGGCAAGCCCACTGTGGGCTTGCCCACAGAAAACCATCATGGGGACCCAAAAGGGCAAACCCGCTGTGGGCCCGCATGGGCTAACCCACAAGGGGCCCTAAGCGGGTTTAGTGTGGGTATGCTCTGCCCACACTGTCCCACAGAAAACCCACGGTGGGCTTGCCCACAAGAAACCCGCTTGGGGCCCCTTAATTTAGGTAAAAACGAGGCCCGTGTATCACTTTCAGGTAAATTTCTGTGAAATGTTTTTGACAAGTTTTAATGCCGGAAATAATTTCATCAGCACCAACACATCTAATATTCTCTCGGACCTCGGACTTTACAGGTTCCCTTACTTTATTATACCATTATTATATATATATAAATTTTTTTGGGGTGGTTGGGTTTATAAATCAATAGGCTTTAAAATTACTTAAAATGCATTATATAAAAACATTGAGGCAGTAATTATTGGTTAATAACACTGTTAAAATACATAATGTAGGCTAATACAATATAAACAATAACGTTATTACAAACGCATGCAAAGGGAGCCAAAGGTTAATTGCTGCTGTTACACTTACAGGACAATCAAATTCTTGTTTAGGCTATTGGCCAATTCAAATATTCACTTAATCTTTCATTTTTGACAACCGTTTTTGCTATAGATGACACAGTGCTTATAATTTCTTCAACAAAAAACATGTGGACATCAAAACCATGGTTAATAAATCATGGTTTTATCATAGCAAAACTTCTTAGTTTTCTTTTGCATGATTTTTTAATGCTTGAGACTATAAATTAAATTAAGTGTCATAATAAAGTCATAGCCTTTGGAAGTGCTGAGAGCTGTAATTTGTAAATAATACTTTTTAAATTTAATTTAAAAAAAGAAAATATATTATATATATCATTATTATTATAATCCCAGATTATTATATATATATTACATTTAATAAAAAAGGGGGGCACAACAATACAATCCTGCTTAGGGCACCCATTTGCCAAGCAGCAGCCCTGCTCTTCCTGCCTACTCGCTATCAAACTCACAACCAGGCGGAAACACCAAGTTTATGTTGCACTCCTGGACAGACAAAAGTCGGTCTGTCATTTTCTTTTTGACAACTTTATTCATCTTAGTTCAAAGTTGGAGTTAATATTTACACTCAAGAATTTCTGTACACACACACACAATCAACAGTTCATTCTCTTCTTTTCTTCAGCTCCGTGTAGCTGTTTTTATTTTATTTTTTCTCTAGAATCTTTATCTTACTATCACTCTCTGTTTTTTTTAAAGTGGTAAAATATAACTTAATTCACACCATATTTCTGATATTATCGATCAATCTTATCAGATTAACTTTGATCGTTCACTTTTATTTTATATCCGTGAGTGCAGTACACCTGCAAAGCGTTAGCACTCGTTAGCTTGTCATTAGCGTTTTCATTCGAACCTATCGCTGTTTTCTTTTCTCCTCTCGCTCCAGTTTTTCACAAGTTCATCAAAAAACCGCAGTAAGAATTTTCATCAAGCACGGTGAGTAATGGCTTCTCCCGTCATTGTTACTTGATCCTCTTGCCACATGTACAGTTTATCTATCTCTGTCGCTGATGAGGGATCCACATGTGATAAATGCAGGGAAATAGTTAGGCTGACAGAGAAGATTTCAGAATTAGAGACACGCATCCAAACTTTAATCGAGGACAGTAAGAATGTTAGGGCTCTAGATACGGCTTTGGATGCGTCTAGCTCAGGGATTCCTGTATATTGTTCGGTTCCGGAAACAGAGCCCCTGCAGCAGGGCAACTGGGTGACGGTGAGGCAGCGTAGTCGTGGGTCAAAACACCGCTCTTCTGTTCCGATCAAAACATTAAACAGGTTCTCCCCACTCAGTGATACACCCACTGAGAAACCTGATGAAAGTGCTCTAGTTATTGGTGATTCTACTGTACGGAATGTGAATATAGAGACACCAGCCACCATAGTCAAATGTTTACCGGGAGCCAGAGCACCTGACATCTTGGCAAATTTAAAAGTGCTGGCTAATGCTAAACGTAAATACAGTAAGATTGTAATTCATGCCGGCGCTAATGATGTTAGACTTCGCCAGTCGGAGATCACTAAAAATAACATTAAAGAGGTGTGTGAACTTGCAAGCACGATGTCAGACACTGTAATATGCTCTGGTCCCCTCCCTGCTTACCGTGGTGATGAGATGCATAGCAGATTGTCATCACTCAATGGCTAGATGTCTAAGTGGTGCCCACAGAATAACATAGGTTTCATAGACAATTGGACGAGCTTTTGGGGCAGACCTGACCTGTTGAAAAGAGATGGTCTTCATCCCTCCTGGGGTGGCGCCACTCTTCTCTCTAGAAATATGGCAAATAGTCTTAGTGTTTATACTTGACTAACTGGGGCCCAGGTCAGGAAGCAGACAGACTGGCTAAACCGACCGTCTGCTAGCCGCCTCCCGTCACAGAGGTCAGTTAATTCTCAGCACATAGAGACTTTTTCACCTAGATATCACACTATAGAGACTGTGTCTGTTCCCCGAACTAGAAAAAACAAAAAACGTCCAAACCAAGTTAAGATTAACAATTTAATTGAGGTTCAACAAATAAAAAACAGAAGCAATATGGATAAACAAATGATAAAGCTTGGCTTATTGAATATCAGATCCCTTTCTACGAAAACACTTTTTGTAAATAATATGATCACTGATCATAATATAGATGTACTCTGTTTGACAGAAACCTGGCTAAAACCTGATGATTACATTATTTTAAATGAGTCCACCCCCTAAGATTACTGTTATAAACATGAGCCGCTTCTAAAAGGCAAAGGTGGAGGTGTTGCTTCAATTTATAACAACGTTTTCAGGATTTCTCAGAGGGCAGGCTTCAAGTATAACTCGTTTGAAGTAATGGTGCTTCATATTACATTTTCCAGAGAAACAAATGTTAATGATAAATCCCCTGTTATGTTTGTACTGGCTACTGTATACAGGCCACCAGGGCACCATACAGACTTTATTAAAGAGTTTGGTGATTTTACATCCGAGTTAGTTCTGGCTGCAGATAAAGTCTTAACAGTTGGTGATTTTAATATCCATGTTGATAATGAAAAAGATGCATTGGGATCAGCATTTATAGACATTCTGAACTCTATTGGTGTTAGACAACACGTTTCAGGACCTACTCATTGTCGAAATCATACTCTAGATTTAATACTGTCACATGGAATTGATGTTGAAATTATTCAGCCAAGTGATGATATCTCAGATCATTATTTAGTTCTGTGCAAACTTCATATAGCCAAAATTGTAAATTCTACTTCTTGTTACAAGTATGGAAGAACCATCACTTCTAACACAAAAGACTGCTTTTTAAGTTATCTTCCTGATGTAACCAAATTCCTTAGCATATCCAAAACCTCAGAACAACTTGATGTAACAGAAACTATGGACTCTCTCTTTTCTAGCACTTTAAATAAAGTTGCTCCTTTACGCTTAAGGAAGGTTAAGGAAAACAGTTTGACACCATGGTATAATGAGCATACTCGCACCCTAAAGAGAGCAGCCCGAAAAATGGAGCGCAGCTGGAGGAAAACAAAACTAGAGGTATTTCGTATTGCTTGGCGGGAAAGTAACATATCCTACAGAAAAGCATTAAAAACTGCTAGATCCGATTACTTTTCTTCTCTTTTAGAAGAAAACAAACATAACCCCAGGTATTTATTCAATACAGTGGCTAAATTAACGAAAGATAAAGCCTCAACAAGTGTTGACATTTCCCAACACCACAGCAGTAATGACTTTATGAACTACTTTACTTGTAAAATTGATACTATTAGAGATAAAATTGCAACCATTCAGCCGTCAGCTACAGTATCACATCAGACAGTGCACTATAGACCCCCTGAGAAACAGTTCCACTCATTCTCTACTATAGGAGAGGAAGAATTGTATAAACTTGTTAAATCATCTAAACCAACAACATGTATGTTAGACCCTATACCATCTAAGCTCCTAAAAGAGGTGCTTCCAGAAGTCATAGATCCTCTTCTGACTATTATTAATTCCTCATTGTCATTAGGATATGTCCCCAAAACCTTCAAACTGGCTGTTATTAAGCCTCTCATCAAAAAACCACAACTTGACCCCAAAGAACTAGTTAATTATAGACCAATCTCAAATCTCCCTTTTCTGTCCAAGATACTAGAAAAGGTGGTATCCTCACAATTATATTCCTTCTTAGAGAAAAATGGTATATGTGAGGATTTCCAGTCAGGATTTAGACCGTATCATAGTACTGAGACTGCTCTCCTTAGAGTTACAAATGATCTGCTCTTATCATCTGATCGTGGGTGTATCTCTCTATTAGTTTTATTGGATCTTAGTGCTGCGTTTGACACAATTGACCACAACATTCTTTTGCATAGACTTGAACACTTTGTTGGCATCAGTGGAAGTGCATTAGCATGGTTTAAATCGTACTTATATGACCGCCATCAGTTCGTAGCAGTGAATGAAGATGTATCCTATCGATCACAAGTGCAGTATGGAGTACCTCAAGGCTCAGTACTAGGGCCGCTACTCTTCACGCTTTATATGTTACCCTTGGGAGATATCATCAGGAAACATGGTGTTAGCTTTCACTGTTATTCTGATGATACTCAGCTCTATATTTCTTCGCAGCCCGGTGAAACACACCAATTTGAAAAACTAATGGATTGCATATTCGATATAAAAAACTGGATGACGAGTAATTTCTTACTGCTAAATTCTGAAAAAACAGAGCTGTTAATTATAGGACCTAAAAACTCAGCTTGTAATAACCTAGAACACTGTCTAAGACTTGATGGTTGCTCTGTCAATTCTTCGTCATCAGTTAGGAACCTAGGTGTGCTATTTGATCGCAATCGTTCCTTAGAAAGCCACGTTTCTAGCATTTGTAAAACTGCATTTTTCCATCTCAAAAATATATCTAAATTACGGCCTATGCTCTCAATGTCAAATGCAGAAATATTAATCCATGCATTTATGACCTCAAGGTTAGATTATTGTAATGCTTTATTGGGTGGTTGTTCTGCACGCTTAGTAAACAAACTACAGCTAGTCCAAAATGCAGCTGCAAGAGTTCTTACTAGAACCAGGAAGTATGACCATATTAGCCCGGTCCTGTCAACACTGCACTGGCTCCCTATCAAGCATCATATAGATTTTAAAATATTGCTTATTACTTATAAAGCCCTGAATGGTTTAGCACCTCAGTATTTGAATGAGCTCCTTTTACATTATAATCCTCTACGTCCGCTACGTTCTCAAAACTCAGGCAATTTCATAATACCTAGAAAATCAAAATCAACTGCGGGCGGCAGATCCTTTTCCTATTTGGCGCCTAAACTCTGGAATAACCTACCTAACATTGTTCGGGAGGCAGACACACTCTTGCAGTTTAAATCTAGATTAAAGACCCATCTCTTTAACCTGGCATACACATAACATACTAATATGCTTTTATTACCCAAATCCGTTAAAGGATTTTTAGGCTGCATTAATTAGGTAAAACGGAACCAGAAATACTTCCCATAACACCCTTTGTACTTGCTACATCATTAGAAGAATGGCATCTACGCTAATATTTGTCTGTTTCTCTCTTGTTCCGAGGTCACCGTGGCCACCAGATCCAGTCTGTGTCCAGATCAGAGGGTCACTGCAGTCACGCGGATCCAGTACGTATCCAGATCAGATGGTGGATCAGCACCTAGAAAGGACCTCTACATCCCTGAAAGACAGCGGAGACCAGGACAACTAGAGCCCCAGATACAGATCCCCTGTAAAGACCTTGTCTCAGAGGAGCACCGGGACAAGACCACAGGAAACAGATGATTCTTCTGCACAATCTGACTTTGCTGCAGCCTGGAATTGAACTACTGGTTTCGTCTGGTCAGAGGAGAACTGGCCCCCCAACTGAGCCTGGTTCAGTTCCCAAGGTTTTTTTCTCCATTCTGTCACCGATGGAGTTTCGGTTCCTTGCCGCTGTCGCATCTGGCTTGCTTAGTTGGGGACACTTCATCTACAGCGATATCGTTGACTTGATTGCAAATAAATGCACAGACACTATTTAACTGAACAGAGATGACATAACTGAATCCAATGATGAACTGCCTTTAACAATCATTTTTGCATTATTGACACACTGTTTTCCTAATGAATGTTGTTCAGTTGCTTGAACGCAATGTATTTTGTTTAAAGCGCTATATAAATAAAGGTGACTTTGACTTTTGCTCTCTGGCATTTGCTGATGACAACACTCTTCTGCTCACCTCTTTCACTTTGGCAGCAAAGTCAGTCAACATAATATAACAAAATAAATCTAAGATGTAATTTTGTTATATTCTACAGTGGCCCAGTAGTGCACAACACAACGACATTAAAAAAGCAAACATAAGCTCACAACACAACGACATTAAGCCCACAACACAAATACATTAACCCACAACACAAATACATTAAGCCACAACACAACGAAATTCTCACAACACAACGAAATTAAGCCACAACACAAATACATTAAACCACAACACAAATACATTAAGCCACAACACAACGAAATTCTCACAGCACAACGAAATTAAGCCTCAACACAACGAAATTCTCACAGCACAACGAAATTAAGCCACAACACAAATACATTTAGCCACAACACAACGAAATTAAGCCACAACACAACGGAAGTGCTCCCGACCACTAGGGGGCAGTGTTGAAAGTTAAACACCGATATTTCACCTAGACTTATGTGTACTTAATATGTGTAATCGATTTTTAAATAAAAAACGTGATTTTATTAAATGTTTTGATATCCTGATAATCTTAATGTATCGAGTCATGAATCGAGCAAAAAATAAATTGATAATATTTTTAATTTGGACCGTTTAGCTCTGCTCTTGTACACAATGTTTTTCCTCAGGGGGCTTATTTAAATCCGGTGCTGTGTGGGGAAACCATTGCTCTTTCCGTAGAGCTTTCAAATTGACAAGAGGAGAAGATTTTTCATCTTACAAGAACTTCCCCTGATGACTGTAAATGAATTTCATCGCGCGGAGAAGGGCATTAAACGTTTCAAGTTAACGTTACATCAACAACTTTAGGGTGAGTATTGTTCTATCGTCTTCTAGCAAATCTAGCTAATAAGGCTGGATAACGCTGCTGCACTGACTTGATCAGCTCAAAAATAGCAGGGCTAAGTTAGAGTTTAGCTTTAAACTCCGTCCACCTCATCTTTTTATAACTCGTAAGAGATAGTAGAAATAACAGCAGGACTCCCGGTAATCCATGTTGATAGGTGTTTGGTGTGATAGGAACTTCTTCAATTGATATAAAGTATTTTAAATACTGTTGTCATTTTTAGATTGCCATGTATCGTAAAAAGTCTTAAAGGACCGTTCACACCAAACTATAAAGAAAACGATGAAGATATTTAGTTTTAAAAATCGTTCTCACTATTTAAAAAAAAGAGTCCACACCACAGCTATAATGATAAAGACATAGAGAAACAATATCATTGGAATCGCTTTAAGAACTATTTTTTTTCCAGCTGATGAACGATTAAAAACATTGACAGCCAATCAGAATCCTGCTATAACGAGCTTGAGAATGTAAAGCAGCGGACGAGCGTGTGCGCGCTTAGAATAAACAGATAATATCGTTCGCTGCTGTGGACTCTATCGTTATCTTAATAGTTATCATTCATTGTGTGAACGGGGCTTTAGTCTGACAGTTATTGTTATATTTTCAAATTGTATTATCTGTAAACTGAAGCTTGAATTAATTGTTCACATTTATATAGCAGTTTTCCAGGGATCCCCAACACAAGCATGATAAAGCTATTCAGTAAAAAGCAAACAAGATCAGAAATGGTTAAGAGAGATAGGGACATCCTTTGAAATATTAATGTTCTCTTTACAGTCTATTGGCATGTTTGTAACATTATATAAATTATACATTATATGTTGTGAGCTTATGTTTGCTTTTTTTAATGTCGTTGTGTTGTGCACCACTGGGCCACCGTAATATTCCCCTTATAAAAAAAATCCACATCTGGTTCAAAAATGTAAATTGCAACATACTCCTAGCATGCAACACACTATAATAATGTAGACATGTCAATATAAATAACTTAAAAATTTTGTTTTTATTTGCTTACTATTTTAACATGAAAGGTGTAGATTTTTTAAACTCTTACAAAAATCCAAACTGATCACACATCTATCTAACACTACACACTAACTCTGCTAGTCAATGTTGTTTCATTTTTTAACGACACCACACTGTGGCAGACGGAGACACTGAAGAGGGTCTTCTTTGTACCTGATGCAGAAAAACTAGTTCATGCATTCATGTCTCATAGACTGGACTATAGTAATGCACTTCTAGGTTGTTGTCCAGCATCTTCAATAAACAAGCTCGGGTAGTCCAAAATAGACTCCTTACCAGGTCAAGAAAATATGATCATATTACCCCAATTTTACAGCCTCTGCACTGGCTACCTATTAAGTTCCATATCACTTACAAATTATTATCACTTACCTATAAGGCCCTAAATGGTTTAGCTCCTGCGTACCTAACTAGCCTTATACCATGCTACAATCCATCATGCTCCCTAAGGTCACAAAACGCTGGACTTATGGTAGTTCCTAGGATAGCTAAGTCCACTAAAGGAGGTAGAGCTTTTTCGCATTTGGCTCCCAAACTCTGGAATAGCCTTCCTGATCATGTTCGGGGTTCAGACACACTCACTCTGTTTAAATCTTGATTAAAAACACATCTCTTTCGCCGAGTATTCAAATAATAAATCATCTCATAATTTGTGACTGCAGTTGTATCTGATCAACTGTGCATTCTTATTCTTTAGCTTGGGTTAAACTAATTTTACTTTGTTGGAACAGCAGCTTCGCTAATTATGTCTCTATTTGTTTCTCTGTTTTGCCACAGGGTTTACATCCTAGGTAACAAGGATTTACACAAGCTCCAGTCTGGATCCAGAACACCTGAGAAGAGATGATGCCAACCCCTCAGAGGACCTCAGATGATGCTAACCCTGAAACAACACACAGAACTAACAAATATCGCTACTTACTCTGCAATCAGATAATAATTGTTGTTAAGTGTTTATCGTCTGGTTGACTACATCTTGTATTCATTTTTTTTATTCCTGCCATATGCAAATAAACTGACAGTCACCACATATAAGCTACAACTAAATATTGTAGAATCTTAATTTTCTGTGAAGTTGCTTTTCAATGATTTGTATCGTACAAAGCGCTATACAAATAAACTTAAATTGAATTGAATGTAGCACATTTCATACACAAAGGTTATTCAAAGTGATTTACATTAAAAAAATATTAAAATGATAAAAATAATCACAACGATTAAAGCAGAGAGTAAACCTTTTAAAATTATTAAAAATATTTAAAATAAATTAAAAAAGTAAGGATAAAAATGCTCAATTTTCAATCTGACTCTAATTTTCAGTGATCACTAAATGTATGCAATATTTCTAATTAAAAACTTAGATGTTTGAGTATTCTGGAAATCCCATACTTTCAATTATTTGTTCATTAAGGACCTAACATTGCTCAAAAATTCACTCAGCCAACTGAGAAAGCACAGACATAAACTCGCCAGTTCTGTAACTTAATTAGAGGATACAGGGTGATTGTAATAGCACTTATCTAACACACATACCTAGTGTACACTTAAATTTTGCACATAATATACCTGTACATACATAACTGCTTTTTGTAATATACCTGCCATGCAATTGTCAATTTGTATATTGTCATTCCTTACATACTTATTTGTATTTTTTGTATTTTTTTATTCTTTTATTATGTGTTTTTTGTTCTGTCACTCTTATTCTGTTGCACTGTGGAGCTTCTATCATGAAAACAAATTCCTTGTATGTGTCACGTACGGTGATACAAGAAACAAGGGAGAGATCCAAATGCAGGTACAAGGTTTATTGAAGGGCAAATCCAAAGGGGTAAACAGTCCAGGCAGGGTCAAAACCAGAATATCCAAAACAACAAGAAAACAGAACAGAACACACGGCAAAGGCAAGACTACAGATTGTATCAAACATTAGACATACAACAAGGACTCCGTGACAAGGACTCAGACAGACCAGGTATAAATACACAAAAGGATAATGGGGAAACAGGAGACAGGTGGGGAACAATCAATTAACTAAACAAGGAGGAAGGTGACCAAATAAGGAGACAGGAAGTGATAATATGATAAACACCGTGGGAACTGAGGACACCTAGTGGAAACCCAGGGAACACAACCCAGACACTGTGACAGTACCCCCCCTCTACGGAGCGGCTTCCAGACGCTCCAAGACAGACACAAAACAGAGACCAGGAGGGAGGCAGACAGGTGGAGGCTCAGGGGGAGGGACGGAGGGCCAGAAAAGAAAAACATGGGGGACAGGCACCAGAAAGTAAACACAAAACAGGAAGACCAGGAGGGAGGAGGACTGGAGGAGGTTCAGGGGGAGGGATGGAGGGCCAGACTAACAGAGGGGAACAGGGACAGAAGTGAACACATAAAACAAAAACAACAACATGAAGCCCCCCAGGGCGGAGCGGAAGACCACCACAACCGTGTAATCAAAGCCAGAGTCCTCCAGGGCGGAGCGGAAGACCACCACAACCGTGTAATCAGAGCGAGAGCCCCCCAGGGCGGAGCAGAAGACCACCACGTCCTCGTGGTCGATGCCGGAGTCCCCCAGGGCGGAGCAGATGACCACCCCCCTGTGGTCGATGCCGGAGTCCAACAGGGCCGAGCAGCAGACCACCCAGTGACTTGACTTGACTCTGAAAGTTCAACGGTGACCTGCCTTGTCTCTGGAAGGTCCCCGGTGACTGGCCCTGACTCTGGAGGGTCCACAAACACATGACTCGACTCTGGAGGGTCCACTGGGACCTGACTCGAATCTGGAGGGTCCACTGGGACCTGACTCGACTCTGGTGGGTCCACTGGGACCTGACTCGACTCTGGTGGGTCCACTGGGACCTGACTCGACTCTGGTGGGTCCACTGGGACCTGACTCGACTCTGGTGGGTCCACTGGGACCTGACTCGACTCTGGTGGGTCCACTGGGACCTGACTCGACTCTGGTGGGTCCACTGGGACCTGACTCGACTCTGGTGGGTCCACTGGGACCTGACTCGACTCTGGTGGGTCCACTGGGACCTGACTCGACTCTGGTGGGTCCACTGGGACCTGACTCGACTCTGGAGGGTCCACTGGGACCTGACTCGACTCTGGAGGGTCCACTGGGACCTGACTCGACTCTGGAGGGTCCACTGGGACCTGACTCGACTCTGGAGGGTCCACTGGGACCTGACTCGACTCTGGAGGGTCCACTGGGACCTGACTTGACTCTGGAAGGTCCACAGGAACTAGCCCTGACTCTGGATGGTCGACAGTGACTAACCCTGACTCAGGAGGGTCCATGAACACCTGACTCGACTTTGGACTGCCTGTGGAGATGTGAGACGCCTCGGCTTCGGGCACCGCCTCTGGAACGGCCTCGGGCACTGCCTCGGGCACTGCCTCAGTAACGGCCTCGGGAGCGGTCTCGGGCACCGCATCGGGAGCGGTCTCGGGCACCGCATCGGGAGCGGCCTCGGGCACCGCATCGGGAACAGCCTTGGGCACAGCCTCGGCATCGGGCACCGCCTCGGCCTCCGGAACGGCATCGGGCACCGCCTTGGCCTCCGGAACGGCATCGGGCACCGCCTCGGGAACGTCCACCTGGACGGCAGCGGCCCGCTCTGGAACGTCCACCTGGACGGCAGCGGCCCGCTTGGGAATGTCTGCCTGTCTCCTCCTCCTCCGCCCTCTATGATGGCGAGTCGGTGGCACCTTGTCTGGAGACTCAGGCGTTGAGTCGGCCATCTTGTACTGTGGCTCTAAGCTGGCAGCCATCTTGTGCTGTGGCGCTGGGCTGGCGGCCATCTTGTGCTGTGGCGCTGGGCTGGCGGCCATCTTGTGCTGTGGCGCTGGGCTGGCGGCCATCTTGTGCTGTGGCGCTGGGCTGGCGGCCATTTTGTGCTGTGGCGCTGGGCTGGCGGCCATTTTGTGCTGTGGCTCTGGGCTGGCAGCCATCTTGTGCTGTGGCTCTGGGCTGGCGGCCAATTTGTGCTGTGGCTCTAGCTCAGCAGCCATGACGTGAACCGTCTTGGGAACATCTAGGATCCTTGATAGCATCTCGAAGTAATCGAGAAGGGTGTCAGCGGCCATCCTGGGCGTTGGTGCTGAGCTGGCAGCCATCTTGCACTGTGGGGTGAAGCTGGCTTCCATCTTGCCTCGTGGTGCGGGGTTGGTGGTCATGCACCGCAGCGGCGCTGGGTTGGCGGCCATCTTGTGCTGTGGTGCTGGACCTGCGGCCATCATAGGCAGTGTCACTGGCTTCTTTCTTTTGCCCTAATGAAACGGCGGCTCTGGTCCCTCCCACGTGAGCCCGAGTCGAAGGGGGGCCATGGTGGAGAGCGATGCTGAGCTTCCTCTCGCCCACCTCCTCCTCGGCGACCTCCCCTGGTCCCGCGAAACACGACCAGGCGGGTTCCCTCAATCCGATTGCTCCTCTCCCGCTTGGTGGCTGGGGAAGAAGCGTTAATTGACATACCGCTGGATCTCAAGGTGACGGAGTCCTTCTGTCACGTACGGTGATACAAGAAACAAGGGAGAGATCCAAATGCTGGTACGAGGTTTATTGAAGGGCAAATCCAAAGGGGTAAACAGTCCAGGCAGGGTCAAAACCAGAATATCCAAAACAACAAGAAAACAGAACAGGACACACAGCAAAGGCAAGACTATGGATTGTATCAAACATTAGACATACAACAAGGACTCCGTGACAAGGACTCAGACAGACAAGGTATAAATACACAAAAGGATAATGGGGAAACAGGAGACAGGTGGGGAACAATCAATTAACTAAACAAGGAGGAAGGTGACCAAATAAGGAGACAGGAAGTGATAATATGATAAACACCGTGGGAACTGAGGACACCTAGTGGAAACCCAGGGAACACAACCCAGACACTGTGACAGTATGTGTAAACATACCTGGCAATTAAGCTTATTCTGATTCTGATTAAGTGCGACACCCTGCTAGCAAATAACAAAAAACTGTATTTTTTTCTATAATCACGAAAAGTGTAACTTGTGTGACAGACAGAAATCAGAAGATCTCTAATGGAGAGCCCCCTGCCCCCTTCATTGGAACTTAATTAAGTTTGACCTGCCCTGGACGCAGATTTGCGGAAATATTGACTACACAATAATCTACTTTTAAAAAATTATTTCAGAAGTGATAAGAATAAATAAAATATAACAATATATTATTTTTCATGTAAAATTGTATCATGCCAATTACAAAATGAAACAATTAGAAGCCAATTTAGAAAGGATAATACAATTGTGAATCATATTGAAGCAACCTGCTCCTGTCAATAAACAGTGTAGCTATATGGGGAATGGCCAAGTGATCCACGGAGAAGACAAACAAATTTAACGTAGTCATACATGTAACAGTTATTCTAATTTAACACATGGTCTAAAATTGGTCAACCTTTTACCTATTTCAAAGAGCACTTACAGAAAAGCAGTCATGTGTTTTAGAAAATAAACTTAGCAAGCCTATGTGCACATGTAGTAGCACAAACAACTATACTGTGTGTTTTATGGGCACAATGCATTTAACCCTTGTGGATTGTTCAAATTCACTACCCTTTCGAGTTGTTCGGGATGAAAATATCCACTCAATTAAACTGCTGTAAAAATGTATCAGATTCATATTTTTTTTTTTTTTTTTTTTTTGCATAAATCTGTTAATCAACCTCAGTCCTGATCAAAACTACCAAATGTTTTTAAAAAATCCAAGATTTTAACTCTTTAATTGCCGAGTTCATAAATGATGTCACTGATTTGGGGGAAAAAAAACACACAAAATGACTTATTTTCAATATAAAAGTAATCGTGGCTGGATTTTTTTTTTTACTTTTTATAACAGTCTTGGGCATGTCAAAGATTAGTAAGTCTCCCTAATTTGCTGTTGGTGGCTGTTTTTGCCCCATTGACTTCCATTATAACGACATTTTTTGATTGCAAAACCATGACACCATGTAATCATGCATTCTTGATTGTTTGTGATTTTCCCTTTTGGGAAGAGGTAAAATTTGTTAATTTTACAGTTGATCACTAGGTGGGACCATTAACCCTTTCGATAGGCCTGTGCAAAAAAAGGCTTAGTTTCTGGCTTGTATAAGGAGTTATATGGAGTATAACAGCAAATTGTAGTGTTTGTGTGTGTGTGAGATTCTTGATTGTTGGTGGTTTTCCCTGTTGGGAAGAGGTAACATTTGTTATTTTTACAGTTGATCACTAGGTGGGACCATTAACCATTTAGATAGGCCTGTGCAAAAAAAGCTTAGTTTCTGACTTGTATATGAAGCTATATGGAGTATAACAGCATATTATATTGTGTGTGTGTGAGAAAGAGAGCGAGAGTGTGTGTGAGAGAGACCTTTGCGCACTTACCTTAATGTATTTCAGAAAATCACAATGTACACCTCAGCTCTTAGAACTACATGGAGTAAACAAAACTGTATTTATGCACCTGCTGCCTTTTAATGGTGGTGAAAGTATTCGGTTGTTAAGTGATGACGTAAGAAGCGTTGTTTCCGGGTCCAGGCCTCAACTCGCTTCACTTGAGAATTTGACCTCAGCAGCCATTTATGAGCACTGTTTATTCATATTGATAATTTAAGTTAAACGCTTTCAAACTTATGATATACACTATAGTCTCCGTGCTCACAGCGTCCCAAACACAAATAATTTTTAGATATTTTTTCATTGTCTGGCTATCTGGTACTTCGGTATGGAGTTAAAGGTTAATATTATAACTTTTTCGCTAATATTCTATCACATTGTGAGTTTATATTAGCACCTTTTGTTGTTTTCTCGTGGTAACTGATAGAGCGTTTGGACATGGAAGCGCTGCTACGTGACGTCAGACTTAACAAGCGAATAGACTAAACAAAAGCAAAGTACGTGGATTTAAGCACTTGCATGCCATCATGCTGGATATTTAATGGTGAGAAGAGCAGCAAGCAACACGAGAAAGGGCTTGCATTTACAAGTACTTGTAAATGCATTACAAGTAACGCGAGTTACGTAATCCGATTACTTTTTTCAAGTAACTAGTAAAGTAACGGATTACTTTTTAATTTACAAGAAAATATCTGAGTTACTTTTTCAAAAAAGTAACGCCAGTTACTTTGTATTCCCATTTTTTGACTGATAAGCCTCCTGTTCCCATATTGGGAGAAATCGGAAGTATGGAGGCGTTGTGTGCGCTGTGTGAACATGATGTTACTGTAGTTCTAGAATAAATGTGAATGTGCATTAATTCATCCCACTCACAAAAAAACAAAAAACAAAACAGATTTAGTATTCCTCAAAATTAATTAAAACAGTGAAATGCTAACTCAGAATATGACGCAAACCTGCAATAACTAAATATATTAAATAACACAAGTGTATCTATTCCCATTTTATTAACAGTGTCTTTGCTGCTGACCTTTAATGATCCAGTTCAACCATACTAATAATTAAAAAATGACTTTAGATAAACTAACAATTGTGCTTCTTTGTTGTTTTTTTATTGCTGAAGAGTGTTGAACCTTCTTCTCCTGTGTTCTACTGTACAGACGTGAATTTACTTTTCCTTCAGCCTGAGGTTTATTCATTACACTTTTTGGTTTGAAAGGGCTTTTACATTTGCTATAAATAGAACTTCTTATATTAAAAACAATCAAGCCCTGCTCATATTTTAAAAGTAACGTGAAAGTAACGCAAAAGTAATGTAACACATTACTTTCCATAAAAAGTAACTAAGTAACGTATTTAGTTACTTTTTTAGGGAGTAACGCAATATTGTAAGGCATTACTTTTAAAAGTAACTTTCCCCAACACTGATTATGTAGCGTGACCCCTCCAGCGAGCTGCAGCTTATTTGAAGTTGGTATTGCATTTTGGTTCATAAAACATTATGTTCATAAATTTGATGCAAAGTAGATTTTTTACAGGATTTTAAGGTTTTAAACTGGCTTTACCATCAAGAAAAGAGGACTAGTTTTGAGAAGCAACTAGGCAGGATTTGTTGTGAAAACCTGGCAACCCTGATCTGAACGCACGTGCTGGAGATATACTTCTAATTACAGGAGCGTCTTTACTGATGAGATGCGCATGAAAATCGCATTCGATTTTTTTGCACAGCCCTACTACATATCTATACTGCTTTCACTTAAACTGCAAATACAGCCTCTAGATGGAAGCAAAGGATAACTCATTAGCTCATTCTATCACTTACATAGTTATTTTCTTGAGTTTTACTTACAAACCCGGCTGTGGCAAAGTGGAAAACTGTTCTGTGGTCAGATGAATCAAAATTTTAAGTTCTTTTGGAAAACTGGGATGCCATGTCATCCGGACCAAAGAGGACAAGGACAACCCAAGTTGTTATCTGCGCTCAGTTCAGAAGCCTGCATCTCTGATGGTATGGGGTTGCATGAGTGTGTGTGGCATGGGCAGCTTACACATCTTGAAAGGCACCATCAATGCTGAAAGGTATATCCAAGTTCTAGAACAACATATGCTCCCATTCAGACGTCGTCTCTTTCAGGGAAGACCTTTCATTTTCCAACATGACAATGCCAGACCACATCCACATTTATCTTATAGCCCGTTAGCATAGCCAGCATGGTTGCCACTAATCCTACTTGCATTGCTAATACTCTATTTACACACATTACCAATACTTTACTTTCTGATTGCAGGTGAGGACACGTTTGAGCTGCATTCGGTGCAGCTTGAACTGGTGGTCGTGGAGAAGCAGATTCACGACCTGAATGTGAGGCAGGCCCAGTTGAGAGAGCGGAGAGAAACCTCCCAGGCTGATGCTCACAAGTCTGAGGTAATGTGAGGCAGGCCCAGTTGAGAGAGCGGATGGAAACCTCCCGGGCTGATGCTCACAAGTCTGAGGTAAGTATACAGCACACTGCTAACAGTCACACTACTTCTACTCTATGTGTTTCTCTGCAGATGTCCCAGATGTCCTTCAGTTGGGCAATGGGACACCAAGGACCCTGGGTGCATTCACAGTGGAGGACGTGAGCCAGGCCCCGGGCGACTACTTTTCCCCCTCCAGTCTTTGAGATCTCCCCCTGAAACCGCTTCGCTCCCATTCACGAGACTCCATCGTCCGACACGTCCATGCTACATTAGCCAAAGGTAAAGTGCTCGTAAAGTGCTGGTGCTTGTGTTCTCGATGTTTCTATGCAGACACCCGTGATCCTGGCCATTGAGAGCCCCAGAGCAGTCGTGCTTCACTCCGGGGTTAACAACACCATGCTGGGGCAGAAGGAGACACTGAAGAGGGCACGGTTACGATCATTGTGTCAGGACCACTCCCCACGTATCGACAAGGACACGAAAGGTTCAGTAGACTTGTTGCTTTAAATGAATAGTTATTGTCATAGTGTGAAGAACAGAAACTGCTATTTGTTAATAATTGGAATCTTTGCTGGGAGCATCCTAGGCTTTTTCAGAATCAGAATCAGAATCAGAATCAGAAAGACCTTTATTGCCAAGTATGCTTGCACATGCAAGGAATTTGTTTTAGTGACATAAGCTTCCAGTACACAGAGACAACAACACACAGACAAAAAAAAAATTAGGCACATAAATAAGTGTATAAGCAATTGTGCTATAAATGATAATGGAATAGGATTGAGTAAGATGCAGGGATGTACTAGGATGGAGGGGTAACAAATAAATATAAGGATATTGCACATTTTTATTGCATTAGCATAAGTGGGCAACATTTCACTGTTCATGAAGTAGATTGCCTGGGGGAAGAAACTGTTCTTGTGCCTGACTGTTCTGGGATTTGCGGCTCTGAGGCTGTCACGGTTCATGAATGCACCGTCTCCTGCTGTATTCATGTTACGTCATGTTGATTGTTTCACGTGGGTGTTGCCGCTGATCGTCTGATCAGCGGCAGGTGCAGCTCATTCCAACAGCCTACTTAATGCCCTGTCTTTAGTCTCTTGTTTGTCAGATCGTTGTTTGAGGTCCTCCGTGTTGATGTCTGTTCAGTCCCTCATGTTCCTGCCCTTGCTTTGTCTCCTGTTCGGCCGTCTCTGGATTGTATCTTTAACTCACGGATTATCTTCACCTCTCACGGATCTACCACCACCATCATCTCTACCAGCGCACTCAAACCACCTACTCACCAGTCGGTGCTGCCTTTGAGGTCCCTGCGTCACTGTCCAACCTTCATCCATCACACCTCTCTTTAATAAAGTCTGTTTACTTGCATTTGCCTCCTGTCCTCCATACGAGTCATTACAGAGGCACCGGCCAGATGGCAAAAGTTCAAAGATGGAGTGACTTGGATGTGAGTCAAGTCAAGTCAGCTTTATTTATATAGCGCTTTAAACAAAATACATTGCGTCAAAGCAACTGAACAACATTCATTAGGAAAACAGTGTGTCAATAATGCAAAATGATAGTTAAAGGCAGTTCATCACTGAATTCAGTGATGTCATCTCTGTTCAGTTAAATAGTGTCTGTGCATTTATTTGCAATCAAGTCAACGATATCGCTGTAGATGAAGTGACCCCAACTAAGCAAGCCAGAGGCTACAGCGGCAAGGAACCGGAACTCCATCGGTGACAGAATGGAGAAAAAAACCTTGGAAGAAACCAGGCTCAGTTGGGGGTCCAGTTCTCCTCTGAACAGACGAAACCAGTAATTCAATTCCAGGCTGCAGCAAAGTCAGATTGTGCAGAAGAATCATCTGTTTCCTGTGGTCTTGTCCTGGTGGTCCTCTGAGACAAGGTCTTTACAGGGGATCTGTAACTGGGGCTCTAGTTGTCCTGGCCTCCGCTGTCTTTCAGGGCAGTAGAGGTCCTTTCTAGGTGCTGATCCACCATCTGGTCTGGATACGTACTGGATCCGGATGACTGCAGTGACCCTCTGATCTGGATACAGACTGGATCTGGTGGCTACGGTGAACTCGGAATAAGAGAGAAACAGACAAATATTAGCATAGATGCCATTCTTCTAATGATGTAGCAAGTACATAGGGTGTTATGGGAAGTGTTCCCGGTTCCAGTTTACCTAATTAATGCAGCCTAAAAATCCTTTAACGGATTTGGATATTAAAAGCATATTAGTATGTTATGTGTAAAACAGGTTAAAGAAATGGTTCTTTAATCTAGATTTAAACTGCAAGAGTGTGTCTGTCTCCCGAACAATGTTAGGTAGGTTATTCCAGAGTTTAGGCGCCAAATAGGAAAATGATCTGCTGCCCGCAGTTGATTTTGATATTCTAGGTATTATCAAATTGCCTGAGTTTTGAGAACGTAGTGGACATAGAGGATTATAATGTAAAAAGTGCTCATTCAAATATTGAGGTGCTAAACCATTCAGGGCTTTATAAGTAATAAGCAATATTTTAAAATCTATACGATGTTTGATAGGGAGCCAGTGCAGTGTTGACAGGACCGGGCTAATATGGTCATACTTCCTGGTTCTAGTAAGAACTGTTGCTGCTGCATTTTGGACTAGCTGTAGTTTGTTTACTAAGCGTGCAGAACAACCACCCAATAAAGCATTACAATAATCTAACCTTGAGGTCATAAGTGCATGGATTAACATTTCTGCATTTGACATTGAGAGCATAGGCCGTAATTTAGATATATTTTTGAGATGGAAAAATGCAGTTTTACAAATGCTAGAAACGTGGCTTTCTAAGAAAAGATTGCGATCAAATAGCACACCTAGGTTCCTAACTGATGACGAAGAATTGACAGAGCAACCATCAAGTCTTAGACAGTGTTCTAGGTTATTACAAGCAGAGTTTTTAGGTCATATAATTAACACCTCTGTTTTTTTCAGAATTTAGCAGTAAGAAATTACTCGTCATCCAGTTTTTCATATCGACTATGCATTCCATTAGTTTTTCAAATTGAGGGATCCAGAGTGATTTTCTGAGCCCTTTTCCTCACTCTGGATGTATACAGTTCTTGAAGGGTGGGCAGGGGAGCACCAATAATCCTTCCGGCAGTCCGAACAGTTCTCTGTAGTCTTCTGATGTCTGATTTTGTTGCTGAACCAAACCAGACAGTTATTGAAGTACACAGTACAGACTCAATGACGGCTGAGTAGAACTGTTTCAGCAGCTCCTGTGGCAGGTTTAACTTCATCAGCTGGCTAAGGAAGTACAACCTTTGTTGGGCCTTTTTCACAATGGAGTCAATGTGATTGTCCCACTTCAGGTCCTGAGAGATGGTGGTTCCCAGGAATCTAAATGACTCCACTGCAGTCACAGTGCTGTTCATGATGGTGAGTGGGGAAAGTGCAGGGGGGTTTCTCCTAAAGTCCACGATCATCTCCACTGTTTTGAGCGTGTTCAGCTCCAGGATGTTAAGACTGCACCAGACAGCCAGCTGCTCAACCTCTTGTCTGTAAGTTGATTCATCACCGTCCTGGATGAGGCCGATGACTGTAGTGTCATCTGCAAACTTCAGGAGCTTGACAGAAGGGTCTTTAGACGTGCAGTCGTTGGTGTACAGGGAGAAGAGCAGAGGGGAGAGAACACACCCCTGAGGGGCGCCAGTGTTGGTGGAGCAGCTGTTTGACATGAATTTCCCCAATCTCACTAACTGTTGCCTATCTGTCAGAAAGCTGGTGATCCACTAACAGATAGAGTTAGGAACAGAGAGCTGGGTCAGTTTGGTCTGGAGGGCTGTTGGGATGATGGTGTTGAAAGCCGAACTAAAGTCCACAAACAGGATCCTCACATAAGTCCCTGTTTTGTCCAGGTGTTGCAGGATGAAGTGCAATTCCATGTTGATTGCATCATCCACGGACCTGTTTGCTCGGTAAACAAACTGCAGGGGGTCCAGTAAGGGTCCAGTGATGTCCTTCAGATAAGCCAGAACCAGTTTTTCAAACGACTTCATGATAACAGACGTTAGAGCCACAGGTCTGTAGTCGTTAAGTCCTGTTATCTTGGGTTTCTTTCGAATGGGGATTATGGTGGAGCGTTTGAAGCAGGAAGGCACTTCACACAACTCCAGGGATCTGTTGAAGATCTGTGAAAAGATGGGGGCCAGCTGGTCAGCACAGATTTTCAGACAGACTGGTGTAACGCCACCTGGGCCTGGTGCTTTTCTTCTTTTGTTCTTCTTGAAGACCTGGCGCACATCATCTTCACAGATTTGAAGAACAGGAGGTGTGGAGAGGGGGATTGCATGAGGTGTTAACGGATGTGTAGGGAGATGGTCAGAATGGGTGTTGGGGGTTTCAAATCTACAATAAAACTCATTCAGGTCGTTAGCAAGTCATTGATTAGCCTCAGTGCAAGGGGAGGGTGTCTTGTAGTTTGTGATGGCTCTCAGTCCTCTCCAAACTGAAGTTGAGTCGTTGGAAGTAAACTGGTCTTCCAACTTTTTAGTGTAGGTCTTTTTAGCCGCTCTAATCTCTTTGTTCAGTGTGTTCCTGGCCTGATTGTACAAGACTCTGTCCCCATTACTGTAGGCACCCTCTTTGGCCTGACGAAGATGTCTGAGTTTTACTGTAAACCATGGCTTATCATTGTTGAATGTTAAATAAGTCCTGGTAGGAATGCATATATCCTCACAGAAACTAATATAGGATGATACAGTCTCTGTGAGTTCGTCCAGATTGGTGGTAGCAGCTTCAAAAACACTCCAATCAGTGAGGTCAAAACAAGATTGTAAATCCTGCTCTGTTTCGCTGGTCCATCTCTTCACAGTCCTTAATACAGGTTTAGCAGATTAAAGTTTCTGCTTGTATGAGTATGTCATAGATTATGACAAACTCATAGATCAATTACAAAAGTTTCAACTATACAGGTATTCATGGTTTAGATCCTAGCTGTCCGATCGCAACCATTTTGTTTATTTAAATGGGGAGTCATCTCATTTATCACCAGTAAAATTTGGAGAGCCACAAGGATCTGTCCTAGGTCCTCTTCTTTTTCCAATATACATGTTGCCCCTTGGTAATATTATTGGAAAATACGGGATTAGTTTCTATTGTTATGCAGATGATACTCAACTATATATCTCAACGAGACCAGATGAAACTTGTCAGAAATTATTAAAGCAAAAAGAGTGTGTTAAAAATGTAGAAGACTGGATGACCAATAATTTTATCCTATTAAAAATTCTGGGTGTTATATTAGACAGCAACTTGTCTTTTGAAAATCATATTTCCCATGTTACAAAAACCGCATTCTTCCATCTTTGGAAGAACTTTACCAAGCTATGAAATATATTACCTTTTTTTAAAAAAAAGAAAAGCTAGTTCATGATTTCATGACCTCTAGACTGGACTATTGTTATGCACTCCTAAGTGGTTTTCCAGCATCTTCAATAAACAAGCTACTGTCAGGAACACAACCGGACACAGATGCAGGTTTCAGTAGGAGACCAGTTTATTTAATTAGTCCAAAAGAAACTCCCTCAAAAACCGGCCGAGGAATAAGGAAAATAGTCAAACAGAAAAATTAGAGGCTTCAATGTCCTTGCGGAAACACCTGGCAGAGGGCGCCCAATGGCGCAGCCGTGTAGAGAATGACAAAAGCCATAGCAGACGGGACTGCAGCTTCGGGTTCCTGTGTGGGAAACAAGGGAGGTTGATAACCAACAGAGCACTGGAATGGGGACATACATGTGGCAGAGGCCGGAAGGGAGTTATGAGGTATATTCTGGGTATATTCTACCCAGGACAGCTATTGACACCAGGAGCTCGGATTGTGGGATGCCAGGCAGCGAAGAGTACGTTCCAAATCCTGATTTTCCCCGCCTGGCCTGCCCGTTGGTCTGGGGATGGAATCCTTATGACAGACTCGTAGAGCCCCCGATCTGCCGACAGAACTCCCACCTAAAACGGGAGACAAACTGGGGACCCCTATCAGAGACCACATCGACCGGAAGACCATGAATCCATAACATATGATCAACCATTACCTGAGCAGTCTCCTTGGCTGAGGGGAGCTTGGGAAGGGGAATGAAATGGACCGCCTTGGAGAAATGGTCCACCACCGTGAGAATGACGGTGTTACCCTTAGATTCAGGGAGACCAGTGACAAAATCAAGGGCCAAATGTGACCACAGTCGAGAAGGGATGGGCAACGGGTGGAGCAGACCAACCGGAGGTGCATTGGAAGTCTTGTTCTGAGCACAAACAGAGCAGGCAGCCACGAACTGCCTGACATCCTTGGCCATGGATGACCACCATAATCACTGACGGATGGCAACCAGTGACCTCTGGACTCCTGGATGACAGACCAGCCTGGACGAATGAACCCACTGGATTACTTCAGAGCGCAGATTGGTGGGAACAAACAGATTACCCGCTGGAAGCCCCTTCGGCACTGGCCCCTTAAGTAGGGCCTCTTCTACTCATCTCTCGATGCCTCAAGAGAGGGATGCCATCACAGAAAGAGCATTGTGCTTAACATTTTTGGACACAGGCCAGTAAAACAGGCTGAAATTGAACCGGCCAAAGATGAGCTTAGCCTTCTGGCCGAATGCATATACTCAAGGTTTTTGTGATCCATCCAGACCAAGAAGGACTGAGCTGCGCCCTCCAACCAGTGACTTCACTCCCCCAAAGCCAGCCTGACCGCCAAAAACTTCAGATTACCTATTTCATAATTCCGTTCATGGGAACTCAGGCGTTTGGAGAAAAAGGCACAGGGATGCACCTTTCCATCCTTGTGTGACCACTGAGATAGGACGGCACCTACACCAACATCAGAGGCATCAACCTCAACAATGAATTGACGTTCAGGGTCTGGAATAGACAAGACAGGAGCAGAGATAAACTGGGTCTTTAATTTATCAAAGACCTCCTGTGCCCCAATATTCCACTTGAATGGTACCTTGGGAGAGGTGAGTGTCGTTAAGGGTGCAGCAATCTTACCAAACATCCCGATGAACCGCCGTTAAAAGTTGGCAAACCTCAGGACCGGGGTGGTGTTGGCGCAGTGGATAAGATGCATGCCTCTGGTGTGAGAGACCCGGGTTTGAATCCACTGTTAGACACCAATGTGTCCCTGAGCAAGACACTTAACCCCTAGTTGCTCCGGAGGCGTGCAACCTCTGACATATATAGCAATTGTAAGTCGCTTTGGATAAAAAGCGTCAGCTAAATGAATAAAATGTAAAAAAAAAAAAATGTCAGGAACTACTGCAGAGCCTTACAAGAGTCAGGAGCTGGCCACTCAGCAACGGCCCTTACCTTACAGGGGTCCACTTTGACCTCTCCCGCAGAAATGACGAACCCCAAGAATGGAACCGACTAGGCATGGAAGACAGACTTCTCCGCCTTGACATAAAGCTGGTTCTCCAGCTGTTGTAGCATCCAGGATGTTAAGACTGCACCAGACAGCCAGCTGCTCAAACTCTTGTCTGTAAGTTGATTCATCACCGTTCTGGATGAGGCCGATGAGTGTGTAGCTGCAGAAAATATCAAGATATCATCACGATACACAAAAGCGAGAGCGATTCACCATGTCTCTCAACACGTCGTTAACCAGTAGTGATTGAGGTGCCATTCAAGGAATGAGCAGGAATAGGTTCAGCAAGAGTAATGGCAGGAATCCCCCACCAGGTGGCTAGAGAGATGTCCATAAAGTTGCCCTCTGCTCCTGAGTCAACCAGTGCCACACAGGAGTTAGAAACATCAATTCAATTCAATTCAAGTTTATTTGTATAGCGCTTTTTTACAATACAAATCGTTACAAAGCAACTTTACAGAATATTATGTTTCTACAATATTTAGTAGTAGCTAGTAGTTTGTGCACGTTTGACAGGATTTTAGAAAAAATAAAAAATAATAATAATAATACAAGACGTAGTCAGCTAGACGATGAACTATCAATATTATTAATTAATAGTTATTATATGATGCAGTCACACATGTAGCAATAATTGTTAGTTCTGTTTGTTGATTCAAGGTTAGGATCATCTGGGGTCCTCTGAGGGTCAGCATCATCTCTTCTCAGGTGTTCTGGATCCAGACTGGAGCTTGTGTAAATCCTAGTTACCACGGGATGTAAATCCCGTGGCAAATCATAGATACTAAATAGAGACATCATTAGCATAGCTGCTGATCCAACAAAGTAAAATTAGTTTAACCCAAGCTAAAGAATAAAAATGCACATTTGATCAGATGCAACTACAGTCACATTTTTAAAAGATACATTATTTGTATGCTTGGCGAAAGAGATGTGTTTTTAATCTAGATTTAAACAGAGAGAGTGTGTCTGAACCCCGAACATTACCAGGAAGGCTATTCCAGAGTTTGGGAGCCAAATGTGAGAAAGCTCTACCTCCTTTAGTGGACTTTGCTATCCTAGGAACTACCAAAAGTCCAGCGTTTTGTGACCTTAGGGGGCGTGATGGGTTGTAGCGTGGTAGAAGGCTAGTTAGGTACGCAGGAGCTAAACCATTTAGGGCCTTATAGGTAAGTAATGATAATTTGTAACTGATACGGAACTTAATAGGTAGCCAGTGCAGAGACTGTAAAATTGGGGTAATATGATCATATTTTCTTGACCTCGTAAGGACTCCTGTAGCTTGTTTATTGACGAAGCAGGACAACCACCTAGAAATGCATTACAATAGTCCAGTCTAGAGGTCATGAATGCATGAACTAGCTTTTCTGCATCAGAAACAGATAACATGTTTCGTAGCTTGGCAATGTTTCTAAGATGGAAGAATGCAGTTTTTGTAACATTTGAAATATGATTTTCAAAAGATAAATTGCTGTCTAATATAAAACCCAGATTTCTGACTGTAGAGGAAGTAACAGTACATACATAGTTGCAGATTGTAATCTACAAGATTCTGTGTAGTGTTTTTTGGTCCAATAATTAATATCTCTGTCTTATCCGAATTTAATTGGAGAAAATTATTTGTCATCCAATCTTTTACATTTTTAACACACTCTGTTAGCTTAGATAATTGGGAAGTTTCATCTGGTCTCGTTGAGATATATAGCTGAGTATTGTGACGAGTCAGCTGCCTCCTCCCTGATTGTCACCGGCACCCCGTCCTAAATCGCCGCCCTTCACCAGGCTCCCGACTGGAGTGGGTGTGTGAGAGGAGGGGCGCTGGACGAGTCAGGGCTGGTGGCGTGTGATGGGGCACACCTGAAGGAAATGGAGCCTCATCACCGCCGCTGTTTAAAAGCCCAACGCGCCTCTCCTCGAGAGACCGGTCTCTTCCCCCTGCATGCACACTGGTGTCCTCGTGGGTCCAGGAAGGGTGCGGTGAGGGACTCCCGCGCCACTGGAGATGTGAGCTGCCGGACCCGCGATCCGGATTGGAACCGCACCTGTTTGCACGGCCGACAGGCCAGGATGCCGGGCCGTCCATCCCCTACTAGCGCTGCGGCCAACGAGAGAGATGCAGCCGCTAGAGGAAGACGCTGCCCCTCGCGCCCCGGACAGAGGAGGGGAGCGCGTGCGGCCGCCGGACTCCGCCCCTTACCTGGACCCTTCCTCCACGAACACTGCCCGACCCACACGAACCTCGCAGCACGATGAGGACACCAGATTCCCTGTTGCTTTGGACACTCTTCCCCTTTGGCCACCTTTTATCCCTTGTTTCATTTGATTTCTGTTAATAAAAGCCTCTCCGAGGCCTGACGCCACGCCCACTGTGTCTGTCTTGTGCTCCTCCCGTGACACTGGTGGAGAATGCGGGCAAGGCGGAGCCTAGACAGCGCAATTGGGAAACATCTGGTGAAGTCACTCCCTCTCGCTTGCAAACGTTCGTGAGAACCCGGACTGGGACGGAGGAAAACCAGGGACAGCCTCCCAGCCACAAAAGGGGTAAGTGACTTCTCTATTATTGTCATTTTACCCTGTGGTTGGTTGAGGCTGTCACTAAAACCTGGTTTCTCTGTCCCTGTTCCGGCGCGCTGCGAGAGGGAGGACCGCCCGGAGAGGAATCCCCGCCCACTCCGACCGTTTGGAGCCTGGGTGAGGATGGTAGCACTCCCGTGTGGGCGGCGCCCTGATGACGGGGATGTCGCTTGGGAGGGGGAATGTGACGAGTCAGCTGCCTCCTCCCTGATTGTCACCGGCACCCCGTCCTAGATCGCCGCCCTTCACCAGGCTCCCGACTGGAGTGGGTGTGTGAGAGGAGGGGCGCTAGACGAGTCAGGGCTGGCGGCGTGTGATGGGGCACACCTGAAAGAAATGGAGCCTCATCACCGCCGCTGTTTAAAAGCCCAACGCGCCAATCCTCGGGAGACCGGTCTCTTCCCCGTGCATGCACACTGGTGTCCTCGTGGGTCCAGGAAGGGTGCGGTGAGGGACTTCCGCGCCACTGGAGATGTGAGCTGCCGGACCCGCGATCCGGATTGGAACCACACCTGTTTGCACGACCGACGGGCCAGGATGCCGGGCTGTCCATCCCCTACCAGCGCCACGGCCAACGAGAGAGATGCGGTCGCTAGAGGAAGCCGCCGCCCCTCGCGCCCCGGACCGAGGAGGGGAGCGCGTGCGGCCGCCGGGCTCCGCCAACTTACCTGGACCCTTCCTCCACAAACACTGCCCGACCCACACGAACCCCGCAGAACGACGAGGACACCAGATTCCCTGTTGCTTTGGACACTCTTCCCATTTGGCCACCTTTTATCCCTTGTTTCATTTGATTTCTGTTAATAAAAGCCTCTCCGAGGCCTGACGCCACGCCCACTGTGTCTGTCTTGTGCTCCTCCCGCGACAGTATCATCAGCATAACAGTGGAAGCTAATTCCGTATTTTCTAATAATATTACCAAGGGGCAACATGTATATTGAAAATAGAAGGGGACCTAGGACGGATCCTTGTGGCACTCCATATTTTACTGATGATAAATGAGATGACACCCCATTTAAGTAAACAAAATGGTAGCGATCGGACAGGTAGGATCTAAACCATCTTAGAGCCTGCCCTTGAATACCTGTATAGTTTTGTAATCGATCTATGAGTATGTCATGATCTATGGTGTCGAACGCAGCACTAAGATCAAGTAAGACTAGAAATGAGATGCAGCCTTGATCTGACGCAAGGAGCAGGTCATTTGTAATTTTAACAAGTGCAGTTTCTGTGCTATGGTGGGGCCTAAAACCTGACTGAAATTCTTCATAAAGATCATTTTTATGCAGGATGGTGCTCAATTGAGCAGACACAACTTTTTCTAAAATTTTAGACATAAATGGAAGATTTGAAATAGGCCTATAATTTGCCAGTACACTAGGATCTAGTTTTGGTTTCTTAATAAGAGGCTTGATAACCGCCAGCTTGAATGGTTTTGGGACGTGACCTAAAGATAACGACGAGTTAATGATATTGAGAAGCGGTTCTTCGGCTACAGGTAACAGCTCTTTCAGTAATTTAGTGGGTACAGGAACTAATAAACATGTTGTTGGTTTAGATACAGTGATAAGTTTATTTAGCTCTTCCTGTCCTATATTTGTAAAGCACTGCAGTTTATCTTTGGGTGCGATGGATGAAACTGAAGTGTTAGACGCTTTAGAATCTACATTCGCTATTGTATTTCTAATGTTATCTATTTTATCAGTAAAGAAATTCATAAAGTCATTACTATTTAACGTTGGTGGAATATTTGAATCAGGTGGCGTCTGGTAATTTGTTAACTTAGCCACTGTGCTAAATAAAAACCTTGGATTGTTTTGGTTATTTTCAATGAGTTTGTGTATATGCTCTGCCCTAGCAGTTTTTAGAGCCTGTCTATAGCTGGACATACTGTTTTTCCATGCAATTCTAAAAACTTCCAAGTCAGTTTTTCTCCATTTGCGTTCAAGACTACGAGTTACTTTCTTGAAGTGAAGTGAAGTGAAGTGACATTCAGCCAAGTATGGTGACCCATACTCAGAATTTGTGCTCTGCATTTAACCCATCCGAAGTGCACACACACAGAGCAGTGAACACACACACACACTGTGAGCACACACCCGGAGCAGTGGGCAGCCATTTATGCTGCGGCGCCCGGGGAGCAGTTGGGGGTTCGATGCCTTGCTCAAGGGCACCTAAGTCATGGTATTGAAGGTGGAGAGAACTGTACATGCACTCCCCCCACCCACAATTCCTGCCGGCCCGGGACTCGAACTCACAACCTTTCGATTGGGAGTCTGACTCTCTAACCATTAGGCCACGACTTTGAGAGAGTGAGTATTACTGTTATACCATGGTACAGTACGTTTTTCTCTAACCTTTTTCTTTTTAATGGGGGCAACAGCTTCTAATGTATTAGAGAAAATAGTGCCCATGTTGCCAGTAATTTCGTCTAATTCATGTGTATTTTTGGGTACAAATAGCAGTTGAGATAGATCAGGCAGGTTATTTGCGAATCTTTCTTTGGTGGCTGGAACAATAGTTCTGCCCAGACGGTATCGCTGAGACATATAGTTAATATCAGTTATACACAGCATGCACGATACAAGGAAATGGTCTGTAATATCATCATTTTGCGGTACAATATCTATAGCAGTAAGATCGATTCCATGCGATATAATTAAATCTAGTGTATGATTAAAACGATGAGTGGGCCCGGCGACATTTTGCTTGACTCCAAAGGAGTTTATTAGGTCAGTAAACGCAAGTCCTAATGTTTCATTTGCATTATCAACGTGAATATTAAAATCTCCCATGATTAGCGCCTTATCAACTGTAACTAGAAGGTCTGAGAGGAAATCTGCAAATTCTTTTAGGAATTCTGTATACGGCCCTGGTGGTCTATACACAGTAGCCAGAGCAAGAGATACATTAGATTTCTTTTGCATGTCTGACAGTGTAACATTTAGCAGAAGTATTTCAAAAGAGTTAAACCTGTATCCTGTTTTCTGGGTAACATTGAGAATATCACTATATATTGTTGCAACACGTCCGCCACGACCAGTCTGACGGGGTTCATGCTAATAACAGTAGTTTGGTGGAGTAGACTCATTTAGACCAAAATAATCATTTGGTTTTAGCCAGGTTTCAGTCAAGCAGAGTACATCAAAACTATTATCTGTGATAATTTCATTTACAATAACTGCTTTGGGTGTGAGTGATCTAATATTTATGAGCCCAAACTTTAAAAATTGTTTTTGTTCATTTACTTTACATTTTTCTGGTTTAATTACGATAAGATTTTTTCTAGATCCTACATTATATTTTGACCTCACTATTCGGGGAACAGACACAGTCTTAATAGTTTTTACAGCTTTTACAGTTTTAAAGTACTTTTATCATTTAAGCGGGTGGAACAAAACTCATCATAATAGTTATCTGAGAATTGTCTTACTAGTCACAAGGAGCGAAGTGTCCTGGAGATGTTGTCAGAGAGCAGCTCCGCTTCGATTCTGCTGGGGTGTAATCCATCAGCGCGAAACAGCCTAGGACGCTCCCAGAAAAGATTCCAGTTATTAACAAATAGCAGTTTCTGTTCTATACACCATGACAACAACCATTCATTTAAAGCAAAAAGTCTACTGAACCTTTCGTGTCCTCGTCGATACGTGGGCAGTGGTCCTGACACGACGATCGTCGCCGCGGGCGTCGCGCTGCGAACCATCTCGATCAGGCTGCTGAAGTCCCTCTTCAGCTTTTTCGTCTGCCGCAGTGTGGTGTCGTTAACCCCGGCGTGAAGCACGACCGCTCTGGGGCTCTCGTCGGCCTTCAGGATCGCGGGTATCTGCGCAGAAACATCGAGAACACGAGCGCCAGGCAAACAATGAGTGTGCACTTTACCTTCGGCTAACGTAGCACTTACGTGTCGGACGATGGAGTCTCCGATGATCACAGCGTCGCGTCCTGTCTCGCGGAGGGGAGCAAAGCGGTTCCGGATGGAGATGTCGAAGGCAGGAGGGGGAGAAGTCGTCGCCCAGGACCCGGCTCGCGTCCTCCGCTGTGGATGCACCCAGGGTCCGTGGTGTCCCGGCGTCGCAGTGAAGGACATCTGGGAAGATCGCGTCCTGGGTGCACCGGGCCTGTGCAGAGAAACACACGGAGTAGACGTGGTGGGACTGTTAGCAGCACGCTGTATACTTACCCCAGACTTGTGAGCGTCAGCCCGGGATGATTCCAGCGCGGCTCTCCGCTCTCTCAGCTGGGCCTGCCTTACCTCCAGGTCACGAATCTGCTTCCCCACGGCCTCGAGCTCAAGCTGCACAGAGTGGAGACATTCATCCGCCATTAAGGCAAGTAACAGTGAGTACAGCAGTGGTAATGTGTGTGAATAGAGTATTAGCAATTTAAGCGCAGTTAGCAGCAACCACGCTTGCTGATGCTAACAGGCTAAAAGCTAATAGCGGACCCGGGAGATCAAAATATAACTAGTGATAGCGAGGCGCTCTGATTGTTTTTGTTGTAGAATACAATAGAGGATATATTCACACGTTATATAAACGGAAACGATGATGTATAAAATTGATTTTTAAGTTAAAAATAGTCAATGAAAAGAATATAGTGATGGAGCTCAAATGCAGTACAGCCGCCAACAACAAACAGGAAGTGACGTAATCTGAAAACACCAAACTGAATAGAGACCGAAAGGAGAGTACGAGAGGAGGAGGATGCAATAAAGGGGTAGCGCTCACCAGGATCCCTCTCTTTACTGGTGAGCCTTGTCTTTTTATTGAACTCCCTGCTGGGTGACTCTGGTTCTGACAGAATCTGCACCTGCTGTGTCCAATTTGGCCAGATTGTTCTGTCAGGAACACAACCAGATACAGATGCAGGTTTCAGTAGGAGACCAATTTATTTAATTAGGCCTAAAAGAAACTCCCTCAAAAGAACCAAAACCGGCCGGGCAATAAGGAAAATAGTCCAAAAGAAAAATTAGAGGCTTCACTGTCCTTGGGAAAACACCCGACAGGGGGCACCCATTGGCACGGCAGTGTAGAGAAAGAAGAGGGGAGGAAGAAGCGAGAGAGCCGGCCTCCGAGCAGACTAAAAAAGATCTGCGGAATGCAGATGGTCTAGGAAATGAGGAAGGGAAAAAATAGGGAAAAAACAAAACAACTAGTAGCAGCAAAAACCTGAAAAGGATTGACAATGGCATGACTGAATAGGGTTAGACTGGACCGGACAAAGTGGCTGTAAACAGACTACTGGCATAAAAAGATCTGGCACCAATTTGCATGAAAGACGGAAATAAATAGAGTGAGAGATGAATGGACATTGAATTCAGGTGAGCCGAGTCAAACAATTAGAAGTGGAAAAGGTAGTAACTATGGGGAGGGAGGAATGCCACAGAAAGGTGCATGGCGAACGATCAAAACACCATGTGTGAACAACATGCAGACATATACAGAACATGCACACCGAAGAACAGGGTGATCAAACAGAGGACATGACAGCTACAGGTAGTCCAAAATGCAGCAGCTAGAGTCCTTACCAGGTAAAGAAAATATGCTCATATTACCCCAATTTTATAGTCTCTGCACTGGCTACCTAATAATTTCCGTATCAGTACAAATATACAAATTATTATTAATTAACTATAAGACCCTAAATGGTTTAGCTCTTGCATACCTAACTAGCCTTATACCATGCTACAATACATCACGCTTCCTAAGGTCACAAAATGCTACTAGTTCCTAGGATAGCAAAGTCCACTAAAGGAGGTAGTACTTTTTTTGCATTTGGCTCCCAAACTGCAATAGCCTTCCTGATAATGTTCGGGGTTCAGACTCTCTCTCTATGTTTAAATCTAGACAAAAACATATCTCTTTTCCTAAGCATTTGAATAATGCATCATCTCATAATTTGTGACTGCAATTATATCTGGTCAAATGCGCATTCTTATTCTTTAGCTTTGGTTAAACTAATTACTTTGTTGGAACAGCGGCTATGTTAATTATGTCTCTATTTGTTTCTCTGTTTTGCCTCGGGATGTAACTAGTATTTACACAAGCTCCAGTCTGGATCCAGAACACCTGAGAAGGTCCTCAGAACCGGAACACCTCAGAGGTCCTCAGATGATGCTAACCCTAAAACAACATACAAAACTAACAAATATTGCTACTTACTAAGCAGTCACATAATAATTGCTGTTAATAGTGTTCATCATCTGGTTGACTACGTCTTGGATAATGTTACATGAAACCGCATTACTTTAAACGAGTTATACTTAAAGCCTGCCTTCTGAGGAATACTGAAATCATTGTTATACACTGTAGCAACACCCCCCCCCCCCCCCAACTTAATTATGTGGGGTAAATTCCTTTAAAATAATATAATCATCATGTTTTAGCCAGGTTTCTGTCCAACAGAGCACATCTAGGTTAGGATCAGTGATCACACAGTAGGTGGACAATGACTTTCAGTTAACGCTGCGACTCCGCGTGTTAAAATAATTTGCAAAGGGACGGATTGTGAACTGAATGCAAGTGTGAAATGTTGGTTTGTAAACAGATATGAAAGGATGAAGTAAAACAACAACATTATAATATAACATTATAACTTCCTTAAAAACCATAAGAACATTTACAGTGAGTTAATTTCAAAGTGTGGGATAGTCTTAGGCTACAGTCTACTCATCAAAATTTTTTAGACAAACCTTATACAAAGGCTCTTATGCATGCTATTGTTATTAAACAGTCATTATATATATATATATATATATATATATATATATATATATATATATGTGTATGTATGTATGTATGTATGTATATATATATATATATCCATCCATCTTCTTCCACTTATCTGGGACCGGGTCTTGGGGGCAGCAGTCTAAGTAGAGACACCCAGACTTCCCTCTCCCTAGACACTTCCTCCAGCTCTTCCAGGGTTATACCGAGGTGTTCCCAGGCCAGTCGAGAGACATAGTCCCTCCACCGTGTCCTCATTCTTCCCCAGGGCCTCCTCCTGGTGGGATGTGCCCGGAACACCTCCCCAGGAAGGCATCCAGGAGGCATCCCAAACAGTTGACCGAACCACTTCAGCTGACTCCTCTCGATTTGGAGGAGCAGCGGCTCTACTCTGAGCTCTTCCCGAGTGGCTGAGCTCCTCACCCTATCTCTAAGGGAGCACCCAGCCACCCCACTGTATCATGACCCACAGCTCATGACCATAGGTGAGAGTAGTAACATAGATTGACCGGTAAATTGAGAGCTTCGTTTTGCAGCTCAGCTCCTTCTTTACCATGGCAGCAATCAACTGCATCACTGCAGAAGCTGCACCTGTCCGCCTGTCAATCTCCTGCTCTATCCTTCCCTCACTCGTGGAAAAGACCCCAAGATACTTAAACTCCTCCACTTGAGGCAGGAGCTCTCCACCATCCTTTTCCGACTGAGAACCAGAGACGAAATCATGTGGTCCCCAAACCAGACACCCTCCAGCCCCTGACTGCACCTAAAAATCCTGTCCATAAAAATAATGAACAGGACTAGTGATAAAGGGCAGCCCTGCTGCAGTCCAACATGTCCCGGGAACAAGTCTGACTTACTGCCGACAATGCGAACCGAGCTCCTGCTCTGGTAATACATTCATGACAGCCCTTAACACAGGCCCCCGGACCCCATACTCCTGGAGCACCCCCCACAGAAGGCTATGAGGGACACGGTTTAATGCTTTCTCCAAATCCACAAAACCAGCACCCCAGCCTTCGACTGCTGCCCGATCCACAATGCCCCAGCCCCTTACGATTCCTCTCACATATGGTGGGTCCACAGGAGGTCAGCCCCACGTTGCTCTTTTGGGCTAAGCCACCAGGCACTCAAATTTGAGCCCCTGCCCCGTTCCTGGCTCCAGGATGGGGCCCCGTCTGCGCCATGCCAGGCGACGTCAAGGTCCTTGTTTTTTTAAAAATGAATGAAGGGGGGGGGGGGGGGGCGCTGTGGGGCCGCGGACCGAGATGGCAGCTTAGTTTGAGTGCTCTCCGAGACTTTGCAAAAAATCTTGAAAATCCGACTTCACGTTTAAAAACCAGGTCAGCACGATGTCTAAAGAATCGACCATTAAAGACTGCGGAATTGGACCAAAACCAAGCAGCTCACAAAGAAAAAGAACAACTACCATGAATGTGCTGTTTCTGCTAACAACATAGCCGATGCACAACAGGCTGACCTAGCCACGGTGCTAAGTGAGTTGCAGTCTCTGCGTACCACTGTTTCTTCGATTAACACAAAGGTAAGTGCTGTGGATGACTTTGGGAATAAGCTTGACAATGTGGAGAAACGTATAACTGAGATGAATAACTCTGTTGCTGCTGTTCAGAGAAGTTTTGCTGATCTAAAAGCGGATATCATTGCTAATGATAAGCGGCTAAAGGTAAGGGACTGCCGAAGCTGACATAGAAAGAGTGAAACTGCAGCTGACTGATGCTGTAAAACGCATCACTTATTTGGTGTCAAAGACAGAGGACTTGGAGAATCGCAGGAGACGCAAGAATTTGAGGCTTGTGGGATTACCAGAGTCAGTGGAAAAAACTCGGCCCATGGTGGAGTTTATTAAAAAAAAACTACCGATTTGGCTGGGTCTTGATACGTCTAGAACCTTCATCTTGGAAAGGGCACACCGCACTTTGGCTAAACAGAGGCCAGGTCAGAGCAGAGCGGTAATCATCCGTTTTTCACTATTTCAAGATCGGGAGTTTGTGTTTCAAACAAGAAACACAAAAAAAAAAAAAAAAGCATGAGATCACCCACGAGAAGCACAAGATCTTCTTTGCACAAGACTTCTCAGCGGAAAACCATGAAGACACAGAGTCCATTCAACGTAGTGAAGAAAAAGTTCATTGAGGCTGGATCCTTTAGGGCCCCCTTCCTCAAATCTTGCCCTGGAGGTCCAATGCACTGCAGAGTTTAGCTCCAACCCTGATCAAAGTCACCTGCCTGTGATTTTCTAATGATCCCAAAGACATTGATTGGCATTGATTAGCATGCTCAGGTGTGTTTGATAAGGGCTAGATCTAAACTGTGCAGAAAAGTGGATCTCGAGGTCCAGATTTGAGGAACCCTGCTTTAGGGGATTTCAATTACATCCTTGCAAGATGAGGATTCTTCACGAGGGGAAAATAATTATTTTCTCCACACATGAAGAAGCTGAGAAATTTCTATCGAACTAAATTGGTAATTTAAATACGGCCAAGGAAAATAGATAACCGTACTGGACTTGAAAACAAAAAGGTGCAATATATATATATTTTTAGTTTTCTTAATTTTTTATATAATATTTGCACTTTATATACACGTATGTGCGTATTTATAATTTTTATTTATTTTTAATTTCTTTCTGTACGTGTACTCTAATTACCGTATCTGGTGGACACTTTTTGTTATGAACCAAGTAAGCTTGTGCAATTAAATTTTTTATATATTGTTGAGTCGTTTGGCACTAGAGATTTCAATGCCGAGTTGCGGGGACGAACAGGTTGGGCTGTCTGAGAAGTGTACCCACACAGTTTTTGCCACTCTTCGTTGGTGTGGATTGGCACTGCTCTTACATAGGTTGTTTAAGTAAGGGAATGGGGTGGGATCTCAAGGATTAAGGAGACTTGTTCTAATTGTTTTTTTATTTTATTTTTTAACTTGTTTTATTTTGTATGTCACACTCAGTATGGATATTTATAATGTTCTTAAAGCATTATGGAAAATCCTAAATTGTCTGATTTGACTCAATAAGTTAACTAAATTGAAACCGGTTATGAAAAGGCTTAAAATATTGCATTCTAAAATAATCTTTCTTCAGGAAGTCCACCTTACAGTTTCTGAAATTAAACATGTACGACGAAGATGGCCTGGTCAAGTCATACACGCAACGTATAATAATTAAGCTCGAGGCGTTCTAATTCTTATTCATAAGACATTTCCTTTTCAACTTACTAACATTGTTCAAGACCCTCAATGAAGGTTTGTTATTGCTCAGGGTAATATAAATTCTACTACATTAAATCTGGCTAGCATCTATGGACCTAATGAAGACAAACTTTTAACTTTACCATCTTTACGCGGCCTAAACATAATAGGTGGGGACTTTAATTGTACTTTGGACCCTCTGGTGGATCGATCAACAAAATTCAATCCCCAAAAATCTCAATCTAGGAAAACCACAATACAATATATGACTGACTTGAATTTGACAGAAATATGGAGGAAACTTAATCCAGGTAAATTGGAATACTCATGTTATTCAGGGATACATAAATCTAGATCACATATTGATTATTTTTTAGTATCTCAAGAATTTGTATCAAAAATCAAAAACTGTTGGTATGATTGTATAGTTACACTAAGTAGACATCCAAAAGGCCCTTTTTACCGCCGCACGTACCGCTGCGGCGGCGGTATAAAGTGCATTTGCAGCCTTTGACCGCTGATTGGCGCTTTAACCACAAGTTATCAAACAAGCGCATCAAAGCACATTTTCGCTAATAGACGTCAGTTTTGCCTCACTGATGTGTTAGATTTGATGGCTTCAGTCAGGGAAAATGAAAGAAAAACACTGTAGTTAAAATATTTAATATTTAATATCCACAGACGAAAGTTTGGTATGAAGTTATGTGCATTTCTTAGAACGAATTCAAGCAGGATGTCAATTCTGTGCCTGAACCTGTGATTATATTTTCTCTAATCTACATGGTATTAAACCATATATTAGATTTGACACATTTAAAAGTGCAGTATTATTTATATTATATTAATTATGCGTTATATTATTCAAAAGAAATTGTGGTTTACTTTGCATCGGAGCATTAAAAGTGGTAGCCTATTTTAGGGGGGTTGGCTACATGGATTAATATGCAAAATGTCAATATTTTCATATATTATGCCTATATTTTAATTTATATTTTCAATATAAAAATATTTTGTTGTTTTCATAGGTATTACTTTATCACAGAATATCTGTTTTCGGCGGCACTTGTTAAATTTAAAAGTAGACATGTCAAGCTTTCTATAGATATCTCTCTCATGTTTCTTCGTTGAGTATTCACGGAGTTACAGTTCATTTTAATGATGTGTTTGTAAATGAAGATCAGCGCAGACAAAGGCTGCAGACAGCACACCTTGTTTGTTATCTTTATTTTGTAAGTGCACAAAGTTTTGTTGTTATTATGTCTGTATCCAAAAAAAAAGTAAACCCTTTACAGATTCGATTGATGTATTGCTCTTATCTGTACGATTAAAACTGAAAGTGTAATTTAAGTTCTTTTCGGGGTTATCAGGAGAAAATGACTCATAACGCGTATCCGCGTTAATCGACTCCAGAGGGTTAATAAAACAACATGCATTTTTGTTATTTGTTACCTGTCCTTTAACTTATTGGGGAAAAAACATTTGTCTGTAAACTGATTAAGAAATTGTTGCATGTTTAAACATCAAGCACTGTATAATTTCGTTCCCATTATTTAGGCCTAATTAGCCTAAAACAAGAAACGAATAAAATTAAACCTGCACGATTAAATCTTTGAAAATCTAATAAATGCACGGATTAATAAACTGTCCTCACGATTAAACTCAAGTTCTCTCAGTATAATCAACAAAATACACACGATGTAAAAAAGAGCTCCATTAACTGACAACATAAGTGATTTTAAAGGGAGCCTTCTTTACTTGCTTTTAGTGCTGGGCGATAGCATATGGCCTAAAAAAATCCGATTTATGATTTAAATTGATTTTAAAATCAATATTCAAATGACAAAGACATTTTTCAAAACAAGTTTTAATATAGTTATAAACTTATAACTGAGACAAGATGATAAAACAACTGTGATGTTATTACCTTAATGCTGGAAAGACCTTTATTTTATTTTATTATTATTATTTATTATATATTATTTTTTATTATTATTTATTTTTTTGTTAATACTAGCCCATACAGATCGATCAATTTCTTCAAGATTTCAAAATCAAATAGCCTACTGATAATGTAGTAGCACTGTAAGATTACATTTGTTTGAATGCATTATTGCTAAAGCGATTGCGTGTGAACGTGCTTTATCTGTTTAAATCATGCTTTAACCCGAAAATAATCAGTAAAAGAAACAGACAAACTCATATAGCCTTTAACACCCCGCTCGACTATTGCAGTCATTATAACCTGATCAAGCCATAGCTAAATATGTTTAACATGAATTCTTGCTGAATATGCAGTTATATTACGGGCTCCAGTCAGAATCACACCGCTCAGCTCATCCTCTGCTCGGCGGCGGGGAAGGGTTGAGCCACTCTGAGTGGTACGTCGGTGGATGTTAAAAAGAAAACCGATTTTCATTCAAACAAACCGATGTAAATTACAAATTCAAGTTAATTGATAAAATCAATTTATCACCCAGCCCTACTTGCTTTCATATTATTTAATGGAAAAAAAAAATGCAGGTGTGTAAAATATATGCAAGATTTGCACTGCATGTGTGATGGTAGATGTGCAGCTGTTATTCTTATTTATTTTATCTTCATTACAAATCTTGTTTGGTTTCATTTTGGATAATTGCATGTAAAAATAATTAATTATTATTCATATTCATATTAATATTAATATTCATAAGTGTGCAAAAATTATTAATTCGCATTAATGACAGGGCACATTAATATTCAACATTCAACAATCTGTTAATGTTGCATTTCTCTGTCGGAGAGAGCCAGCACTGTGAATTTCATCTTGCAGCAGACAAGAAAACATTTGTTTATTAATAAATAATTAAAATGTCTAATTTTTCACAATTATTAGGCTACTTCATGTACTTTGTGGCAAACTTAATGGATGTGCTTGAGCGCAGAATATATTAAGAAAAATCTTACTTGGGGACAGACCATTTTTTTGTCTATAACCAAAACAACAGTCCTATATAAACCAGTTCAGCAACTTTGAAAGCCTCATAAGACACTGTCCATATGAAAGAGCAATTCACACCTTTATCTCGACCCCCACAAGCCACACATAACTAACCCCAAAATCCAACCCCCTCCAGCTGAACAGAATTCGGTCTGCGTTTTGGCTCTGAGGAACGGTGTGTTACTGGGCTGAAACATGCCTGCACTCAGCAGCACTACTCTTTGTATTCATTATATTCTCGCAGCTCATATTATTATAGAATAAAACTAAACATATGCACACAACTTTTTAGCTCATAAGTACTGGAGTTTTCGATTTTTTCTTGACTGATACACACAAACACACATTCACACAACAAGCCGGGTCGGGCTTTCGCAGCGACAAACGCTTTGATTGTGTCCTTGAGTTTAACTTGTACGTCGGAGATAATTTTTAATCAGTTTAAGCTTTGAGAAACCACGTTCTCCAGAGATCACAGTGACAGTGAGAAGCACTCTCAATGCTACAAAAACATTTGGAAAAATGTATTCCATCCCTTTTTCACAGATGAATTTAAGCGCATCCAGTGGTTTAGCAACCAGGCTCCAGCAACCAGGCGTCTGCCCAAAGTCAGCTCTTTGAACAATTCATGTCCATCAACGTCCCGCGAGTCTCCACGAGTCAGGGCCTTTTCCAGTCTTAAGCAATCCTAAAGAGTCTTAAGCAATCCTGAAGTACTATTGTATTCTCCTTTTCTTTTAGAGATGCATGTCATTTTAAAATCCAATTACGCGCCCATGGTCTCGAAGCAGCGAAAAGCGCTCTTTCACAGAACAGATGCGATGAATTTCAAAAAGGAGCCTCATTGTTTCTCATTTAAAAGCGGTCGTCTTTTTTACTCATGACCAGATAGCCTAATTTTATTCATTTTGACATTTTTGAATATACATTAAAGTATTTTGCACGCATATACTAATAGATCGCGGCCAGGCGGGAATTTTTATTCTAAATTTAAAGTGAATTTAAATTCATACTAATGGAGTGGGTAAAAAAATGCTTTTGATATAAGTGCGATAACTGTAACCTAATGTAAAACAAACAAATAAATTAATAATTTTCTCTTTCTCTCTCTCTCTCTCTCTCTCTCTCGCATTCTCTCTTTCTTGCCGCTCTGGCTGAGCTGCCGCCCTAGGCGGCTGCCTAGTTCGCCTATAGGCACGTGCCGGCCCTGTGTGCACGAGACACCAGCGCGAACAAACAGCTGAAACAGAAAATACTCAATTTTTGGACACACATAAGGCATTATTCAAAAATGTAAAGTGTTAGTAGTTTGAAAAAATCAAGAATAAAAACAGAGTTAATAATAATTATTGCTAAATGCTGGACCGTTCCCATTTCGCTCTGCATATGGAACCTGAAGATTTTTTTTAAACCAAGAATGAACTGAAATGAAAATTAAATGAAAACATTTAGCTTTTTATCCGTATATATACATTTCCACAAGACCATAATGATAATAACAAATCATCAATTAATAATGAATAATTATTTTACGAAAATCATTGTTATTTGTGATCGTGGATGTTTGCGGTAGGCTTTAAGACCAAGCGGAATCCGCTGTTCCCGCCTCACAGCGCGCAGGACTCGTGCTCAGTGATGCAGCTTCACTGTCTGCAGTTTGACTTTACTGAATCAGATTGAGGCGAATACAACTTATTGATCATGAGACCAACATTTAGCAAGCAGGAAAACATTCATTCTACCTGAAGGAATACGTATTTCATTGAGCTAATGCTGTTAAATAGAGAGAGAGAGAGAGAGAGAGAGAGAGAGAGAACCAGTCTAGGGCTATTAAACTTAGAGCTCATTATATTGAAGTACAAATCCAAACACCAGAAACGTTATGCATTTTATGAATAATGAAATGTTATGAAAAGTATGCATTTTATTTATTCACATGCAGTATGGTTGTTGGTATTTAGCAGTTAAAACCTATTTTTAAACTTGGATTTAAATACTATTAAACTAACTTTAAATTCTCAAGGAGTTTATAAGTAAAAAAGGATAAAATGTCACAGTGCATGTTAAATAGTCTAAATGAACTTGTGTTAACAATATAATTAGAACTTACAATATAATTCGATTTTTTTAAATGAACAATTCCTGTATAAAATGGGACAGCAACCTTTATATCAAACATTTTTAAATCGTCCACAGCTGAGCATCGCGGGAGGCTGATCAAGTAATTTTCAGATTACAAAAAAACCCTGGATAGCCTATATTAGGCCCAGGCTCTGCTCTGAAGTATAAAATTTTAACGGATTAATCGCCTATTTTCATTTGCTGTATGTCTATTTTATTTTTTAAACACGCAAAAAAATAAATTAAGTTTGTCAGAGGAAAAAATATATAAGTCGTCTACAGTTGCATTTTAACGGATTCATCACCTATTCTCTGTTTGCTGCATGTTTTTTTTTTTTTACACGCTAAAAAATAAATCAGAGTTTGTGAGAGGAAAAATATAAGTCAGGTATAAGTAGGGATGTGTACTGGTATTAAACTGGCCCCGGGGCTAAATTATGAAAGACCGTATCAGTAGGCTAAGATCTGACGCTATCGGTTCTGCTTTCGGTACTGGAACAAGGGAAAAAAAAATAAGGTACTATGTATTTTTGCTTAATAATGTTATCGTGCACATCTTATCTCACCAAACATATCTAATGTGCGATTATATAAAGACATTTGTCTGTGAGATCTGCGAGATCTCCAATGCGCGCCACGGAGGCTGTCTGTCAGTCACACACACACACACCACAACGAGCGCGGCGCACTCACAGGCATTAACTGTACATAAACTACTGCTTAATAATAAAGAGTGACGATGGCGAAGAGATTTGCTTAATGTTATCGTGCACATTTTATCTCACCAAACATTTCTAATGTGCGATCATATTAAGACGTTCATCTGTGAGATCTGCGATTGATAAAAATAATAAAACCTATTTTTCCCTCAACAAGTCATGTTTTTGTGGTTGTTTTAATTTAAAAGTGTCTGCTTCTATTTTAGCCAATTTATTTTCAATAAACTAAAACAAAAATAATAATAAAAAAAGGAAAACGAATACAGCTTGTTATCAGACTGTAAAAAAAAATACGATGAAAAAGTCATGACAACACATTTTTAAGGTTGGCTACTTTAACTTATAGAAATAATTTAAGAAATGTAATGCATTTTTATACTATTTTAAATCAGAATTTTTAATACTATTAAACTGAATTTAAAATCTCATGGAATTTTAAGTTTAAACGGGTGAAAATGCCACAGTGAATATTAAATATAGCCTATATAACAGAAGACCTTGATTGCATGTTATCATGAAACTAACAGAATAATTCGATTTTTTTTTAAATTAACAAATTCATGTATAAAATGGGACAGCAACCTTTATATCAAACACTTTTACGTCATCCACAATTGAGCAACGCGAGAGGAAGGTTTTGCGCAAGAGTGCACAAGTGAATGTGAAGAGAATTTTTAGGGGGTAGGAGGATTTGTTTTATTCTTAAATTTTCATATTCAATGAAAAAAAATGGGATAAACACGAAATAAATAAGTAAATAAAATAAATTTATATACAGTATAGCCACTTAGCTTAGGCTACCTGTTGGGTTTACCTCTCTCATTCTGGACACATCCAAATGTTTCCATATTCGTGATGTTGCGTATTTGCAGCTAAACTATTATTTATTAGGTAAAATAGGCTTTGTGGTTCACGTGTGTTTCAGTATGGACGGAAAAATATTATAATGAGCAAAAATATGCCACAGTAGACCGCTGCTCATGCTGAACTTCGCTGTTTACAATGAATATGTGCGAGTGAGGCACCAGCGCATAAAACAGCTGAACTATACCATACTCAATTTTTGCTCACACAGTTAAGGCATAATTGGAGATAGTTTGAAAAATCTAGAACAATAGCAGTTAATAAGAATTATTGCTGTTAGTGCGGTCTTAATGCTGGACCGTTCTCATTTCGTTTCCTCATATGGAACTTGAAGGATTTTATTTATTTATTTTTGCTAAGAGCAAACCAGAATAAAAATATATATATATATTTTAATCCTTGTGTGTGTGTTCCTATATATATATATATATATATAAATATATATATATAAATATATATATATATATATATATATATATATATATATATAGGAACACACACACGGATTAGAACATTTAATATTTTTATTCTGGTTTGTTTATATATATATATATATATATATATATATATAGTAATGACTGTTTAATGACATAGCATGCAGTAAGGCTTTGTGTAAAGGTCTTTCTTTTACATTTTTACTGCAGCCTAAAACTATCCCACGTTTTTAAATGAACTCTTACTTTAAATTTTATAATGGTTTTAAAGGATGTTAAAATGTTATAATATAATGCTATTGATGCTTTACTTGTCCTTTCATCTTCGTTTACAAACCCTCATTTTATTATTACAGTCAGTTCAAAATTCGTCCCTTTGCGCCACCTGGCGGTAGTTAAGCGAATTATTTTAACACGCAACTGAATTCAGTTAATGCCGCGGCACCGCCGCGTAATGCCCAAATAGGCTGTCAACCTACTGTATAAGTGACCATCCGCCCATTTCCTTATCTATATCTTTTGATAAGCTAAAACTATCTCCCACTAACTGGCGTCTGCAGGTATTGTGGCTCCAAAATCCAGAGTTTGTTAAATATGTTGAAAAGATGATTGACATTTGTTTTGAAGTTAATATTGATCAAACTAATGCATCAATTAGATGGGAAGGGTTTAAAGCATACATTAGAGGGGAAATTGTCAGTTTTACAAGCACTAGAAGCAAGGAACAAAAGTCAGAAATGGCTAAATTAGAGAAACAAATTAAATCATTAGAAATAGACATAAGCATGAGGATTATGGCAAACAAAAACAATTATTAGTTCTGAGAACACAATACAACAAGCTTACAAGTGATAAGGCAGCAAAAAGTCTACTGTGATTAAACCAAGCTTTTATGATCAGAGGGAAAGACTGGTAAATTGTTAGCATGGAGAATTAAAAAAAATAGAATCTGAAAGAGCCATTAATGGCATAACCAAACAATCAGGGGGGCTCACGAATGATCCACAAGATATTAATAATGGATTCAAAGACTTTTATCAATCATTGTATAGATCAGAATCTTCTGTCGACTTTGTTGATCAAGATGCTTTTCTTGACCATCTCCAATTTCATGTACTCCCTGAGGAGGTCAGGAAGGAATTGGATAAAGATATAACTGAACAAGAATTATTGCAAGCCATAAAAAGCGTAAATTCAGGTAAAGTTCCTGGGCCTGACGGCTTGCCTATAGAATTTTACAAAACTTTTCAGAAGCAGTTGTTAACTCCGCTTTTGAATATGTTTAATGGATCATTTGACATTGGTAACCTACCTCCAACTTTAAGACTTGCTACAATAACTCTTATTTTTAAACCTGGTAAGGCATCAACTGATTGCTTATCATATAGGCCAATTAGTCTCATGGGAGTGGACACAAAAATATTATGTAAAGTTCTTGCTAAAAGACTAGTCCCTTTTTTAGTGCATAATGATCAGAATGGATTTGTAAGGAGCCGCCAGGGCTTTTATAACATTAGACGAGTCCTTAATATAATTCACTGTAATAATAATGCCAGAGACAATGCACTATTGTCTTTAGATGCAAGACAGGCATTTGATAGAATAGAGTGGCCCTATTTGTTTAATGTATTGCCGAGATATGGAATTGGGGGAAAGTTTTTAAAATGGATACAGTTACTATACACTGGCCCTGTGACATGTGTAAGGACTAATAACAACTTATCAAGCCAAATAACCCTAGAAAGATCGACTCGTCAGGGCTGCCCTCTGTCCCCACTATTGTTTATTCTGGCCATTGAGCCGCTAGCCATATCTATTCGAAATGAAGCAAATCGGTCAGGAATGACTATTGGAGACCAAGAACATAGAATATCACTATACACAGATGATGTGATACTTTTCTTGTCCAGATTATCAATTAGCATACCAGCAATATTACAATTAATTAATAGGTTTGGTAAGTTTTCAGGATATAATATTAATGACACAAAATCTTCCATACTCTTCCTAAACAAGGAGGAAAGGAGTAACCCAGTCATAAGGTCACCATTTTTTAATGCAAGAGAAGGATTTACATATCTTGGAGATAAGATTACCCCCCCCCCCCCAAATTAATAAAATTGTTAAAGCAAATTATGATCCACTAATGGGTGAAGTACGTGAATCAATAGAAAATTGGACAACAATGCCCATATTAATGATTGGCCGAATTAATTTGATTAAGATGGTAACTCTGCCAAATTTTTTATACCCCTTTTCAGTCACTCCCACTGCCACTGCCACTGCCACTGCCAAAACATTTTTTAAGGAAATTAACAAGATTCTTTGTATGTTTATCTGGAACATAGATTGAGGCTCAGATTACTGTATCTTCCATATGACAGGGGTGGTTTACAGATGCCGAATTTACAGTGGTACTACTGGGCCACTCAGCTTCGATGCGCTATGTTTTATTTCCTCACACGGTCGCCTCCAACCTGGGTTTCTATTGAACAAACAATATCTAAGCTCCCATTAAGATTATACTTATATTCATCAGATCCAAAGACCTTAAAAAAACAAACAACAAATCCTTTCCTAAAGAATACCATTGATATATGGTTCAAAGCTCACAAACATATTGGTGATACACCTTCTATTTCTCAGTTCTCTCCTATTTGGAGTAATGCGTGGTTCAATCAGGGCAGGGCAGACAGCGGTTTTAAGCTTTGGGCTGGAAGAGGTGTGCAAAAAATTGGAGATTTATATGACAAAGGCATTTCGTTAACATTTAATGAACCGAGTCTGAAATATTCAATTCCGCGAAAACATTTTTTTAAGTACTTACAATTGAAACACTTTATTTCATCAAAGCATTGTGATACCCTTCGGGAGCCGCCGCTGTCCTGTCTGGAAAATATTATGATAAAGCATGGACATGGGAAACGCCAAATTTCTATATTATATGCTACACTTATTTCATTTGATAAAGAATCCAGTAAAGATAGAACGAGGGCTTGGCGTTTGGATGTTAAAGAGGATATAGAGGAAACGGAGTGGTCAAAAGCATGCTTAAAAGCTCAAATACAAACGATTAATACAAGAATGAAGCTACTGCAACATAAATGGTTGATGAGGACATACATAACCCCTGAAATGCTTAACAAATGACACATGTGCGAAATGTTTACTTGAGAAGGGAACTTTAATTCATTGTGTATGGGAGTGCCCTAAATTGGTTATTTTTTGGAAAATGGTTATATGTACCCTAAGTAGCATCACAAAAACTCAAATACCGCGCGTTGCAAAACTTTGTATTCTAGGGATATACCCAGATCATCTTTCTATCAATAACAATCAGAGGACTTATCGACTTTGGCCTCCTACAGGCCAGGAGGATGGTTGCTTTGAGTTGGAAAGAGACTAAAATATCTTCTGCACACTCTTGGATCAAGGAGATGGCAATTTGTGTTACTTTAGAGAAGTTAACGTACATTACAAGGGGTAAAGCACAGCAATTTGAAGAGATGTGCATTTGAAGAGATGTGGGCACCTATAATTGATCTCCTTAAGAAATAAGAGGATACAGGTATTCATGTTTTGAGTGTGACATATTTTTTGTTCTGTTTCGTTTAATTTTAATTACTGCTGCTTTGATTAGCATATTTGGAAAGTTTTTGTAACGTATTTTACTTTTGGTGATAATTTTTGTTATTTGGTTATTGTTAGTTTTTATTGGAAAATAAAATAAAAATAAAACATAAAAAAACATTGTTGGAAAAAAAATGCATGAAGGGCTTTTGAACAGCTCTTAGTCTGACCCATCACCTAGGACATGTTTGCCTTAGGAGTCCCTTCCAGGGGCCTATAACCCTGGACAAGAAACTTTTAAATTATTTATTAATAAACACATGTTTTCTGGTCGGCTGCAAGATGAAATACCTTTTAAAGAGAAATGCAGCGTTCAACAGATTACATAATGATTTTGTTTTTAATTGATTTGTTTTAATGTAGACATTTCAAGCTTTCTGAAGATATATATATCATGTATGTGAGAAACCACACACACTAAAAAATGTTGGGTTAAAAATAACCCAACCTGTAACCCAACTATGGGTTGGTATAGCACCTTCCTGTGGGTTATTTCAACCCAACCCATTGGGTTAAAATCCTGTTGGGTTAAAAGTTACCCAACAGTTGAGTTAATTATTTATATTAATTAACATCAGTATTTTTATTAAAAATGACATAATACAACCATATTTTGAAACTACTTTGTTGTAAATTACAGCTTTATTTTAACATGCAAATAACACGTTTACAAATATATTTAAAAATATTTTATTTAAATGTACAAGAATGTGTAAAAATACAACTGACATTTTCAAGATGTACAAATGTGTCAATTCATATTCATATCAAAACATACAAATGTGCAAATACAGTTCACAGCTGTGGCCTAATGGTTAGAGAGTTGGACCTGTAACCCGAAGGTTGCAGGTTTGAGTCTTGGTGCTGGCAGGAGTTGTAGGTGGAGGGAGTGAATGAACAGCGCTCTCTTCCACCCTCAATACCCATGGCTGATGTGCCCTTGAGCAAGGCACTGAACCCCCAGTTGCTCCCCGGGCGCTGAATCTATAGATGCCCACTGCTCCGGTTGTGTGTTCACTTCTCACTCATAAAATCAAGTAATAATAATACAAAATATACTGCTGGACCTACTGATGGTCAATAAAATAAAAAAGTTTTTTACTGATTACTAAATACAAGGTTTTTAAGGAGGAGACAGTGTGCAGAAGGAACTATTAAAGACTGTGTTACAAAAGCTCTCAAATGGGAGCAGAGGGCTTTGGGTAGTAGATGTCATATTCAAAGAAAAGTTTGAAACACAGATTGACTGCGTGTAGTATCGTCTTCTGTTCCATCGCCTCCCTGTTTAAAATAATAAAAACTTGGGAGGAGTTTTCCTTGTCACCAAGCACCAGGACATGTGGATTCTGGCTTGTCTCGTGATTCAAGTACAGCACTAATTAGTGCCAATCTTAAAAGAATAAAAAAAAAAGTTCAGTTAACATGCATTGTGATTATATTTCATTGATACACTCACTTTACAAATTAGTGATTTTAAATAAGTTAAAAGCTATAGCGAATTTAAATTGGTTAAAGTGATAATTCACACAAAAATAAAAATTCTGTCTTTTTTTTTTTTTTTTCAAAATATCTTCTTGGGACGATTTGTATTGTTCAACGTGTGTCTTATACAGAATAAATAAAGGTGACTTGACTACACAGGGCACTGTAATTTTAAGTGTTGCTTTTACTTACAGGTTGAATGTCAATGAAGGACCGCTTCATTTCCGTGTATGATGTGCACACCATTTTTCCATTTGTGTGGTATGGTGCAGATGGCAGGAAGGGTTTTAAAGACAATTTCAGCACGAAGGCCTTGAAATGACAAAAGTACAAAGAAAGCACAAGTTAAAAAAAAAACCTAAGCTTACAGTTTACATTTTTACAGTCTTTGTGGGGATCTACTATCATTTGCACTAAGAGACAGACTAAACCAGTTTTCACTCCCTCCAGAAAATTTGTGGCAATATTTGCGGCTAATGTGAGTAAATTTTACCGCCCTTTACCCTTTAACTGATTTGGACTTGTAGGGAGGAACAAAAGTACACTGTAAATGAATGGAAGCTTTATTGGACGGAATACGGCAATACACTTATTTCACCTCATTTGTCTTTTTTCATAATTTTTGGAAGTCATAAGTCTAAGTAAAATTGAAAACTTGTTTATCATTAATTTAAATAGTTTACTTACCTTGAAATGTTTCAATTAACAGGCAGAAATTCTATGGTTGCAATTTTTCCTTCATGAAAAAGTCCATTGTCTAAAACATAAGTATAAACACATTTAGTACAACACATTTTAAAAAACATGTCAATCAATCTAGCTTCATAAGAGAAACTGATGTAATTATAGGGTATTCTAATAGATGCATAACAATATTCAATATGAATAAACCATAAAAACACTTACTGTATTAAATTAGTGCTGGTAAAAACACTACACAGAATCTTGTAGATTACAATCTGCAACTAGAAGGATGTACTGTTACATCCTCTACAGTCAAAAATCTGGGTGTTATATTAGACAGCAATTTGTCTTTTGAAAATCATATTTCCCATGTTACAAAAACTGCATTCTTCCATCTTAGAAACATTGCCAAGCTACGAAACATGTTATCTGTTTCTGATGCAGAAAAGCTAGTTCATGCATTTATGACCTCTAGACTGGACTATTGTAATGCACTTCTAGGTGGTTGTCCTGCTTCTTCAATAAACAAGCTACAGGTAGTCCAAAATGCAGCAGCTAGAGTCCTTACCAGGTCAAGAAAATATGATCATATTACCCCAATTTTACAGTCTCTGCACTGGCTACCTATTAAGTTCCGTATCAGTTACAAATTATCATTACTTACCTATAAGGCCCTAAATGGTTTAGCTCCTGCGTACCTAACTAGCCTTATACCACGTTACAATCCATCACGCTCCCTAAGGTCACAAAACGCTGGACTTTTGGTAGTTCCTAGGATAGCAAAGTCCACTAAAGGAGGTAGAGCTTTCTCACATTTGGCTCCCAAAGTCTGGAATAGCCTTCCTGATAATGTTCGAGGTTCAGACACACTCTCTCTGTTTAAATCTAGATTAAAAACGCATCTCTTTCGCCAAGCATTGGAATAATGTATCTCTTAAATTGTGAGTGTAGTTGCATCTGATCAAATGTGCATTCTTATTCTTTAGCTTGGGTTAAACAAACTAATTTTACTTTGTTGGATCAGCAGCTATGCTAATGATGTCTCTATTTGTTTCTATGTTTTGCCACGGGATTGGTAACTAAGATTTACACAAGCTTCAGTCTGGATCCAGAACACCTGAGAAGAGATGATGACACCCTCAGAGGACCCCAGATGATGCTAACCCTGAATCAACAAACATAACTAACAAATATTGCTACAATTGTGACTGCATCATATAATAATTATTAATTATTAATAATATTAATAATGTTCATCATCTGGCTGATTACGTCTTGTATTAATTTTTCAAAAAATCCTGTCATACGTGCACAAACTGACAGTCACCACTTATAAGCTACTACTAAATATTGTAGAAACATAATTTTCTGTAAAGTTGCTTTGTAATGATTTGTATTGTAAAAAGCGCTATACAAATAAACTTGAACTGAATTGAATTGAATTGGTGGGCTAAGACGAATATGGCTTCTGTTTTACGCTCCCCTCCCAAAGGTTAGTTGTAGTAGTAACGTTGTGTAAATTTGAGGCACTCGTATAAATTTCCGCTGAAAGAGCGGATTGCCTCACGACTGCGCGCTTTTCTTTTGTCTGTGTTTTGAACTTTTATAACAGAAAATTGAAGGTTCATTCAAACGATTCTCATGTACTCTGTTGTCTGTCGCATGACTGATGTGTGAGCTCAGCTCACTCGAGCAGCTTCATTCACTGGTCCGATCCGATAAATGGTCCGTGCGGCTTTTCTAGCTTAATTCTAATGATTTCGCCCAACTTTCACATTTCCCCAGACATTTTTATTAACTTTAAGTAATACTTGTCTAAAAGGTTTTGCAGCTAATCTTTTAATGCATTAATGCTAGCGAACAAACAGGAATAGCATTTATTTACAATCGATCTGATTCTCTGGGGGAAACAAACAGACTAAAGGGAATAAAACATTTTTTTAACGTATAAAAAATAATAATTAACGTATCAGACAAATTACTTAATGTAATAACAGTTATATACATCATACGATTATATTAACAGGTATTTACCCTTCTTAATCAGGCAGGCTGCCTCTGATGTCCGCGCTGAGTCTCTGACTGGACCATTAAAATTTGAACGGAGTGAAGCGGGAAACATATTTAACCCAACAGTTGGGTTATAACTAAAAATAACCCAATGACAAAAAAAAAAAAAAAATGACCCAACAAATTTTAAGATAACCCAACACATTGACCCAATATGTGTAACCCAATGGTTAGGTTAAAAAAAAAACAGTTATTTCATTATAAGGAAAAAATTTAAGTGATCAAGAGGGTGCATCCCTGTCATGCATGCACATTAATAATTTTCGCACAAACACTTAAATACTGTCAGTGTCTGGTCTGTGTATCCCCGGGTGTCCACTAGTGGTCTCAATTCCCCTTATTGTCACCCCACTGCAGGTACTACATTTCCCACAAACCTTTGTCCGATTCATCACTGGTAATTGCACACCTGTTAATTGAACTCAACTGTTCCCAATTTCATTGTTTCTATCAGTTTCATGGAGCCCTTTGTTTATGTCACCCTGATTTTTCTTGTTCCCTAGTGTTTTTTGTGTTTCTTGTTTTGGACTGCATTTCTGTTATTGACTTTTTGCCTGTTTGGATATTGATTTTTGGATTCCCACTATTAAAACACTGCAACTGGATCTTTCTGTTTGTGTGTGCATTCGTTGCAGAAGGACTCCATCATGCCCAGATCCAGCGGTGTGAGATTTCGTATCCGTTCCCCAGCCATCATGGAGAAGTGGAGGGGGAGACTGTTGAACCTACCCACTCTCCGTCAAAAGGGGAGTGAGGTGGGTGGTTTGGCTTTTTTTGTTTGGACAATTGCAGTAGGGCTGGGGTATAATGGGGTATAATGATGAGGCACTTAAAGACATGTTCAACAGCTGCCTGGATGACCCTTTGCCTTGGTGGGAGATGAAGGGGCTGGAGGTCCTGGACTTTTGGGGGTTCATCAGTTACCTTCACCATCATAGTCAATGGTATACACTGACCGCACTCGTCTCTCCAGACACGATGGCCGCCAGCCCAGCGCCACTGCTTAAGTTGGCTGCCAGCCCAGTGCCACTGAACAAGATGGCTGCCAGCCCAGCACCAAGGCATAAGACGCCTGCCAGCCCAGCACCAAGGCACAAGATGGCGCCAGCCCAGCGCCACTGCACAAGGTGGCCGCCTGCCCAGCGCCACTGCACAAGGTGGCCGCCGGCCCAGAGCCACTACACAAGATGGCTGCCGGTCCAGTGCCACTGCACAAGATGGCCGCTGGTCTAGCGCCACTACATCAGATGGCCGCCGGCACAGCGCCACTGCACAAGATGGCAGCCACAGCAGACTTTCCAGAGTCAAGTCAGATCCCCGGGTCCCCGTTGACCCTCCAGAGTCGAGTCAGGTCACCATTAACAACCATGAGTCAAGCAAAACCACAGTTAGACCCATGAGTCAAGTCACTCTTGATCTCCGTGAGCAAAGTCAAGTCACCATTGATCTTCATGAGCAAGGTCAAGTCACTAATGATCTTCATGAACAAGGTCAAGTCACCAATGATCTTCATGAACAAGGTCAAGTCACCATTAACCTTCATGAGTCAAGTCAAGCCACAGTGGATCTTCCTGAATGAAGTCAAGCCACAGTTGATCTTCCTGAACCCAGTCAAATCACCACGGATCTACCAGAGCTTCGTCACGTCTCAGCTGAACTTCCAGAGCCTCGTCAAGTCTCAGCTGAACTTCCAGAGCCTCGTCACGTCCCAGCCGAACTTCCAGAGTGCCCGTCCTATCCTATCATGGCCATGGAGGCCGTCCATGAACTCACAGACTGCCCTGTCATGGCCATGGAGGCCATCTACCATCTCATCATGGCTACCCTTAACTTGTTCATGTTCTCTATTTCAGCCTTACCTGACCAGACTTGCTCTCCTGTTCCATCAACCCCACTGTGGTGGTCCTCTGCTCCGCCCTGGTGGGCTTCTGTCTCGACCGCACAGCTGCGGTGGTCCTCTTCGCCGCCCTGGTGGGCTTCTGTCTCGTCCGTCGGATGTAGTGGTCCTCTGCGCCACCCTGGTGGGCTTCTGTCTTGTCCACTCGGCTGTGGTGGTCCTCTGCTCCGCCCCTTGTGGGCTTCTGTCTCGTCCAGACGGTTGTGGTGGTCCTCTGCGCAATACTGCACTTGTGATCGATATGATATCTCTTCATTCACTGCTACCAATTGATGGCGGTCATATAAGTATGATTTAAACCATGCTAATGCACTTCCATTAATTCCAACAAAGTGTTCAAGTCTATGCAAAAGAATGGTGTGGTCAATTGTGTCAAATGCAGCACTAAGATCCAGTAGAACTATTAGAGAGATACAACCACGATCAGATGATAAGAGCAGGTCATTTGTAACTCTAAGGAGAGCAGTCTCAGTACTATGATATGGTCTAAATCCTGACTGGAAATCCTCACATATACCATTTTTCTCTAAGAAGGAATATAATTGTGAGGATACCACCTTTTCTAGTATCTTGGACAGAAAAGTGAGATTCCAGATTGGTCTATAATTAAATAGTTCTTTGGGGTCAAGTTGTGTTTTTTTGATGAGAGGCTTAATAACAGCCAGTTTGAAGGTTTTGGGGACATGTCCTAATGACTATGAGGAATTAATGATAGTCAGAAGAGGATCTATGACTTCTGGAAGCACTTCTTTTAGGAGCTTAGATGGTATAGGGTCTAACATACATGTTGTTGGTTTAGATGATTTAACAAGTTTATACAATTCTTCCTCTCCTATAGTAGAGAGTGAGTGGAACTGTTCCTCAGGGGGGTCTATAGTGCAGCTACTGATGCGATACTGTAGCTGACGGCTGAATGGTTACAATTTTATCTCTAATAGTATCGATTTTAGAAGTAAAGTAGTTCATAAAGTCATTACTGCTGTGATGTTGGGAAATGTCAACACTTGTTGAGGCTTTATTTTTTGTTAATTTAGCCACTGTATTTAATAAATACCTGGGGTTATGTTTGTTTTCTTCTAAAAGAGAAGAAAAGTAATCAGATCTAGCAGTTTTTAATGCTTTTCTGTAGGATAGGTTACTTTCCCGCCAAGCAATACGAGACACCTCTAGTTTTGTTTTCCTCCAGCTGCGCTCCTTTTTTCGGGCTGCTTTCTTTATGGTGCGAGTATGCTCATTATACCATGGTGTCATACCGTTTTCCTTAACCTTCCTTAAGCGTAAAGGAGCAACTGTATTTAAAATGCTAGAAAAGAGAGAGTCCATAGTATCTGTTACATCATCAAGTTGTTCTGAGGTTTTGGATATGCTAAGGAATTCGGATACATCAGGAAGATAACTTTTTGTATGAACTTGATAACTTAAAAAGCATTCTTTTGTGGTAGAAATGATGGCTCTACCATACTTGTAACAAGAAGTAAAATTTACAATTTTGTCTATATGAAGTTTGCACAAAACTAAATAATGATCTGAGATATCATCACTTGGCTGCATAATTTCAACACTATCAACATCAATTCCATGTGACAGTATTAAATCTAGAGTATGATTGCGACAATGAGTAGGTCCTGAAACGTGTTGTCTAACCCCAATATAGTTCAGAATGTCTATAAATGCTGATCCCAATGCATCTTTTTCATTATCAACATGGATATTAAAATCACCAACTATTAAAACTTTATCTGCATCCAGGATGTAAAATCACCAAACTCTTTAATAAAGTCTGTATGGTGCCCTGGTGGCCTGTATACAGTAGCCAGTACAAACATCACAGGGGATTTATCATTAACTTTTGTTTCTCTGGATAATGTTATATGAAGCACCATTACTTCAAACGAGTTATACTTGAAGCCTGCCCTCTGAGAAATCCTGAAAACGTTGTTATAAATTGAAGCAACAGCTCCCCCTTTGCCTTTTATACGCGGCACATGTTTATAACCGTAATCTTGGGGGGTGGACTCATTTAAAAAAATTTAATCATCAGGTTTTAGCCAGGTTTTAGCACATCTAGATTATGATCAGTGATCATATTATTTACAAAAAGTGTTTTCGTAGAAAGGGATTTAATATTCAATAAGCCAAGCTTTATCATTTGCTTATCTGTATTGCATCTGTTTTTTATTTGTTGAACGTCAATTAAATTGTTACTCTTAACTTGGTTTGGACGTTTTTTGTATTTTCTAGTTCGGGGAACAGACACAGTCTCTATAGTGTGATATCTAGGTGAAAGAGTCTCTATGTGCTGAGAATTAGCTGACCTCTGTGACGTGAGGCAGCTAGCAGACGGTCGGTTTAGCCAGTCGGTCTGCTTCCTGACCTGGGCGCCAGTTAGTCAAGTATAAACACTAAGACTATTTGCCATATTTCTAGAGAGAAGAGCAGCGCCACCCCAGGAGGGATGAAGACCATCTCTTTTCAACAGGTCAGGTCTGCCCCAAAAGCTAGTCCAATTGTCTATTAAACCTATGTTATTCTGCGGGCACCACTTAGACATCCAGCCATTGAGTGATGACAATCTGCTATGCATCTCATCAACACGGTAAGCAGGGAGGGGACCAGAGCATATTACAGTTCTTACTAGAACCAGGAAGTATGACCATATTAGCCTGGTCCTGTCAACACTGCACTGGCTCCCTATCAAACATCGTATAGATTTTAAAATTTTGCTTATTACTTATAATGCCCTGAATGGTTTAGCACCTCAGTATTTGAATGAGCTCCTTTTACATTATAATCCTCTACGTCCGCTACGTTCTCAAAACTCAGGCAATTTGATAATACCTAGAATATCAAAATCAACTGCGGGCGACAGATCCTTTACCTATTTGGCGCCTAAACTCTGGAATAACCTACCTAACATTGTTCGGGAGGCAGACACACTCTTGCAGTTTAAATCTAGATTAAAGACCCATCTCTTTAACCTGGCTTACACATAACATACTAATATGCTTTTAATATCCAAATCCGTTAAAGGATTTTTAGGCTGCATTAATTAGGTAAACCGGAACCGGAAACACTTCCCATAACACCCTATGTACTTGCTACATCATTAGAAGAATGGCATCTACGCTAATATTTGTCTGTTTCTCTCTTATTCCGAGGTCACCGTAGCCACCAGATCCAGTCTGTATCCAGATCAGAGGGTCACTGCAGTCACCCGGATCCAGTACATATCCAGACCAGATGGTGGATCAGCACCTAGAAAGGACCTCTATTGCCCTGAAAGACAGCGGAGACCAGGACAACTAGAGCCCCAGATACAGATCCCCTGTAAAGACCTTGTCTCAGAGGACCACCAGGACAAGACCATAGGAAACAGATGAGTCTTCTGCACAATCTGACTTTGCTGCAGCCTGGAATTGAACTACTGGTTTCATTTGGTCAGAGGAGAACTGGCCCCCCAACTGAGCCTGGTTTCTCCCAAGGTTTTTTTCTCCATTCTGTCACCAATGGAGTTTCGGTTCCTTGCCGCTGTCGCCTCTGGCTTGCTTAGTTGTGGTCACTTCATCTACAGCGATATCGTTGACTTGATTGCAAATAAATGCACCGACACTATTTAACTGAACAGAGATGACATCACTGAATTCAATGATGAACTGCCTTTAACTATCATTTTGCATTATTGACACACTGTTTTCCTAATGAATGTTGTTCAGTTGCTTTGACACAATGTATTTTATTTAAAGCGCTATATAAATAAAGGTGACTTGACTTGACTTGACAGGACCGGGCTAATATGGTAATACTTCCTTGTTCTAGTAAGAACTCTTGCTGCTGCATTTTGGACTAGCTGTAGTTTGTTTACTAAGCGTGCAGAACAACCACCCAATAAAGCATTACAATAATCTAACCTTTAGGTCATAAATGCATGGATTAACATTTCTGCATTTGACATTGAGAGCATAGGCCGTAATTTAGATATATTTTTGAGATGAAAAAATGCAGTTTTACAAATGCTAGAAACGTGGCTTTCTAAGGAAAGATTGCGATCAAATAGCACACCTAGGTTCCTAACTGATGACGAAGAATTGAAAGAGCAACCATCAAGTCTTAGACAGTGTTCTAGGTTATTACAAGCGGAGTTTTTAGGTCCTATAATTAACACCTGTTTTTTCAGAATTTAGCAGTAAGAAATTACTCATCATCCAGTTTTTTATATCGACTATGCATTCCATTCGTTTTTCAAATTGGTGTGTTTCACCGGGCCGCGAAGAAATATAGAGCTGAGTATCATCAGCATAACAGTGAAAGCTAACACCATGTTTCCTGATGAGATCTCCCAAGGGTAACATATAAAGCGTGAAGAGTAGTGGCCCTAGTACTGAGCCTTGAGGTACTCCATACTGCACTTGTGATCGATATGATACATCTTCATTCACTGCTACGAACTGATGTCAGTCATATAAGTAAGATTTAAACCATGCTAATGCACTTCCATTAATGCCAACAAAGTGTTCAAGTCTATGCCAAAAGAATGTTGTGGTCAACTGTGTCAAACGCAGCACTAAGATCCAATAAAACTAATAGAGAGATACACCCACGATCAGATGATAAGAGCAGATCATTTGTAACTCTAAGGAGAGCAGTCTCAGTACTATGATACGGTCTAAATCCTGACTGGAAATCCTCACATATACCATTTTTCTCTAAGAAGGAATATAATTGTGAAGATACCACCTTTTCTAGTATCTTGGACAGAAAAGGGAGATTCGATATTGGTCTATAATTAAATAGTTCTTTGGGGTCAAGTTGTGTTTTTTTATGAGAGGCTTAATATCAGCCAGTTTGAAGGTTTTGGGGACATATCCTAATGACTATGAGGAATTAATGATAGTCAGAAGAGGATCTATGACTTCTGGAAGCACCTCTTTTAGGAGCTTAGATGGTATAGGGTCTAACATACATGTTGTTGGTTTAGATGATTTAACAAGTTTATACAATTCTTCCTCTCCTATAGTAGAGAATGAGTGGAACTGTTCCTCAGGGGGTCTATAGTGCACTGTCTGATGCGATACTGTAAGCTGACGGCTGAATGGTTGTAATTTTATCTCTAATAGTATCGATTTTAGAAGTAAAGTAGTTCATAAAGTCATTACTGCTGTGGTGCTGGGAAATGTCAACACTTTTGTTGAGGCTTTATTTTTTGTTAATTTAGCCACTGTATTGAATAAATACCTGGTGTTATGTTTGTTTTCTTCTAAAAGAGAAGAAAAGTAATCGGATCTAGCAGTTTTTAATGCTTTTCTGTAGGATAGGTTACTTTCCCGCCAAGCAATACGAAATACCTCTAGTTTTGTTTTCCTCCAGCTCCGCTCCATTTTTCGGGCTGCTCTCTTTAGGGTGCGAGTATGCTCATCATACCATGGTGTCAAACTGTTTTCCTTAACCTTCCTTAAGTGTAAAGGAGCAACTGTATTTAAAGTGCTAGAAAAGAGAGAGTCCATAGTTTTTGTTACATCATCAAGTTGTTCTGAGGTTTTGGATATGCTAAGGAATTTGGATACATCAGGAAGATAACTTAAAAAGCAGTCTTTTGTGGTAGAAGTGATGGTTCTTCCATACTTGTAACAAGAAGTAGAATTTACAATTTTGGCTATATGAAGTTTGCACAAAACTAAATAATGATCTGAGATATCATCACTTGGCTGCATAATTTCAACACTATCAACATCAATTCCATGTGACAGTATTAAATCTAGAGTATGATTTCGACAATGATTAGGTCCTGAAACGTGTTGTCTAACACCAATAGAGTTCAGAATGTCTATAAATGCTGATCCCAATGCATCTTTTTCATTATCAACATGGATATTAAAATCACCAACTATTAAAACTTTATCTGCAGCCAGAACTAACTCGGATGTGAAATCACCAAACTCTTTAATAAAGTCTGTATGGTGCCCTGGTGGCCTGTATACAGTAGCCAGTACAAACATAACAGGGGATTTATCATTAACATTTGTTTCTCCGGATAATGTTATATGAAGCACCATTACTTCAAACGAGTTATACTTGAAGCCTGCCCTCTGAGAAATCCTGAAAACGTTGTTATAAATTGAAGCAACACCTCCCCCTTTGCCTTTAGACGCGGCTCATGTTTATAACAGTAATCTTGGGGGGTGGACTCATTTAAAATAATATAATCATCAGGTTTTAGCCAGGTTTCTGTCAAACAGAGCACATCTATATTATGATCAGTGATCATATTATTTACAAAAAGTGTTTTCGTAGAAAGGGATCTGATATTCAATAAGCAAAGCTTTCTCAATTGTTTATCCATATTGCATCTGTTTTTTATTTGTTGAAATTCAATTAAATTGTTAATCTTAACTTGCTTTGGAAGTTTTTTGTATTTTCTAGTTCGGGGAACAGACACAGTCTCTATAGTGTGATATCTAGGTGTAAGAGTCTCTATGTGCTGAGAATTAGCTGACCTCTGTGACGTGAGGCAGCTAACAGATGGTCGGTTTAGCCAGTCTGTCTGCTTCCTGACCTGGGCCCCAGTTAGTCAAGTATAAACACTAAGACTATTTGCCATATTTCTAGAGAGAAGAGTGGCGCCACCCGAGAAGGGATGAAGACCATCTCTTTTCAACAGGTCAGGTCTGCCCCAAAAGCTCGTCCAAATGTCTATGAAACCTCTGTTATTCTGTGGGCACCACTTAGACATCCAGCCATTGAGTGATGACAATCTGCTATGCATCTCGTCACCACGGTAAGCAGGGAGGGGACCAGAGCATATTACAGTGTCTGACATCGTGCTTGCAAGTTCACACACCTCGTTAATTTTATTTTTAGTGATCTCCGACTGGCGAAGTCAAACATCATTAGCGCCGGCATGAATAACAATCTTACTGTATTTACGTTTAGCATTAGCCAGCACTTTTAAATTTGCCAAGATGTCAGGTGCTCTGGCTCCCGGTAAACATTTGACTATGGTGGCTGGTGTCTCTATATTCACGTTCCGTACAATAGAATCACCAATAACTAGAGCACTTTCATCAGGTTTCTCAGTGGGTGCATCACTGAGTGGGTAGAACCTGTTTAATGTTTTGATCGGAACAGAAGAGCGGTGTTTTGACCCATGACTACGCTGCCTCACTGTCACCCAGTTGCCCTGCTGCAGGGGCTCTGTTGCCGGAATCGGACAATGTACAGGAATCCCTGAGCTAGACGCATCCAAAGCCGTATCTAGAGCCCTAACATTCTTACTGTCCTCAATTAAAGTTTGGATGCGTGTCTCTAATTCTGAAATCTTCTCTGTCAGCCTAACTATTTCCTTGCATTTATCACATGTGAATCCCTCATCAGCGACAGAGATAGATAAACTGTACATGTGGCAAGAGGTACAAATAACAATAGCAGGAGAAGCCATTACTCACCGTGCTTGATGAAATATTCTTACTGCGGTTGTTTGATGAACTTGTGAAAAACTGGAGCGAGAGAGAGGAGAGGAGAAAAGAAAATAGCGATTTTCGAATGAAAACGCTAAAGACAAGCTAACGAGTGCTAACGCTTTGCAGGTGTACTGCACTCACGGATATAAAATAAAAGTGAACGATCAAAATTAATCTGATAAGATTGATCGATAATATCTGAAATATGGTGTGAATCAAGTTATATTTAATCACTTTAAAAACAGAGAGTGATAGTAAGATAAAGATTCTAGAGAAAAATAAATAAATAAAAACAGCTACACAGAGCTACCGTCACAGCATCTGTTAATTTTGTTGTGGTAGTAGGATGTTTTTTGGCAGTGAAGACATTTGGAGAGAAGGAAGAGAGGAGAGACTGATACACACTGAGGTCGGTAGAGTTTCTTGATTTATGCCATTTCCTATCTGCAGCCCTGAGTTTAGAGCGATGTTCGTGGGGAAACTCAGACAGCCAAGGGGCAGATGGGCAGTGTGTGGTGGTCTAGACGACAGTGGGCAAACGTTCTCCAAGCAAGATGTTAAAGTGGAGCAAAGAGTGTCCGTAGCACTGTTCTTGTCCAGAGCTGAAAACTGAAAGAGTGCAGGAAGCGAGGATGAAACCACAAAAGATAGGCGAGATGGAGAGAGTGTGAGCGTAGATTCCATCGAAAGGTGAACTGCGTTGGAGTGTGTGCCGCTTCAGGAGAAGTGCTAGGTTAGCAGTAATGAGGAAGTAACCTGAGGTGTGCAGTGGAGCAACTGAAGAGTTGTCCACAGAGCAACAGCCTGTGTAGATGAGGTCCAGTTTGTTGCCTGATTTGTGAGTCACTGTTTTAACAGGGTGGGTTACAGTAATGGCATGTGATTCAAATGAACCATTACCTGTAGGTGATGGCTGAAGATCAAATTTCCATTCTTTTGATATAAGGAGACCAGTACCTCCACCCCTCCCAGTGGTACGAGGAGTGTGGGAACAAGTGAAATTAGTGGAGAGGGCTGCAGGAGTGGCAGTGATCAGGTTTGATCCATGTCTCAGTCAGTGCAATGAGGTTGAGACCAGAATGAGTAGCAATAGAAGAAATGAAGTCTGCTTTTTAACAGCAGACTGGCAGTTCCAGATACCAAATGGAATAGAGAGTGTAGTAGTAGAGGTCAGAGGGACAGGTCTTCCTGCAATGTACATTGCGCGCTCTCCGAGTGTTAGTAGTGATAGTAGAGATCTGAAAGCACATAGTTACTACAAGTGACCTAAATAGGTATTTGAGATCAAGCTATATAAAAAGTAAAGTAAGGGGAGAAAAGCAATACTCAAGTGCCCTGTCGGTGTCCTTGCTCAGTGGAGTCGCGCAGGTAGAGTCGATGGTCTTTACACTCTTCGGTCTTCACACGAGGGCTGCCGTGACTGTTGCCGCAGTGAAACCTACCGCTTTTGTATTTGCCTGATTATCTGTGATTGAAGTCAGTTGACCACACCTCACTATTTAGCAGACTGAAACTGGGCAGTCCCGCAAAAGGCAAACGCGAAACCAAGCACCACTTTCAACACGTATTTACCAGGGTAAGACACACAATTTAAACCAAAACTTTCCTAGCAATGACGATCACGCAGTAGTCTAATGAGAAAACGAGACAAAACACTTACAAGCTGCTGCTCTGTTGCTCAGCTGTTTCTTCTGACAAGTGCTTCCAAAACAGCTAATTAAGTACTTTCACTGTATGTAACCACAATTTTCACTAATATGTAACCACAGTGTAAGTACACATTGGTACATAGTATCTAAAGCTCTAATATTTGTGTAACTACACATATTTAACAGCCCACTGAATGGTATGTGTAAGTGCAAATGCGTAACAGGACATTGGTAACAACAATTTTTATGTAATGAAAGTACAAATGTGTAAAGAAAGTGTTACACTTTATATTAGATGTATCATGTAATTACTCTGACGTTACACAGCAGTGGCCGGTAAGTTAGGATTTACATAGAAATTGTGGTTGGTGTCCAGAATGTTACACTATATATTGTGCACAGTTCCTGAGGAGTTACCATTTAAGTACACTAGTATTACAGTGGTGCACTACCTCCAACTCGAGATCCAACTCCTCCCAATTAACATATCCCCAAACCTACCCATCCCCACCTCCTGGATCCCATTTCCACATATAAACCTACCCATCTCCACCCCCTGGATCCCATTTCCACCCCTAAACTTACCCATCTCCACCCCTTGGATCCCATTTCCACCCCTGAACCATGGTAACCACCCTGAACAAGAACAAGATGGTGCCCATGAGTTGGCAGCCTGTAGCGTGCAGCTGTGTGTAGTATTGTGTTTTTAAGTGTTTTTAAAAGTGCTTTTAAGTGTTTTGAATTTTAGTGGATAATAGTGGATAGATTAATGAATTGATTGTTGATATGGACTTGATATCGGAAAAGTTTATGCGGGCAAAGGACTATAACACTAGCCGAGAGGCACCTGCTTTTGTATACACCCGGCAAGAACTACTAGACCTGGTACAAGGTTCAAAATTCGGGATGAAACATGATATTCCGAAGGATATATTAAGGAGGAGACACCACGGAATTAGAGCTGGGGTGAAGAGAAATAAGAAGAGTAGAGAAAGAGCTTGGAAAGAAACCTTTAAACCAGCCCTACCATCTATCACCATGGGAAATGTTTGCTGTTTGACAAACAAGCTCGAAGAACTAGAGACACTTGTCAGGAGCCAGAAAATGTCCCGGGAAAGCAGTCTTATATGTCTGACCGAGTCGTGGCTGACGGACAATATCGCTGATCTCGTGACCAGCTTTACCGGCTTCAGGACAATACGAGCGGATAGGAACGCTGAATCGAGCGGTAAGCATAAAGGAGCGGGGCTTATTTTGCTCATCAATAACAAGTGGTGTAATCCCAATCATGCTACTATTAAAGATCAGATATGTAATAAGGACATTGAACTATTGGCAGTTAGTTTAAGACCTTATTACCTGCCAAGGGAGTTCACTGTGGTGATCGCCGTTGTTGTTTATATCCCTCCATCTGCCAATGAGGAAGTGGCTTGTGACAGTGCATTCTGTTGTCGCGCGACTCCAGGCGAAGTACACAGATGCGTTTATTTTTCTTTCTGGTGATTATAACCATGTATCCCTTTCTAAGACCCTGCCCACATTTAAGCAGTTTGTTGATTGTAAAACACGGGGAGATAAGATCTTGGACCTCTTGTATGCTAACGTGAAAAAAGCATACAAATGTGTTGCACTGCCCCCTCTTGGTCGATCTGACCATGATATGGTACATCTTTCTCCCTCTTACACGCCAGTTGTTAAGAGGCAGCCTGTCATTAACAGAACATTAAAATACTGGTCTCCGGAGAGAGAAGAAGCCCTAATGTGCTGTTTTGAAACAACATGCTGGGATGTTTTCTGTGAGGATTATGGGGATGACATTGATGGATTAACAGAATGCATCACCCATTATATTAAATTCTGTAATGATGACATCATGCCCGCCAGAGAAATTCGCTGTTTTCCTAATAATAAACCATGGGTAACTAGCACTCTGAAGGTACTGTTAAATGAAAAGAAAAAGGTTTTCAGAGAGGGTGATTTCAGAAGGGGGGTTCGCTACTTGATGGTGACCAGAACCTGGCTGACGATCTGAACAGATTCTTTAATAGATTTGATAACCCAATGCCACATCAGCCTGCCACACCTGGTCTGCTGCTGCCTGGTGTTGTTTCACTTCCCTCACTCATTCCATCTATGACATCATCCCCCTATTCTCCTATTGGCGACATCACCTCCCAAATGACCTTTCTCTCCCCCATCTCTTCTCCAACTGTAACCCCACCGATGGTGCTACATCAATCTCAGGTCAAGGGTGAATTGGACCGTCTGAAGCCAGGGAAAGCAGTGGGGCCTGATGATATTGGGCTGAGACTGTTGAGGACATGCTCTACCCAGTTGAGTGGTATTTTTACATACCTGTTTAACCTAAGCCTGTACCTACAAAAGGTCCCGAAATTGTGGAAAACATCTTGTTTGATCCCAAATCCAAAGAAGAGACATCCATCTAACCATAACGATTACAGACCTGTAGCACTCACCTCACATATTATGAAGACGTTTGAGGGACAGGTCTTTTTTTTACATCAAGGCCAGTATGACAAATTATGTGGATCCTTTGCAGTTTGCATATCAGTCCAACATGGGTGTGGATGATGCCCTTATTTACATGCTACAAAGAACCTATGCACATCTGGACACTCCTGATGCATCTGTGAGGTTCAGTTTTTTTGACTTCTCAAGCGCCTTCAACACGATCCAGCCCCAACTGCTGTGTGAGAAGATGAGGAGGATGCAGCTGGATTCATCACTGGTCCAGTGGTGTATGAACTATTTATCCAGTAGACCACAGTACGTGCGTCTGCAGAATAGTGTCTCTAATACTATTCTGAGTAATACGGGGGTGCCGCAAGGAACCGTGCTGGCCCCGTTACTGTTTACTATCTATACAGCAGACTTTCAGTACAATAGTGGCAGTTGCTTCCTCCAGAAATCTTCAGACGATACGGTCGTTGTTGGCTTAATTAAAGGAGGTGAAGAGGAGGAGTACAGGAGAACTATTACAGAGTTTGTGGGTTGGAGCAACCACAACTATCTCCAACTTAACATCTCAAAAACAAAGGAAATGGTTGTGGATTTTAGGAAGAGGAAGAAGACACAGATAATCCCAATCACAATCCAGGACAGTGAAGTGGAGTTGGTCTCCAGTCACAGATATCTCGGTTTACAGCTAGATGATAAGCTGGACTGGAAGAGCCACATGGAGACAGTGTATAAAAAGGGTCAAAGCCGACTTTATTTTCTAAGAAGGCTGAGGTCATTTAACATCTGCTGTCCTCTATTGTGCAACGTCTATCAGACAGTGGTGGCAAGTGCTCTGTTCTTTACTGTGGTGTGCTGGGGAGAGGGTGCTCGCATGGGAGATCTAAATCGTGGTTAACAAATTGATTAAGAAAGCAGGTTCGGTTGTGGGGACTGAATTTGATGTGATCGAGCACGTGGCTGAGAAAAGAATGCTATCTAAGCTAAAATCAATCATGGACAATTCCTCACATCCAATCCATGTGCTGGGGTTGATCAATAAGAGCACCTTCAGCCATAGGTTGATTGCACAAAAGTGCAAGTCTGAACGTACCAGGAAGTCCTTTGTACCAGCAGCCATCAGAAGGTTTAATGTGTTATGAATATTCACATGTTACTGAATATTCTATATTTACTTCTGTTATTGAATATTCTGTACTGAATATGCATCTGTTACTGAATATTCTATATAGGTATTATTATTTATTTTTCTTGTTGTTGTTTAACTGTAGATTGGTTGGAAGTAATATGTTCTGTTAAATGTGGTGTCTGAGTGTTAAGCTGCCGTGACAATATAATTTCCTGTAAAGGATCAATAAAGTATCAACAAACAAACAAACAAACCTACCCATCTCCATCCCCTGAATCCCATTTCCACACCTAAACCTACCCATCTCCACCACCTGGATCCCATTTCCACCCCTACACCTAAGCATCTCTTCCCCCTGGATCCTATGTCACACCTAAACCTACCCATCTCCACCCCTTGGATCCTACTTCACCCCTAAACCTACCCATCTCCACCGCCTGGATCCTACTTCACCCCTAAACCTACCCATCTCCACCGCCTGGATCCTACTTCACCCCTAAACCTACCCATCTCCACCCCTGGATCCTACGTCACCCCTAAACCTACCCATCTCCACCCCCTGGATCCCATTTCCACCCCTAAACCTACCCATCTCCACCCCCTGGATCAAATGGTTCCAATTAGTCTTATACATATTGTTGTTACAAAATGTAGTTAAATATGTCTGGTTAAACTTTTGAACTTAAACGACTGAAATATATTAATAATTAATACATTTTCATATAATTAAATATCTTAATTTAAATAGAATATATATATATATAAACATACATACATACATACATACATACATACATATATATATATATATATATATGTAAATATATTATGAAACATTTAAATATTATTTAAATATTTGATTTTGTTAGCTTTTTCATATTTTTCACATATATTAAACATATCTACATATATATTTATCTGAAATATTTTTTTGATATTTACATATATTTATTTCCTTTATATGTAAATACATTAAGATATCAGACTATATAAATATATTGATTTACAATATATTTCCATTTATTAATATCTAATATTAGAACACGACACTGCTCTACTGATCATGTTCTGGTTACTCCACTGCACACGTCGGATCACTTCCTCCTCACTCTTACCTCAACATGGTCCCTGCCACATCACTTACCCCTCCACATGTCATCTTTCGACGTAACCTACGCACACTTTCACCCTCCCGGCTATCTGCAATGGTTTCATCTTCACTTCCTTCCCCTAAACTGTTTGCATCTTTGGATGCTAACAGTGCTACTGATACTTTCTGCTCCACTCTTACATCTTGTTTAGACACTATTTGTCCCTTATCTTCCAGGCCAGCCCGTAACAACCCTTCTGCCTCTTGGTTTTTCTGATGTTCTACACGGACACTGTTCTAAGCTTAGAGCTGCTGAAAGGGTGTGGCACAAATCCAAAAATACTACTATTCTTAATGTGTATCAGTCACTCCTATCTTTCTTCTCTGCTAAAATGACATACTACCATAACAAAATTAACAATTCGTCTCACTCTCGCATGCTTTTATAAACATTTTCCTCACTTCTTTGTCCTCCTCCTCCACCTCCTGCTTCATCTCTAATAGCTGACGACTTTGCAACATTTTTCATTAATAAAATTAAGCACATTAGTGCACAATTTTCCACACCACAATCAGTCAAGCTCATATCACCAGCAAACATACACTCATTTACATCCTTCTCTTCACTCTCTGAGGTAGAAGTCTCAAAACTCATCCTTTCTAATCACCCTACTACTTGCCCGCTTGATCCTATTCCATCTCATCTCCTTTAAGCCATTTCCCTTGCAGTTGTACCTGCACTCACTCACATCATCAACACATCCCTCCACACTGGTGTTTTTCCCTCATCATTTAGACAGGCACGTATAACTCCACTACTTAAGAAACCCAACCTCAACCCATCTCTTTTTGAGAACTTCAGACCAGTTTCCCTTCTTCCTTTCATTGCAAAAACACTTGAACGAGCTGTGTTCAACCAAGTCTCTACATTTCTCACAAACAACAACCATGACAGCAACGAATCTGGCTTCAGAAGTGGACATTCAACTGAGACGGCCTTGCTCTCAGTTGTTGAAGCTCTAAGACTGGCAAGAGCAGAATCCAAATCTTAAGTATTTATCCTGCTTGATCTGTCCGCTGCTTTTGACACGGTTAACCACCAGATCCTCCTATCAACCCTACTGGCAAAAGGCATCTCAGGAACCACACTTCAATGGTTTGAGTCTTACTTATCAGATAGGTCCTTCAAAGAATCTTGGAGAGGTGAGGTGTCCAAGTCACAACATCTAACTACTGGGGTGCCTCAAGGCTCAGTTCTTGGACCACTTCTCTTCTGTGTCTACATGGCATCATTAGGTTCTGTCATTCAGAAACATGGCTTTTCATACCACTGCTATGCTGGTGACACTCTACTCTACCTCAATTCTACCTCTCATTCCATCCTGATGATCCAACGGTTGCTATTCACATCTCAGCTTGTCTAACAGACATTTCTTCCTGGATGATGGACCATCACCTTCAACTCTACCTTGCCACGACAGAACTGCTTGTGATTCCAGCAAACCCATCGTTTCATCACAATTTCACCATCAAGTTAGGCACATCAACCATAACTCCTTCAAAAACAGCTAGAAGCCTTGGAGTTATGATTGATGATCAGCTGACTTTCTCAGACCACATTGCTAAAACTGTCCGATCCTGCAGATTTGCTTTATTCAACATCAAGAAGATCAAGCCCTTTCTTTCTAAACATGCTGCACAACTTCTTGTTCAAGCTCTTGTTCTGTCCAGGCTGGACTATTGCAATGCCCTCTTTGGCAGGTCTTCCAGCCAATTCTATCAAACCTTTACAATTAATTCAGAACGCGGCAGCAAGATTAATTTTTAATGAGCCAAAAAGAATACACGTCACACCTCTGTTTATCAATTTGCACTGGCTTCCAATAGCTGCTCGCATAAAATTCAAGGCATTAATGTTTGCCTACAAAACTACCACTGGCTCTGCACCCATTTACCTAAATTTGTTACTTCAGACTTATGTGACCCTCTAACTTTAACACTCACTATTCTAATTCTATTCTTTAAAAAAATCTAACTACTGTGTATGTGAAAAGATCTCTAACACTAGCTTGCTCTATTCTTTTTTATTCTATGTTTTCTGTTTTATTTGTATTTTTTTTTTTTTTTTATTGTATTATTTAAAATCCCATGCTACCTGTATTGTGTTAACCTAACTGAGACTTGTTATAGCACTTACTGTATATATCATTGCTCTTTTTGTTGTTTTTGATTGCTTCCACTGTCCTCATCTGTAAGTCGCTTTGGATAAAAGCGTCTGGTAAATGAATAAATGTAAATGTAATATTTGTTAACATAATACATTTAGTATATATAAATATATTAGATTTCTATAAATTAAAATATTTAAAACATTCAAATATTCAATTAATGCTCCATTTTACTCTACTTCACATATAAATAAATGTAAACATGTTTTCACAGAATATATATATTTACTCAAACTCTACATAAATAAATTGTCACGGTTCATGGATTCATTGACTCGCCCTCGCTATGTGGGTACGCGTGGGTTGAATGGGTGCAGCTCATCAGCGCAGCTCATTTCTTCCGCTGATGAGCTGATCAGTGCTAGCTGGTTTGAATGAGTATGTCCTATATATTGTTTGTCACCTCATCTTGTCTTTGTCAGACGGTTGTGGAGGTTCTCTGGTCACGATACTCACCATCATTTCTCCTCGCTCCAGTTCCTGGTTTCCATTTGGATTCTGCCTTGTTCAGAGGATCGTGTTTCGGGACTCCAGCTCGCCGTCTTCCCAGAGTCCTGCGTTGCCGAGCCTGGTATTCTTCTGCCCCCTGTTATTGGACCTTCAGTACCTCTATTTCTATTTTTGTGTCATTAAACACCAGTATTCACTTGCTAGATTATAATTTGTCCCTTCATAATAAATCAAACATAAATTAGACACTGAAAAAAATTAAAATCTCCAGACAATGCAACATCGTTTAACATATATTTATGTAGCGAATCAGCTTAAAGGGGAAATATGTGTAATCAATCATGACTAGTTATGTTTAATTATAAATATTTAGATCTGCTGTTAGTATTTACTTGATCTTTCAGTGTCAACTGTCTGTCAATTCTAAGAACATTAATTTCCTGGTTAAGGAAAATAACTTTCTTACTGTACAATATTATTCAGAGCATGTAGCAAAAATCTGCATGATTAGGGACTTCAGCTATGAACAAACAATGAACAACCTCAAATGTGATACAAGTAAGACTTTATTAACTACATAAACACATAAACTAGTCTAACATGCACTCACACACACACACACACACCAGAAGACTGGTGATTTCATTCTGTTATGCTATTTTGTAAGGTTCTTTGCATCCGTTTTGTGCTTTCTCTTGTTGAGCAGTTGTCAGTTCCCTGTAGAACTCTTTGACTTGCAAGTTCAGTTCATTTACCTCCTGTCTGAGGTCCTTGAGGTTGTGGCCAGGGAGATGATGGTGCTGGTCAGCTCCTTGTTGTTTAGGCTGGGTGTCAGGTGTTCACCTGTATCGCAGTCTTGCTGTTCCTTTCTCTGCCATTGCGGGTCATTGGCTGCTTTGGGCTGAAGGATGCCCATCACAGTTCTCTGCTGGGTTTCCAGGTGGTCCTGTTGAGCTGGCAGGGCTGGATGTCTGTGGAATGTCTGTGACATACTGGCACACTTGAGGGAACACCAGAGATAGAGAGAGGCAGAAGGCAAATGCAAATACGTACAGAGGTATGAAGCTACCTGTATGGGGAATTCACAAATCAAAACGGCATGTTCTCTTCACAGGCAATGGTGAATTCATAGTTAGCTATGCTAGAATAACACCATTCATTTGACGTAAATGTTTCACATGAGCAGGTCACTATGAATACAATGATACGTAACACATAAGGCCTTAAATCGGTGAAATGAGGAGCATCACTCAGATCACCTAAAAGAGTGCTGAAAGTGGGGATTTCTTCACCCAAGATCAGACTTATTTATTCTTGTACCATTTATATTGGCTGCTAATCTGAGATTATTTAGTCAGAAATTAGGGTTTCTTTGCTAAAATCAGGTTAGTTTCTTATAATACAATTTAAACACATTATAGCACTGAAAACTTTCTACTGCTTGTAGGAAGGCACATTCAAGCTATAGTTAGGGCCCGAGTACCGCAGTGCCAGGACCCTATTGGAATTGCTCTGTTTATTATTATTATTATTCTCCAAAATGAATCGCCATTTTGAGGGCTTAAACATGCTCGAAACATCATGAAACTTTGAATACGCATCAGAACTGGTGAAAATTTACATCTGATATGGGTTTCAGAAGTGGGTGTGGCAAAATGGCTCAATAGCGCCACCTATACACTTTGAACGGAGTGCGCCTCGAGTCGTGTTTCACATACATGTACGAAAATCGGTACACGCATTTAGCACACCAATACTTACAAAAACGTCCATTAGTGCAAAATCCAAAAACCAACAGGAAGTCGGTTATTTTGAATTATCAACACCGTATTTGGTATGCCTAATCTAAAGGCCTTTGTGATGTTAAATTGCGATCTTGAGTTTTCGTTGAAGGGCGTGTCGGTGGCGGTGGCGGATCATTCTCCATGAAAAAGTTGCTATAACTCAGACATACAATGTCCAATCTGCCCCAAACTTCACATGTTTGATAAGACTCCTGACCTGAACTGATTGACATGCCCATATTCAGTTATAGTCATAGCGCCACCTATTGGCAACAGGAAGTGACATATTTTACACTGCGACGAACTACTAGAAATTTTATGACATCAATGTCTTTTTTGTGGTCCGTCTAATCAAGGCCTGTGCAATGTTAAATTGTGAAGATCTAGAGTTTTCGTTAAAAGGCGTGTCCATGGTGCCGTGACAAATTTCGATGTCTCGCCATGGGAATAAAAGATGTTATAACTCAGGCATAAAATGTCCGATCTTCCCAAAACTTCACATGTTTGATAAGATTCCTGGCTCGAACACATCTGAAGGCCAATATTCCATTATAATGATAGCACCACCTGCTGGCAACAGGAAGATTGGCACATATAAATGACTTTGACATATTCCAATTATCTATACCAGGGGTTTTCAAACTGTGGGTCGCGACCCACTCGTGGGTCACGGAATGGAACAAGGTGGGTCGCACAAAGTCACTTGGCTGCAGCTAATTTTGCGTTTCAATGACACACAGACACTAACACAGTTCAGTCTAGGGCTGCACGAATGTGACGAGTGGGGCGGGGCCTAGTGCCATGGGAACAGAGCTAGGCCGGTGGAGTGATTGGGAAATGAGCAACACTCACCGGTCTCAAGAACCACGGAGGAGATCGGAAAGATACAAAAGAGGAGCGATGACAGTGAAGGACGAGAGAGGACCAGGCCTGGGTTTTATTTTGTGTTTGTTTTTTATTTGTGCACGGCAGTCATCCGAGAGGGGCTGTCGCGCTGTTTTGTGTTTATTTGGTTATTAAAACTTTGTTTGATTGTCCGCCGGTTCCCACCTCTTTCCACGAAGGAGTCATCGAGGCGGTGGGCTGGAGTGAGTTCGCCCCCCCCCCCCCCCGGCAACTCACTCCAGCCCACCACATCGAGCACCCTCGGCGGCAGACTCCTTCGCCCTGCTCGATGGCACTGCGGATTCACCCCAGCGGCGAAGGATCTTCGGCAGCGCGCCCCTCCTTCCTCCCTGGCTTCGGCACCAGTGTAAAACATTAAAATCTTCACAATCACAGGAAGAAGGAGGCGGGAACTGGGAACCCACTCATCACAACGATATAGCCCACCAACATTAATAATGAACTGCAATATCCTTAGTGTGATTTTCAAATTGCAATTAAGTCCGTGTGCGTTGCGTGTTTTGAAGGTCTCAGAGCAATGTCATTAAAAGGTTCAATCGGTCTTTTTTTACCTATTTCACAATTATTTTAATCTCCAAACTGTTTTAGATAGTTCTGCTTTGCTTCTTATGCTTTTCTAAAAAAGTGTTGGATTGTGCTCCGTTCTCGCCGACACACACGGAAGGATCATGAATGCAACAAAACACAGCAGCGCAGATCACACTTCACTGGAGTGAGCCTGCTTCACGTTTTTATGGACACTACATATTTTAACGCCAGTAAACAAAAATTAAAACTTGTAAATTTGTAGTGAAATTTTCAGTTGTACTCTAAAATAAAATGGTTATTTTTCTTAAATACTTAATTTCTGTCATAAAAATTTTAAGTAAGATTAGGTTTAAAGTAATTTCACTCGTTGTTTTTTTTTTTTTTTTAATATTTTGGTGGGTCGTGAAATATATTACACTTGTCTAGGTGGGTCGTGGAATGGAAAAGTTTGGGAACCACTGATCTATACGACTTCAAATGCATATTTCTCGCTGTTCACCTTTTTACTAAATCCACTCACTGGAGTTGAGCCCGGGTGTGAGGGCCCATTCATCGCTGCTTACAGCTTTTATTTTATCTGATTTTGATCAAAAATGGGTGCGTGCATGTATAAGAAGTTACTAAAACTTATGAGACAGACGCATAATATTGATTACTGGGTTTCCTTGCAAGCAATGTTTAAAATGATGTCACCATTCTAAATCACTGCTAGTACTGCATACAGTAGGAAATATATAATTTTCTGGCTAGCTTGTCAAGGTCTCTGGGGGTCACCTTATGCACTGATACAGGGATGCTTGGTAGGGACCCCCTCCTCTCCTAGGTTGCTGGAGGTATTTTGGTTCTTTCTGCTGAGTTGTTAAGCAGAAAGTGCTGGCTCGTCCCTCGTAGTTTGGTGCAAGCCTGAGGGAATTTGCACTGCTGACCGAGGTTGAGGGAGTGGGGTATCTCTTCCACTGTCAAGTCACCTTTATTGATATAGCGCTTTATACAAAATACATTGCGTCAAAGCAACTGAACAACATTCATTAGGAAAACAGTGTGTCAATAATGCAAAATTTTCAAGTGCACAAGTTCGTCTTGAGTGTTGTCCATCTGCTGGATCAGAGTATCAAGTCTGGCATCTGTGTAGGAGCTCAGAATAAGCTGTATTTAACAGTAACTTTGTATGAAAAGTGCCTTTTCCAGGTCCTTTCTGGCTACCTTTTCCAGCTGATCTTCTTGTTTAGCAGCTGTCAGAGCCTTTTGAAGTCTGTTGGTTTCCTCCTGTAACTGTCACAGTGTCTGGGTTGTGTTCCCTGGGTTTCCACTAGGTGTCCTCAGTTCCCACAGTGTTTATCATTTATCACTTCCTGTCTCCTTATTTGGTCACCTTCCTCCTTGTTTAGTTAATTGATTGTTCCCCACCTGTTGATTGTCTCCTGTTTCCCCATCATCCTTTTGTGTATTTATACCTGGTCTGTCTGAGTCTTAGTCACGGAGTCCTTGTTTAATGTTGATGTTTATTCATGTCCGTCATCTTGCCTTGCCTTGCCTTGTCTTCGTGTTTTGTTTATGTTTGGATTTGTTGGATATCGACCCCTGCCTGGACTGTTTATTCTTTGGATTGCCCCTTTAATAAATACATACCCGCAATTGGTTCTCTCTCCTGTGTGTTCTGTAACACCGATCGTGACAGAAGGACTCCGTCACTACAAGAGCCAGCGGTATGTCGGCTTATGTCTCCTCCCCAGCCACAGTGCGGGAGAGGAGTGGATTTGAAGGAACTCGCCTGGTGGTTTTCCGGGGAACCAGAGGAGGTCGCCGAGGAGGGAGTGGTCGAGAGGATACTCAGCACCGCTCTCAACCAGGGCCGCCCTTCGACCCGGGGCTCGTGTGGGATGGATTAGAGCCACCGTCTCACCATGGCGGACGGAGAGGAGAGAGGAAGCGCACGTCCGCCACAGTGGCGTCACTGCCCATGATGGCCGCTAGTCCAGCGCCACGAGGCAGGATGGACGCCAACACAGCACCACAACCCACGAGTCCAGCGCCACGGTGCAAGATGGCCGCCAGCTCAGCGCCAACGCCCAAGAGGGCCGCTGACTCATTCTTGGACTATTTCGCTACGCTGTCCAAGATCCTAGAGATTCCCAAGACGGTTGACGTCATGGCTGCTGAGCCAGCGCCACAGCACAAGATGGCCGCCAGCCCAGAGCCACAGCACAAGATGGCCGCCAGCCCAGAGCCACAGCACAAGATGGCCGCCAGCCCAGCGCCACAGCACAAGATGGCCGCCAGCCCAGAGCCACAGCACAAGATGGCCGCCAGCCCAGCGCCACAGCACAAGATGGCCGCCAGCCCAGCGCCACAGCACAAGATGGCCGCCAGCCCAGCGCCACAGCACAAGATGGCCGCCAGCCCAGCGCCACAGCACAAGATGGCCGCCAGCCCAGCGCCACAGCACAAAATGGCCGCCAGCCCAGCGCCACAGCACAAGATGGCCGCCAGCTTGCAACCACAGCACAAGATGGCCGACTCAACGCCTGAGTCTCCAGACAAGGTGTCACCGACTCGCCAAAATAGAGGGCGGAGGAGGAGGAGACAGGCGTCTACCGTTCCTCAAAGCCCAGAGGACGTTCCCGAGGCGGTGCCCGATGCGGTTCCGGAGACCGAGGCGGTGCCCGATGCTGTTCCGGAGATCGAGGCGGTGCCCGATGCTGTTCCGGAGGCCGAGGCGGTGCCCGAGGCTGTTCCGGAGGCCGAGGCGGTGCCCGATGCTGTTCCGGAGGCCGAGGCGGTGCCCGATGCGGTTCCGGAGGCCGAGGCGGTGCCCGATGCGGTTCCGGAGGCCGATGCGGTGCCCGATGCCGAGGCGGTGCCCGATGCTGTTCCGGAGGTCGAGGCGGTGCACGATGCTGTTCCGGAGGCCGAGGCGGTGCACGATGCTGTTCCGGAGGCCGAGGCGGTGCACGATGCTGTTCCGGAGGCCGAGGCGGTGCACGATGCTGTTCCGGAGGCCGAGGCGGTGCCCGATGCTGTTCCGGAGGCCGAGGCGGGGCCCGATGCTGTTCCGGAGGCCGAGGCGGTGCCCGATGCCGAGGCGGTGCCCGATGCTGTTCCGGAGGCCGAGGCGGTGCCCGATGCCGAGGTGGAGGCCATTCCCGATGCGGTGTCCGAGGCCGCTCCCGATGTGGTGCCCGAGGCCGTGACCGAGGCAGTGCCCGAGTCCGTTCCAGAGGCGGTGCCCGAAGCCGAGGCGTCTCAAGTCTCCACAGGCAGTCCAGAGTCGAGTCAGGTTCCAGTTGACCCTCCAGAGGCGAGTCAGGGGCCAGTGAACTCTCCAGAGTCGAGTCAGGTGCCAGTGACCTCTCCAGAGTCAGGGCCAGTCACCGTTGAACTTTCAGAGTTAAGTCAAGTCACTGGGTGGTCTGCTGCTCCGCCCTGTTGGACTCCAGCATCGACCACAGGGGCGTGGTGGTCATCTGCTCCACCCTGGAGGACTCTGGCCTTGACCACAAGGGTGTGGTGGTCTTCCGCTCCGCCCTGGGGGGCTTCCGCTCTGACCACACGGACGTGGTGGTCTTCCGTTCCGCCCTGGAGGACTCTGGCCTTGACCACAAGGGTGTGGTGGTCTTCTGCTCCGCCCTGGGGGGCTTCATGTTGTTGTTTTTTTTTTTTTTCTCCTGTTGTTTTTGTGTTAATGTCGGTCCCTGTTCCTTTCTGTTAGTCTGGCCCTCCGTCCCTCCCCCTGAGCCTCCACCTGTCCGCCTCCCTCCTGGTCTCTGTTTTGTGTCTGTCTTGGAGCGTCTGGGAGCCGCTCCTTAGTAAGGGGGTACTGTCACAGTGTCTGGGTTGTGTTCCCTGGGTTTCCACTAGGTGTCCTCAGTTCCCACAGTGTTTATCATTTATCACTTCCTGTCTCCTTATTTGGTCACCTTCCTCCTTGTTTAGTTAATGGATTGTTCCCCACCTGTCTCCTGTTTCCCCATCATCCTTTTGTGTATTTATACCTGGTCTGTCTGAGTCTTAGTCACGGAGTCCTTGTTTAATGTTGATGTTTATTCATGTCCGTCATCTTGCCTTGCCTTGCCTTGTCTTCGTGTTTTGTTTATGTTTGGATTTGTTGGATATCGACCCCTGCCTGGACTGTTTATTCTTTGGATTGCCCCTTTAATAAATACATACCCGCAATTGGTTCTCTCTCCTGTGTGTTCTGTAACACCGATCGTGACAGTAACTCCATTCTGCTGGGGTCCTTGTGGGGTCTGTGAGATCCGTGATCTTTTGCTTGAGATCATTTACCTCATATTTCAAACCCATGAAGATATTAGTCAGGAAGTGATGATGATCTTGGTGATCTCTTTGTAGTCATAACTCTAGCTTGAGTCATGAGTCAGTAATACCCTTGTAGTCTAGTTGCTTTCAGCTTTGGTGCAGTAGGTTGTCTGCTGACCTGGGTAGACGGGTGTTCCTCACAACTGCAGTTAGACTGAGTATCTGCAACATTTTGGCAAACTCATGTTAAGAGTTAGGGCGAGAGACTAATGCAAGATCAAAGAGAATGTGGAGCTAGGTTTTACAGCTAAGTTTTGCCAGTTGTGGTTAGCTGGTGATATATTCTGTAGTTATCTTAGCTGTGGATAGCAGAATGCAAAGATATGCTGACCCAAACCTATGTTTGCTAAAAGGGGCATAAGCAGAGGTCTAAATGATGACTTATGTCTGTTCTTATTTTCAAATTAGCACTCAGAACTTACTGATAGTTCACAACAGGCAATCTCTGAGGAAGTGAAGTAGAGGAGGGAAAGGGAAGAGGAGAGCATTCCTATTCAGATTATGCTTATGTAGTAAAGAAAAAAAAATCATGCCTGGGCTTCCTTCATTGCAGGTTACATTATGTCAGTATGCAAAATACTGTCTTAATCAGTTAGTTAACTACTGAAAGAATACTTTGACAAAGATATCTCTTAATGGCTATACAGGAAATATAGGGGTGAATTGTGCTTCAAACTGGTGCAGATATGTTATATCAAACCAAGTTTATTGAATCTCACACCTTACATACAGGTGCATCTCAAATTAGAATGTCATGGAAAAGTTAATTTATTTCAGTAATTCAAATCAAATTCTAAAACTCGTGTATTAAATAAATTCAGTGCACACAGAGTGAAGTAGTTTAAGTCTTTGGTTCTGTTAATTGTGATAATTTGGGCACACATGGGTGAAAAACCCACGAAGTCACTATCTCAACAAATTAGAATATGGTGACATGCCAATCAGCTAATTAACTTAAAACACCTGCAAAGGTTTTCTGAGCCTCCAAAATGGTCTCTCAATTCACTAGGCTTCACAATCATGGGGAAGTCTGCTGATCTGACAGTCCAGAAGACAATCATTGACACTCTTCACAAGGAGGGTAAGCCACAAAAATTATTTGCCAAAGAAGCTGGCTGTTCACAGAGTGCTGTATCCAAGCGTGCTAACAGAAAGTTGAGTGGAAGGAAAAAGTGTGGAAGAAAAAGAAGCACAACCAACAGTGAGTACCGCAGCCTTATTAGGATTATCAAGCAAAATTGATTCAAGAATTTTAGTGAATTTGAACAACTTCAGAGCCATCTTGGACAACCATGGGCAACTTCAGAGCCATGGACAACTTCAGAGCCATCTTACCTGGGCTAAGGAGAAGAACTGGACTATTGCCCAGTGGTCAAAGTCCTCTTTTCAGATGGGAGCAAGTTTTGTATTTCATTTGGAAACCAAGGTCCTAGAGTCTGGAGGAAGGATGGATAAGCTCATAGCCCAAATTGCTTGAAGCCTAGTGTTAAGTTTCCACAGTCTGCGATGATTTGGGGTGCAATGCCGTCTGCTGGTGATGGTCCGTTGTGTTTTTTTTTTGAAAACTTGTCACTGCACCTGTTTACCGAAAAATTTTGGAGCACTTCATGCTTCCCTCTTTCCTTCTGCTGACCAGCATTTTGAAGATGCTGATTGCATTTTCCAGCAGGATTTGGCACCTGCTCACACTGCCAAAAGCACCCAAAGTTAGTCAAATGACCATGGTGTTGATGTGCTTGACTGGTCAGCAAACTCACCAGACCTGAAACCTATAGAGCAGGGGTGCCCAGAACTTTTCCTACGAAGGGCCAAAAATCAAACTTGATTGAGGGCCGTGGGACAAAAGTAAATTTTGCATCATAAATCAAATTGTATTATATTAAAGTTGGTATGGGTTTATTTCTTCCATAATATTTAAAATGAATATAAAACCACTTTAATCCGATTAACTAATGTAGTTTTATTTGTAAAGTTTTGCATTTTAATGAACTTACTACAATAAAACCAACAACCCCCAAGTATTCAATGTACAATAAAGTTCAATGCCAAATACACAAGCAATAATAAAAATAACATTGTGGTTGCAATGTCAGTGACTTAATGAGAGATATGAAGCTGGACCTTATTTTTCAGAAGGTTTTTTCAGGATTGCGCTGTAGCTGACTTCGAAGCAAAATAACTGACTCTCACCTACATATCTTGTCTTTGCCTGTGAGTTTACTGTTGTTCAAGTTCATCAGACTAAAAGTCTGCTCACAGAGGTAGGTACTGCCAAACAGAGACAGCATCACTTGTGCCTGCTTACACATCTTTGGGTACCTGTTTGCTGGGACACATTTGTAGAAGTCTGTCAATGTCAATGTCAATGTCACCTTTATTTATATAGCGCTTTAAACAAAATACCTTGCGTCAAAGCAACTGAACAACATTCATTAGGAAAACAGTGTCAATAATACAAAAATGATAGTTAAAGGCAGTTCATCATTGGATTCAGTTATGTCATCTCTGTTCAGTAAAATAGTGTCTGTGCATTTATTTGCAATCAAGTCAACGATATCGCTGTAGATGAAGTGTCCCCAACTAAGCAAGCCAGAGGCGACAGCGGCAAGGAACCGAAACTCCATCGGTGACAGAATGGAGAAAAAAACCTTGGGAGAAACCAGGCTCAGGGGGGGCCAGTTCTCCTCTGACCAGACGAAACCAGTCGTTCAATTCCGGGCTGCAGCAAAGTCAGATTGTGCAGAAGAATCATCTGTTTCCTGTGGTCTTGTCCTGGTGCTCCTCTGAGACAAGGTCTTTACAGGGGATCTGTATCTGGGGCTCTAGTTGTCCTGGTCTCCGCTGTCTTTCAGGGATGTAGAGGTCCTTTCTAGGTGCTGATCCACCATCTGGTCTGGATACGTACTGGATCCGGGTGACAGCAGTGACCCTCTGATCTGGACACAGACTGGATCTGGTGGCCACGGTGACCTCGGAACAAGAGAGAAACAGACAAATATTACCGTAGATGCCATTCTTCTAATGATGTAGCAAGTACATAGGGTGTTATGGGAAGTGTTTCCGGTTCCGGTTTACCTAATTAATGCAGCCTAAAAATCCTTTAACGGATTTGGATAATAAAAGCATATTAGTATGTTATGTGTATGCCAGGTTAAAGAGATGGGTCTTTAATCTAGATTTAAACTGCAAGAGTGTGTCTGCCTCCCGAACAATGTTAGGTAGGTTATTCCAGAGTTTGGGCGCCAAACAGGAAAAGGATCTGCCGCCTGCAGTTGATTTTGATATTCTAGGTATTATCAAATTGCCTGAGTTTTGAGAACGTAGCGGACGTAGAGGATTATAATGTAAAAGGAGCTCATTCAAATACTGAGGTGCTAAACCATTCAGGGCTTTATAAGTAATAAGCAAAGGGAAGGGATGTGAACTTGGGTTTCAGTTCTGAATCACACCAAAGCTCAATTATTTCCCTCTGAAGATCATCTCTGACTGCATCCACACTGATGGTGAAGGGTTGAACAAACAACTCAAAGTCAGCAGTTTTGTGTCTGAAGTCCTCAAAGCGACTGTCAAACTCCTGGATAAGGTTGCTGAGAACAGCATCATACTCATACTCATACTCATACACCTTCTCTTTCACCATGCCTACCTCTCCAAGACAGGGAAAATGGGCAAAATTTCCTGCATGTGGGATGAGAAACAGAAAGAAACAGTGTGAGACTGGGACAGGCATGTAAAACAGAGGGAGAAAAAATAGAATAAATAACTGAAAAAAGAAGGAAATTATTATTTCATCACAATTTAAGAAACTAGAAAATTTTAAGCAAATTTTATCAGCTTGATGTAAAAACAAAAATACAAATGCTGACATGACTGAATATAAATGTAAACTCCACATATAATTCTATATATAACTAATAATAATTATTATAATTGCATAAAATATCCTGAATAATATAACTGTAAATGTTACTGTTACCTGCTGAGAGATGCCTTCTGAGCAGCAGTAGTTTTTGTTTGAAGGCTCTGACGTGATCAAAAAGCTGGGTGATAATCTGGTCCTTTCTCTGGAGCTGAACATTCAAAATATTGAGCATCTCTGTTACATTCACAAGGAAAGCCAGGTCAGAGAGCCATTTCTTATCAGTGGGCACTTGAATATTACCATCCTTGCTTTCCTGAAAAACTCTGATTTCATCACGCAGATCAAAAAAATCTCCTGAGAACTTTTCCACAGCTGATCCATCTGACCTCCTGGTGGTACAAAACATCACCATATTGCGCATCCATCTCATCCATCAGTGTCTTGAACTGTTGGTTGGAAAGCGCCTTGGAGCGTATATTGTTGACAATTTTGATGAAGTCAAGCATCACATCCACAACCCCGACAGATTTAGCACGTATTTGTTCTTGATGTAAAATGGAGTGGTACTGTAACGGCGAAAGAAGGTGAGGAAGCAAGTGCAAGTAAATTGGATATTTAATATCACAGTCAGACACACGAGTAACATAAAACAGGACAACAGTTGGGTGAGGCCAAGTCTGATGGCGATCCGGGAAGTAACAATGTCCGATGGTGATCCAGGAAGTGGTGGTGAGGAGAGGCAGCAGGAGAGCGTGACAGGAACTGGGATGAGCGAGCAATGGGGGTGAGAGGTATAATCTGTGAGTTCCAAAGACACAGACGATCCAACGACGAGAAGAACACAGAGAACAGGAATGAGGGACCAGGCATAAACACGAGGAACTGCAAACAACGCTCTGAAAAACACGAGACGAAAGACAGAGCAATAAGAAGGGATCAGGAAATGATTAGCAGCTGGTGTAGATGAACAATTAGCGGAGACGCCCACATGAAACAATCAGTACTGACGCGAGAGACACACAAACTCCACCCACATAGTGCAAATCCCGAGGCCATGGTTTACTAACCGTGACAGGTAATTAACAGCTTTTCCTCCACATTCACTGAGATTCTGAGACAAAAATATAGCAAGGCCAGATTTCCTCCCTACCATTGCCGGCGTTCCGTCAGTTGTAATGCCAGCCATCTCCTCCCACTTTAATTCATTTTTTTCCAACACTCTCTCAACAGCAAAACTCCTTTAGTAGTACCAGAAAGGGTCTCAATGCCAGCCAGCTTGTCACATCAAAAGTTTCATTTACTCATTTACGCAAAAATACCAACAGCAGTGGGGAATCGGATATGTCGTTGCTCTCTTCGCAGGCTATTGAATAGGCAGAGAACGCACTTGCCTTTGTCTTGATTTGCTCGCAGATGTCTTGAGCCATGTCCTCTATGTGTTGGGTAACAGTATTTCTTGACAGGCTAATTTGTGAGAACATTTGTACCTGAGAAGGACAAAACTGCTTCTGCAGCCACTGCAAGACATTCCTTGACGAACTCTCCAGTAGTGAAGGCTCTTCCACTTTTAGCAATTAGAGCGGAAATCTGATAACTGGCCCATGTGGCGCTTTCTTGTGCTGATGACTGCGCTCTGTTCAGATCAAAGTTCAGCATACAGATCGTTAGCCTTCTGTTTTCGCGCCTCGCCGCTGTACTTTAAGAAAGCTGCAGAATGATTTGTTTCATATTGACGATGGATATTGTACTCTTTTAAAACAGCAAAAGACTGTTTGCAAACTAGACATACTGCCTTTGATTTGACTTCAGTGAATAAAAACACATCTTGCCAAACTTTTTAAAAATTTCTCTTGTCTGTATGCCACTGCCTTGATTTCTCCATTATTGCGTTTAATTTGCTGATGTTAATTGACGTCAAGTGTCACAAAGCACGCGGTGCTGCACCTTGAATTGTGCATTTACAGGAATAAATCGAATTAATTTACATTTAATTTAAACATTTAATTTCAGTTTACTCTGTTGTAGTTAAACAGTAAAACAAACAAAAATGTTATGTCAAATTAGAAATGACGATCTGTGTCGGAGGTATCAACCACCCCGCTCTCTCTCCTCGGATGGTATGATGGGCCAAATTAAATTTGGCCCGCGGGCCCTAGTTTGGGTATCCATGCGGTATTGTCAAAAGGAAAATTTGAAACAAGACCAAAAAATGCAGATGAGCTGAAGGTCACTGTCAAAGAAACCAGAGCTTCCATACCAACTCAGCAGTGCCACAAACTGATTACCTCCATGCCACTCCAAATGAAGGCAGTAATTGAATCAAAAGGAGCCCCTACCAAGTATTGAGTACATGTACAGTAAATGAACATACTCTCCAGAAGGCCATCAATTCACTAAAAAGTTTTTTTTTTTGGTCCTGTGACGTATTCTAATTAGTTGTGATAGTGAATTAGAGTTTTTGTTAAATGTGAGCCAAAACCATCACAATTAAAAGAACCAACGACTTGGTTTCACAATTTAAGCTGAATTACTGAAATTAACTTTTCCAAAACATTCTAATTTATTGAGAAGCACCTGTGTATATACTATATATATATATATATATATATATATATATATATATATATATATATATATATATATATATATATATATATATATATATATATATATAATATAGCAACAATTTTGAATAGTTAACGCCTATTAGTTGCTTATTAGCATGCATATTCCTAGAATATTAGCCATCTTCTTGACCTTATTCTACATCCCTAATCTTACCCAATACCTAAACCTAACAACTACCTTACTAACTTTTAACCCTCTGGAGTCGATTAGCGCTTATACGCGTTATGAGTCATTTTCTCCTGATAACCCCGAAAAGAACTTAAATTGCACTTTCAGTTTTGATCGTACAGATAAAAACAACAAAACTTTGTGCATTTATAAAATAAAGATAACAAACAAGGTGTGCTGTCTGCAGCCTTTGTCTGCGCTGATCTTCATTTAGACACGTGTCATTAAAATGAATTTAAGTGACTTTGAACGTGGAATGGTTTTTGGTGCCATATGGTTGGTCTGAATAATGTTGCTTTACTGGGATTTTAACTAGAGGTTGACCGAGTTGATTTTGCCGATACCGATAGCTAGGTTGGACCACACTGGCCGATACCAATTAATTAACCAATAGTTTTTAAAATGGATACTGAACAAAGACTAAAATAGTGCTTTATTTAAAAAAAGAAAAAAAAGAAAAAAACACAGTACTGAATCATACTAGTAACAGTAATAGTAATAAAAGTAATAATAATAGTAATAGTAAATGTTGAAATTACCACAAAATCAGTTTTATTTTTTCCTAAATTCTGTTTTATTATTTACTAAATTCTGTTATTTTCATTTGAATTTTTCTGGATTCAGTTTTTTTTTCTCCACTCGGTTTATTAGTTTAAGTTTATTAATTAAAAAGCTAGTCTAATTAATTAAAACCATTAAACGTATACATTTTCACATCAGTTTAATAAAAGTTTAACAAAAATGACGTTTAGGATCCTATGAAATGTTTAATTTTTTTTCTCACCATATTTTTATTGTTAGAAAATTCTTAGCAAGTCTAATTATTTGAATCCATAAGACAACTTAATTATTATTAAATATTCCATTTTTTTTTCTTAAAGAAGACTTATAATTTATTTTTTCCCTCAAAAATCCTGTGTTTTAATGGTTATCAAATGAAGGCATGAAACATTAATTTAATTTATCTTTTAATTACTGAAAATTAAGCAAAACTTTATGGCAAACAAAGGGGATTTACTATTAAAATTAAAACATGGAAGAAATTTTGTGTGATTATTCCTTAAAAAATTATGTTTGTTCAGTTTTAGTAGTAGGCTATGTACATTCTACTGAAAAATAGACCAGACTTTTATTTTGACGGGTTGCTTTGAATACATTTACAGTTCTGTGTATGTGATATGAGGCTAGTTTTACTCAAATCAAATGGTCAGATGCCTATGAAAGCTCTCTCAGAGCAGTTCTGGAGATGCTTTTCATGTGTTTACGATCTCATTAGAGAGACGACAGTGGCTGAAATCACCGTGAGCGTCACACGTGCTTCGGTGTAAATGAAACCTCGCGTATGTGCCATTCATTAACAGATTCACATGCAGGATTCATACTTAAATCAACTTTGTGGTTTAATTGCAACAGATACTAGTCCATATCACAATTTGATTTAAGTGTAATGACATACTTTTGATTAATTAATTAATTACAAATTTGACCAATTCTGTGACATTCTGTGTTAAACTTTGAATTCACTTTTTATGACTGGATTCTGGGATTCTGTCCGCATTTTTCGCATTCACGGAAATCATAGGGCCCTATAATTATACCAACAAAATGTATATTGTCACACTTTCACTGCTTCTATTTTTGAACACTTAATGATTATCGAGCAGTGGTCTAAAATAGTTTATTTATTCACCATGTAACCTGTTGTATCACTCTAGTTAACTGGAAATAAACTGATCAGGTTAAATGGGCACAGTATGTTAACATCTAGGTCCCTAAGGAGGATTTGAGACAGCAATTTCGACACAACTTTAGAAATTGAAGAAAAAAATTTACTGTATTGGTACCAGTTTATGAGAATACAATAAAAAAAAAAATACACTCAGGCCTGTTTTGTATAACAAATCTAATAAATGGTTCCGCAAACGCAGCTCAGAAAGTCTTTTCCTTGTGTTGTTATTGGTCCAAAAAAAATGTCCAATCCTTCCAGGAAGAAATATTGAAGTAAAAAAAAAAAGAAGTAGTCACGTGACAGGAAAAAGAAGAAAAAGAATGTACTACCCGGGTAGTTTTAAACTCACAGTTTCACTCCAAAGTGTATGGTGTGTTGTATTCTCTTATCTGTTTGATGACAGATTAATGATACTGAACTCGCTCCAGGGAAAGAGGTGTGGTGACATCAATTAGGCACTGTTGGCTCGCCGTTCATCTCGTCCACGGTCAACTCAAGAAGTACACATCAACCGGAAACAATAAGGAAGAAAAAAAACCAACCTGCATAATGCAGAAAACTTGTCACTCATTTCACATCATCTGAATTGACAACAGATATAAAATCACATGAAATTTCAGATCTTTCACTTTTCTTCAGTTGTATATTAACTTGTTTTACAAAGAAAATCCTGGTAGAAAATGCTTAAATAAACATTAAACAGAGCAATGTCTGACATATTATTATTGTATGACTCAAAACAGTAAATAAACTTACTTGGATTGTTTTACAACAATATCCTCAGAGTTAATTAACATCATCAAACTATCGTCAAATGGCTGTTTACACAAACTAATGCATATTAATTAGTATGTGACGCAGTTGATTTTAACATCACATTGAATTCAGCTCCGATTGGTTTAATGACAAAACTATGCTTTATCTCTTTGTTACAATATGCATATTTCAATATTTACTCATCATCAGTTAGTTATCAATCATATTTCTTACGATTGAGATTATTAATTGAACACATATGACTGATTACAAAGCAACAACAGAGTAACCAAACACTCACCGGAGTTCATCGAAATAAAAGTATGACAAGATGTTTCTTCCCACCGGATTTCACTTGAAAACTGTTTTTCTTTACACTCTATTACTCTCTATTATAATATTTACACTCTGAATCATCTGCTCTCTTTCTCGTTTTTGCAAAGAATGGCGTTTCTTCTACATTATTTCACTAATCACGCCCTCTAGTGGAGAACATCAGTCACAACACTTTTTCTTCAAATTAAGAGTCTCTTTACTTCTTAAATTTAAAGGGGTTACACCCCCCTCCCCCTAAATCTGCATGCGTCTCTGCATGTAGTCAATTTATACAATTTCATGAGGTAATAGGGAACTAACTCTAGGGCTCATGTCATAGTCAAGGGCTTGGGAGAATGCTTTGTCGAGTCCACTAAATAGAGATTGTATAACAAGGATTAAAGGATTCCCTAAAGTCGAGTAAGTCAATTTGTGTGGTGGAACTCTTTGTCTAGTAGATCTTCTTGGTGCAAAATGTTCCTGCAGCAGTTCATCACTTGATTGAGGTATTCCTTCAGTTTCAGAAGTGTCAGACTCTTTAGAGACATCAGCTTTGACTTCATCTTCCTCTTCTTGGCCTTTGAATAATTCTTCTGGGACAGTCAAATTTGTTTCTGTACCAACTGACAGGGTGTCAGTCGATTCAGTCAACACTGATGTTGTCGGCGGATAGAATGGTTGAGCTTCTGGGCTTAAGGTTGACTCTGCATAATCCTCATGTTCAGATGTCTTAGCTCTTTCCTGAGACTGCACAGGACACACCTTTTCTAGTACAGCAGTCTCTTCTTCTGAACTATATACTTCTCCCTCAGGTTCAACCACTCGTTGGCCTGGAAACGGGAGGTCAATTGTTTCGACCCAAGACAGTGACTGGGGTGAGTAGTACTCTACTACATGATCCTCAGGAATGTGATCTGAAACATCATCAAGTTTATCTGTAGGAGCATCCTGGGGTACACTGAAACTCTCCATTTTTTGGTTTAGATTCTGCACTTGTAGATTCGTCTATAGAGGTAGACAGAAATCCACAGGGTAAAAGTAGATCCCTGTGTAGGGTTTTCTCTGGACCTTCTGAGTCCACAGGTGCAACAACATAAACGGGTGAGTTGTCAATCTGCTTGACAATCCTATACACAATTTTGCTCCATTTGTCAGCAATTTTATGCTTTCCTCGAAGTCCCACATTCCACTTTGTCACCAGACTCTAGGATGGATTCCCTTACTTTAAGGTCATATCGTTGTTTGTTCTTTTGTGCGGTTCTGTCACTCTGTTCAATGGCTAGTCGGTAACTCTCTTGAAGGCTCTCCTTCAATTTGTTTACATACTCTGAATGTGACACTTTACTAGTGTTCCTGAGAGTCAGGCCGAATGCAAGGCCAAGGGGAAGGCTTGGTTGTCGACCAAACATCAGTTGGTATCAGTGTGTCAATAATGCAAAATGATAGTTAAAGGCAGTTCATCATTGAATTCAGTGATGTCATCGCTGTTCAGTTAAATAGTGTCTGTGCATTTATTTGCAATCAGGTCAACGATATCGCTGTAGATGAAGTGACCCCAACTAAGCAAGCCAGAGGTGACAGCGGCAAGGAACCGAAACTCCATCGGTGACAGAATGGAGAAAAAAAACTTGTGAGAAACCAGGCTCAGTTGGGGGTCAGTTGTCCTCTGACCAGACGAAACCAATAGTTCAATTCCAGGCTGCAGCAAAGTCAGATTGTGCAGAAGAATCATCAGTTGGTCTTGTCCTGGTGGTCTTCTGAGGCAAGGACTTTACAGGGGATCTGTATCTGGGGCTCTAGTTTTCCTGGTCTCCGCTGTCTTTCAGGGCAGTAGAGGTCCTTTCTAGGTGCTGAGCCACCATCTGGTCTGGATACGTACTGGATCTGGGTGACTGCAGTGACCCTCTGATCTGGATACAGACTGGATCTGGTGGCTACGGTGACCTCGGAATAAGAGAGAAACAGACAAATATTAGCGTAGATGCCATTCTTCTAATGATGTAGCAAGTACACAGGGTGTTATGTGAAGTGTTCCCGGTTCCGGTTTATCTAATTAATGCAGCCTAAAAATCCTTTAACAGATTTGGATATTAAAAAGCATAATACTATGTTATGTGTAAGCCAGGTTAAAGAGATGGGTCTTTAATCTAGATTTAAACTGCAAGAGTGTGTCTGCCTCCCGAACAATTTTAGGTAGGTTATTCCAGAAATTTAGGCACCAAATAGGAAAAGGATCTGCTGCCCGCAGTTGATTTTGATATTCTAGGTATTATCAAATTGCCTGAGCTTTGAGAACGTAGCGGACGTAGAGGATTATAATGTAAAAGGAGCTCACTCAAATACTGAGGTGTTAAACCATTCAGGGCTTTATAAGTAATAAGCAATATTTTAAAATCTATACGATGTTTGATAGGGAGCCAGTGCAGTGTTGACAGGACCGGGCTAATATGGTCATACTTCCTGGTTCTAGTAAGAACTCTTGCTGCTGCATTTTGGACTAGCTGTAGTTTGTTTACTAAGCGTGCAGAAAAACAACCCAATAAAGCATTACAATAAACTAACCTTGAGGTCATAAATGCATGGATTAACATTTCTGCATTTGACATTGAGAGCATAGGCCGTAATTTAGATATATTTTTGAGATGGAAAAATGCAGTTTTACAAATGCTAGAAACGTGGCTTTCTAAGGAAAGATTGTGATCAAATAGCACACCTAGGTTCCTAACTGATGACGAAGAATAGACAGAGCAACCATCAAGTCTTAGACAGTGTTCTAGGTTATTACAAGCAGAGTTTTTAGGTCCTATAATTAACACCTCTGTTTTTTTCAGAATTTAGCAGTATGAAATTACTTGACATCCAGTTTTTTATATAGACTATGCATTCCATTAGTTTTTCAAATTGGTGTGTTTCACTGGGCCGTGAAGAAATATAGAGCTGAGTATCATCAGCATAACAGTGAAAGCTAACACCATGTTTCCTGATGATATCTCCCAAGGGTAACATAAAACGTGAAGAGTAGCGGCCCTAGTACTGAGCCTTGAGCTACTCCATACTGCACTTGTGATCGATATGATACATCTTCATTCACTGCTACGAACTGATGCTGGTCATATAAGTACGATTTAAACCATGCTAACACACTTCCATTAATGCCAACAAAGTGTTCAAGTCTATGCAAAAGAATGTTGTTGTCAATTGTGTCAAACGCAGCACTAAGATCCAATAAAACTAATAGAGAAATACACCCACGATCAGATGATAAGAGCAGATCATTTGTAACTCTAAGGAGAGCAGTCTCAGTACTATGATACGGTCTAAATCCTGACTGGAAATCCTCACATATACCATTTTTCTCTAAGAAGGAATATAATTGTGAGGATACCACCTTTTCTAGTATCTTGGACAGAAAAGGGACATTCGAGATTGGTCTATAATTAACTAGTTCTTTGGGGTCAAGTTGTGGTTTTTTGATGAGAGGCTTAATAACAGCCAGTTTGAAGGTTTTGGGGACATATCCTAATGACAATGAGGAATTAATAATAGTCAGAAGAGGATCTATGACTTCTGGAAGCACCTTTTTTAGGAGCTTAGATGGTATAGGGTCTAACATACATGTTGTTGGTTTTAACCACTGTATTGAATAAATACCTGGGGTTATGTTTGTTTTCTTCTAAAAGAGAAGAAAAGTAATCGGATCTAGCAGTTTTTAATGCTTTTCTGTAGGATAGGTTACTCTCCCGCCAAGCAATACGAAATACCTCTAGTTTTGTTTTCCTACAGCTGCGCTCCATTTTTCGGGCTGCTCTCTTTAGGGTGCTCATTATACCATGGTGTCGAACTGTTTTCCTTAACCTTCCTTAAGCATAGAGGAGCAACTGTATTTAAAGTGCTAGAAAAGAGAGAGTCCATAGTTTCTGTTACATCATCAAGTTGTTCTGAAGTTTTGGATATGCTAAGGAATGTGGATACATCAGGAAGATAACTTAAAAAGCAGTCTTTTGTGGTAGAAGTGATGGTTCTTCGATACTTGTAACAAGAAGTATAATTTACAATTTTGGCTATATAAAGTTTGCACAAATCTAAGTAATGATCTGAGATATCATCACTTGGCTGCATAATTTCAACACTATCAACATCAATTCCATGTGACAGCATTAAATCTGGAGTATGATTTCGATAAGGAGTAGGTCCTGAAACGTGTTGTCTAACCCCAATAGAGTTCAGAATGTCTATGAATGCTGATCCCAATGCATCTTTTTCATTATCAACATGGATATTAAAATCACCAACTATTAAAACTTTATCTGCAGCCAGAACTAACTCGGATGTAAAATCACCAAACTCTTTAATAAAGTCTGTATGGTGCCCTGGTGGCCTGTATACAGTAGCCAGTACAAACATAACAGGGGATTTATCATTAACATTTGTTTCTCTGGATAATGTTATATGAAGCACCATTACTTTAAACGAGTTATACTTGAAGCCTGCCCTCTGAGAAATCCTGAAAACGTTGTTATAAATTGAAGCAACACCTCCCCCTTTGCCTTTTCAGACACGGCTCATCTCCAAGACAGGGAAAATGGGCAAAATTTCCTGCATGTGGGATGAGAAACAGAAAGAAACAGTGTGAGACTGGGACAGGCATGTAAAACAGAGGGAGAAAAAATAGAATAAATAACTGAAAAAAGAAGGAAATTATTATTTCATCACAATTTAAGAAACTAGAAAATTTTAAGCAAATTTTATCAGCTTGATGTAAAAACAAAAATACAAATGCTGACATGACTGAATATAAATGTAAACTCCACATATAATTCTATATATAACTAATAATAATTATTATAATTGCATAAAATATCCTGAATAATATAACTGTAAATGTTACTGTTACATGCTGAGAGATGCCTTCTGAGCAGCAGTAGTTTTTGTTTGAAGGCTCTGACGTGATCAAAAAGCTGGGTGATAATCTGGTCCTTTCTCTGGAGCTGAACATTCAAAATATTGAGCATCTCTGTTACATTCACAAGGAAAGCCAGGTCAGAGAGCCATTTCTTATCAGTGGGCACTTGAATATTACCATCCTTGCTTTCCTGAAAAACTTTTCCACAGCTGATCCATCTGACCTCCTGGTGGTACAAAACATCACCATATTGCGCATCCATCTCATCCATCAGTGTCTTGAACTGTTGGTTGGAAAGCGCCTTGGAGCGTATATTGTTGACAATTTTGATGAAGTCAAGCATCACATCCACAACCCCGACAGATTTAGCACGTATTTGTTCTTGATGTAAAATGGAGTGGTACTGTAACGGCGAAAGAAGGTGAGGAAGCAAGTGCAAGTAAATTGGATATTTAATATCACAGTCAGACACACGAGTAACATAAAACAGGACAACAGTTGGGTGAGGCCAAGTCTGATGGCGATCCGGGAAGTAACAATGTCCGATGGTGATCCAGGAAGTGGTGGTGAGGAGAGGCAGCAGGAGAGCGTGACAGGAACTGGGATGAGCGAGCAATGGGGGTGAGAGGTATAATCTGTGAGTTCCAAAGACACAGACGATCCAACGACGAGAAGAACACAGAGAACAGGAATGAGGGACCAGGCATAAACACGAGGAACTGCAAACAACGCTCTGAAAACACGAGACGAAAGACAGAGCAATAAGAAGGGATCAGGAAATGATTAGCAGCTGGTGTAGATGAACAATTAGCGGAGACGCCCACATGAAACAATCAGTACTGACGCGAGAGACACACAAACTCCACCCACATAGTGCAAATCCCGAGGCCATGGTTTACTAACCGTGACAGGTAATTAACAGCTTTTCCTCCACATTCACTGAGATTCTGAGACACAAATATAGCAAGGCCAGATTTCCTCCCTACCATTGCCGGCGTTCCGTCAGTTGTAATGCCAGCCATCTCCTCCCACTTTAATTCATTTTTTTCCAACACTCTCTCAACAGCAAAACTCCTTTAGTAGTACCAGAAAGGGTCTCAATGCCAGCCAGCTTGTCACATCAAAAGTTTCATTTACTCATTTACGCAAAAATACCAACAGCAGTGGGGAATCGGATATGTCGTTGCTCTCTTCGCAGGCTATTGAATAGGCAGAGAACGCACTTGCCTTTGTCTTGATTTGCTCGCAGATGTCTTGAGCCATGTCCTCTATGTGTTGGGTAACAGTATTTCTTGACAGGCTAATTTGTGAGAACATTTGTACCTGAGAAGGACAAAACTGCTTCTGCAGCCACTGCAAGACATTCCTTGACGAACTCTCCAGTAGTGAAGGCTCTTCCACTTTTAGCAATTAGAGCGGAAATCTGATAACTGGCCCGTGTGGCGCTTTCTTGTGCTGATGACTGCGCTCTGTTCAGATCAAAGTTCAGCATACAGATCGTTAGCCTTCTGTTTTCACGCCTCGCCGCTGTACTTTAAGAAAGCTGCAGAATGATTTGTTTCATATTGACGATGGATATTGTACTCTTTTAAAACAGCAAAAGACTGTTTGCAAACTAGACATACTGCCTTTGATTTGACTTCAGTGAATAAAAACACATCTTGCCAAACTTTTTAAAAATTTCTCTTGTCTGTGTGCCACTGCCTTGATTTCTCCATTATTGCGTTTAATTTGCTGATGTTAATTGACATCAAGTGTCACAAAGCACGCGGTGCTGCACCTTGAATTGTGCATTTACAGGAATAAATCGAATTAATTTACATTTAATTTAAACATTTAATTTCAGTTTACTCTGTTGTAGTTAAACAGTAAAACAAACAAAAATGTTATGTCAAATTAGAAATGACGATCTGTGTCGGAGGTATCAACCACCCCGCTCTCTCTCCTCGGATGGTATGATGGGCCAAATTAAATTTGGCCCGCGGGCCCTAGTTTGGGTATCCATGCGGTATTGTCAAAAGGAAAATTTGAAACAAGACCAAAAAATGCAGATGAGCTGAAGGTCACTGTCAAAGAAACCAGAGCTTCCATACCAACTCAGCAGTGCCACAAACAAGATAACAAACAAGGTGTGCTGTCTGCAGCCTTTGTCTGTGCTGATCTTCATTTAGACACGTGTCATTAAAATGAATTTAAGTGACTTTGAACGTGGAATGGTTTTTGGTGCCATATGGTTGGTCTGAATAATGTTGCTTTACTGGGATTTTAACTAGAGGTTGACCGAGTTGATTTTGCCGATACCGATAGCTAGGTTGGACCACACTGGCCGATACCAATTAATTAACCAATAGTTTTTAAAATGGATACTGAACAAAGACTAAAATAGTGCTTTATTTAAAAAAAGAAAAAAAAGAAAAAAACACAGTACTGAATCATACTAGTAACAGTAATAGTAATAAAAGTAATAATAATAGTAATAGTAAATGTTGAAATTACCACAAAATCAGTTTTATTTTTTCCTAAATTCTGTTTTATTATTTACTAAATTCTGTTATTTTCATTTGAATTTTTCTGGATTCAGTTTTTTTTTTCTCCACTCGGTTTATTAGTTTAAGTTTATTAATTAAAAAGCTAGTCTAATTAATTAAAACCATTAAACGTATACATTTTCACATCAGTTTAATACAAGTTTAACAAAAATGACGTTTAGGATCCTATGAAATGTTTAATTTTTTTTCTCACCATATTTTTATTGTTAGAAAATTCTTAGCAAGTCTAATTATTTGAATCCATAAAACAACTTAATTATTATTAAATATTCCATTTTTTTTTCTTAAAGAAGACTTATAATTTATTTTTTCACTCAAAAATCCTGTGTTTTAATGGTTATCAAATGAAGGCATGAAACATTAATTTAATTTATCTTTTAATTACTGAAAATTAAGCAAAACTTTATGGCAAACAAAGGGGATTTACTATTAAAATTAAAACATGGAAGAAATTTTGTGTGATTATTCCTTAAAAAATTATGTTTGTTCAGTTTTAGTAGTAGGCTATGTACATTCTACTGAAAAATAGACCAGACTTTTATTTTGACGGGTTGCTGTGAATACATTTACAGTTCTGTGTATGTGATATGAGGCTAGTTTTACTCAAATCAAATGGTCAGATGCCTATGAAAGCTCTCTCAGAGCAGTTCTGGAGATGCTTTTCATGTGTTTACGATCTCATTAGAGAGACGACAGAGGCTGAAATCACCATGAGCGTCACACGTGCTTCGGTGTAAATGAAACCTCGCGTATGTGCCATTCATTAACAGATTCACATGCAGGATTCATACTTAAATCAACTTTTGTGGTTTAATTGCAACAGATACTAGTCCATATCACAATTTGATTTAAGTGTAATGACATATTTTTGATTAATTAATTAATTACAAATTTGACCAATTCTGTGACATTCTGTGTTAAACTTTGAATTCACTTTTTATGACTGGATTCTGCGATTCTGTCCGCATTTTTCGCATTCACGGAAATCATAGGGCCCTATAATTATACCAACAAAATGTATATTGTCACACTTTCACTGCTTCTATTTTTGAACACTTAATGATTATCGAGCAGTGGTCTAAAATAGTTTATTTATTCACCATGTAACCTGTTGTATCACTCTAGTTAACTGGAAATAAACTGATCAGGTTAAATGGGCACAGTATGTTAACGTCTAGGTCCCTAAGGAGGATTTGAGACAGCAATTTCGACACAACTTTAGAAATTGAAGAAAAAAATTTACTGTATTGGTACCAGTTTATGAGAATACAATAAAAAAATAAAATACACTCAGGCCTGTTTTGTATAACAAATCTAATAAATGGTTCCGCAAACGCAGCTCAGAAAGTCTTTTCCTTGTGTTGTTATTTGTCTCAAAAAAAAGTCTTAGTCTATTGGTCCAAAAAAAAATGTCCAATCCTTCCAGGAAGAAATATTGAAGTAAAAATAAAAAGAAGTAGTCATGTGACAGGAAAAAGAAGAAAAAGAATGTACTACCCGGGTAGTTTTAAACTCACAGTTTCACTCCAAAGTGTATGGTGTGTTGTATTCTCTTATATGTTTGATGACAGATTAATGATACTGAACTCGCTCCAGAGAAAGAGGTGTGGTGACATCAATTAGGCACTGTTGGCTCGCCGTTCATCTCGTCCACGGTCAACTCAAGAAGTACACATCAACCGGAAACAATAAGGAAGAAAAAAAAAACAACCTGCATAATGCAGAAAACTTGTCACTCATTTCACATCATCTGAATTGACAACAGATATAAAATCACATGAAATTTCAGATCTTTCACTTTTCTTCAGTTGTATATTAACTTGTTTTACAAAGAAAATCCTGGTAGAAAATGCTTAAATAAACATTAACAGAGCAATGTCTGACATATAATTATTGTATGACTCAAAACAGTAAATAAACTTACTTGGATTGTTTTACAACAATATCCTCAGAGTTAATTAACATCATCAAACTATCGTCAAATGGCTGTTTACACAAACTAATGCATATTAATTAGTATGTGACGCAGTTGATTTTAACATCACATTGAATTCAGCTCCGATTGGTTTAATGACAAAACTATGCATTATCTCTTTGTTACAATATGCATATTTCAATATTTACTCATCATCAGTTAGTTATCAATCATATTTCTTACGATTGAGATTATTAATTGAACACATATGACTGATTACAAAGCAACAACAGAGTAACCAAACACTCACCGGAGTTCATCGAAATAAAAGTATGACAAGATGTTTCTTCCCACCGGATTTCACTTGAAAACTGTTTTTCTTTACACTCTATTACTCTCTATTATAATATTTACACTCTGAATCATCTGTTCTCTTTCTCGTTTTTGCAAAGAATGGCGTTTCTTCTACATTATTTCACTAATCACGGAGAAACGCCCTCTAGTGGAGAACATCAGTCACAACACTTTTTCTTCAAATTAAGAGTCTCTTTACTTCTTAAATTTAAAGGGGTTACACCCCCCTCCCCCTAAATCTGCATGCGTCTCTGCATGTAGTCAATTTATACAATTTCATGAGGTAATAGGGAACTAACTCTAGGGCTCATGTCATAGTCAAGGGCTTGGGAGAATGCTTTGTCGAGTCCACTAAATAGAGATTGTATAACAAGGATTGAAGGATTCCCTAAAGTCGAGTAAGTCAATTTGTGTGGTGGAACTCTTTGTCTAGTAGATCTTCTTGGTGCAAAATGTTCCTGCAGCAGTTCATCACTTGATTGAGGTATTCCTTCAGTTTCAGAAGTGTCAGACTCTTTAGAGACATCAGCTTTGACTTCATCTTCCTCTTCTTGGCCTTTGAATAATTCTTCTGGGACAGTCAAATTTGTTTCTGTACCAACTGACAGGGTGTCAGTCGATTCAGTCAACACTGATGTTGTCGGCGGATAGAATGGTTGAGCTTCTGGGCTTAAGGTTGACTCTGCATAATCCTCATGTTCAGATGTCTTAGCTCTTTCCTGAGACTGCACAGGACACACCTTTTCTAGTACAGCAGTCTCTTCTTCTGAACTATATACTTCTCCCTCAGGTTCAACCACTCGTTGGCCTGGAAACGGGAGGTCAATTGTTTCGACCCAAGACAGTGACTGGGGTGAGTAGTACTCTACTACATGATCCTCAGGAATGTGATCTGAAACATCATCAAGTTTATCTGTAGGAGCATCCTGGGGTACACTGAAACTCTCCATTTTTGGTTTAGATTCTGCACTTGTAGATTCGTCTATAGAGGTAGACAGAAATCCACAGGGTAAAAGTAGATCCCTGTGTAGGGTTTTCTCTGGACCTTCTGAGTCCACAGGTGCAACAACATAAACGGGTGAGTTGTCAATCTGCTTGACAATCCTATACACAATTTTGCTCCATTTGTCAGCAATTTTATGCTTTCCTCGAAGTCCCACATTCCTTATGAGCACTTTGTCACCAGACTCTAGGATGGATTCCCTTACTTTAAGGTCATATCGTTGTTTGTTCTTTTGTGCGGTTCTGTCACTCTGTTCAATAACTAGTCGGTAACTCTCTTGAAGGCTCTCCTTCAATTTGTTTACATACTCTGAATGTGACACTTTACTAGTGTTCCTGAGAGTCAGGCCGAATGCAAGGTCAAGGGGAAGGCTTGGTTGTCGACCAAACATCAGTTGGTATGGGGAGAATCCTATTGTGTCATTCTTTGTGCAATTATAAGAGTGCACTAAAGGCTGAACAAATTCCTTCCACCTCAGCTTGTTTTCTTCAGAGAGTGTCCCGAGCATCCCCAAGAGAGTCCTATTAAACCTTTCCACTGGATTGCCACGTGGATGGTACGGCGTTGTTCTGGTTTTCTTTATGCCTAGCAACTGACAGAGGTCTTTTATGACATCGGACTCAAAGTCACGGCCCTGATCCCTATGAAGCCTCTCTGGGAAGCCATAATGAATAAAGAAGTGGTTCCATAAGGCTTTGGCAACTGTCTTCGCCTTCTGATCAGAGGTTGGCACAGCAACGGCATATTTCGTGAAGTGATCAGTGATTACAAGTATGTTCTTTGTGCCCTTTCCATCTGGCTCTAAGGATAAATAGTCCATACAGACTAATTCAAGGGGACGGCTTGTGTTTATGTTGACAAGAGGAGCGCTCCGCTTCTACTCTTGCTTTGCATCTCACACACCTCTCACAAGACTTAATTCTCTCCTCTACATCCAGCGCCATTCTGGGCCAATAAAACCTTTGACGCACAAGGTCTACTGTCCTTTCAATGCCCAGGTGACCAACAGAATCATGCAGTTCTGTAAGAGCCACTTGTCTGAAAGCTTTAGGAAGGACAAGCTGGAATAGAGGCTCCCCTCCAATGATGCGCTTCCGATACAAGACATCATTAGTAAGAACAAACTGGTCTACTACTCTCAACATCACTTGGACTTCTCTATCCTCCTGCAACCTAGCACGGCAGGAAAGGTGCTTGTGTGACTTGACGATATCAATTATTCGGTTCACAGCAGGGTCATTCTGTTGCTCACGAGCCCAATCCTGCTGGGACATGCTTGGAAGAGTGCTAGATCCAAGGAAGGAATCTTCGGATAAGAAAGCAAGAGGAATAGCTTCTTGACTCATGGCCAGACACTCAACAATTGCTGGTTCGCTATCTGCTCCATCTTCAGAGTCTGCACTGTCGAGTACGTTATGTCTCTGACACACTGCTTTTACAGCCTCCTCAGAGAATGCTGGTTCCGATCCTTCTCTCACAAATCGAGAGATGAACTGTTTTATCCGATCGTCCTCCTCCTTGGAACTATAATCGGACTCATTCTGGGTGTGTGGTCTTCGGGATAAACCATCTGCATCTTGGTTTCTTTTTCCGGCTCTGTACTCTATACTGAAATCAAAACTTGAGAGGGCAGCTAACCATCTGTGTCCTGCAGCATCGAGCTTAGCTGAAGTCAACACATAGGTTAACGGGTTGTTGTCAGTCATGACGACAAATTTGGCCCCATAAAGGAAATCAAAGAATTTGTCAGTCACTGCCCACTTGAGGGCAATAAATTCAAGTTTGTGGACAGGATACCACCTTTCACAGTTAGACAGTCCGTGGCTTGCATAAGCGATGACTCGTTGCTGGCCATCTTGTTCCTGATATAGAGCCACTCCGAGTCCATGCAGACTGGTGTCAGTGTGCAATATATAATGCTTTATCTCTTTGTTACAATATGCATATTTCAATATTTACTCATCATCAGTTAGTTATCAATCATTTTTCTTACGATTGAGATTATTAATTGAACACATATGACTGATTACAAAGCAACAACAGAGTAACCAAACACTCACCGGAGTTCATCGAAATAAAAGTATGACAAGATGTTTCTTCCCACCGGATTTCACTTGAAAACTGTTTTTCTTTACACTCTATTACTCTCTATTATAATATTTACAATCTGAATCATCTGCTCTCTTTCTTGTTTTTGCAAAGAATGGCGTTTCTTCTACATTATTTCACTCATCACGGAGAAACGCCCTCTAGTGGAGAACATCAGTCACAACACTTTTTCTTCAAATTAAGAGTCTCTTTAATTCTTAAATTTAAAGGGGTTACAACCACATGGACATAAGTTTACTTCAGGAGTGAACAATGAGGCATAGATAAGTTTGAAGTTCAGTGTTTAAAAAAAAACAGAGTAAACAGAAAAAGCAATCTATATTATAGCTCTATAAATGAAGCATACAGACCTTATTAGAGCCACAGAAAGATAAAAGTTTCGATGAAAACAACATACATGCTCAACATACAATTCATAACAACAAGTCAAGGTGAATATAATGTAATTTAATGGAAAACTATGTGAATGGTGCTCTGTGGAGCGTCAGGTTTTTCCACTGCTTTTAAATCTGGGTCTGAAGTTTCAGCATGCAGCATCTCACGTCTAAACAAATAGCACATGCTGTCAGGGATTTCAACCACTAGAGTCCGCTCTCACACTGTAAAATGAAAACAGACCCTTCTAAGTCACTCCAGTCAAGTCAAGTCAAGTCACCTTTATTTATATAGCGCTTTAAACAAAATACATTGCGTCAAAGCAACTGAACAACATTCATTAGTAAAACAGTGTGTCAATAATGCAAAATGATAGTTAAAGGCAGTTCATCATTGAATTCAGTGATGTCATCGCTGTTCAGTTAAATAGTGTCTGTGCATTTATTTGCAATCAGGTCAACGATATCGCTGTAGATGAAGTGACCCCAACTAAGCAAGCCAGAGGTGACAGCGGCAAGGAACCGAAACTCCATCGGTGACAGAATGGAGAAAAAAAACTTGTGAGAAACCAGGCTCAGTTGGGGGTCAGTTGTCCTCTGACCAGACGAAACCAATAGTTCAATTCCAGGCTGCAGCAAAGTCAGATTGTGCAGAAGAATCATCAGTTGGTCTTGTCCTGGTGGTCTTCTGAGGCAAGGACTTTACAGGGGATCTGTATCTGGGGCTCTAGTTTTCCTGGTCTCCGCTGTCTTTCAGGGCAGTAGAGGTCCTTTCTAGGTGCTGAGCCACCATCTGGTCTGGATACGTACTGGATCTGGGTGACTGCAGTGACCCTCTGATCTGGATACAGACTGGTATCAGTCTGGATACAGACAGATCTGGTGGCTACGGTGACCTCGGAATAAGAGAGAAACAGACAAATATTAGCGTAGATGCCATTCTTCTAATGATGTAGCAAGTACACAGGGTGTTATGTGAAGTGTTCCCGGTTCCGGTTTATCTAATTAATGCAGCCTAAAAATCCTTTAACAGATTTGGATATTAAAAAGCATAATACTATGTTATGTGTAAGCCAGGTTAAAGAGATGGGTCTTTAATCTAGATTTAAACTGCAAGAGTGTGTCTGCCTCCCGAACAATTTTAGGTAGGTTATTCCAGAAATTTAGGCACCAAATAGGAAAAGGATCTGCTGCCCGCAGTTGATTTTGATATTCTAGGTATTATCAAATTGCCTGAGCTTTGAGAACGTAGCGGACGTAGAGGATTATAATGTAAAAGGAGCTCACTCAAATACTGAGGTGTTAAACCATTCAGGGCTTTATAAGTAATAAGCAATATTTTAAAATCTATACGATGTTTGATAGGGAGCCAGTGCAGTGTTGACAGGACCGGGCTAATATGGTCATACTTCCTGGTTCTAGTAAGAACTCTTGCTGCTGCATTTTGGACTAGCTGTAGTTTGTTTACTAAGCGTGCAGAAAAACAACCCAATAAAGCATTACAATAATCTAACCTTGAGGTCATAAATGCATGGATTAACATTTCTGCATTTGACATTGAGAGCATAGGCCGTAATTTAGATATATTTTTGAGATGGAAAAATGCAGTTTTACAAATGCTAGAAACGTGGCTTTCTAAGGAAAGATTGTGATCAAATAGCACACCTAGGTTCCTAACTGATGACGAAGAATAGACAGAGCAACCATCAAGTCTTAGACAGTGTTCTAGGTTATTACAAGCAGAGTTTTTAGGTCCTATAATTAACACCTCTGTTTTTTTCAGAATTTAGCAGTATGAAATTACTTGACATCCAGTTTTTTATATAGACTATGCATTCCATTAGTTTTTCAAATTGGTGTGTTTCACTGGGCCGTGAAGAAATATAGAGCTGAGTATCATCAGCATAACAGTGAAAGCTAACACCATGTTTCCTGATGATATCTCCCAAGGGTAACATATAAAACGTGAAGAGTAGCGGCCCTAGTACTGAGCCTTGAGCTACTCCATACTGCACTTGTGATCGATATGATACATCTTCATTCACTGCTACGAACTGATGCTGGTCATATAAGTACGATTTAAACCATGCTAACACACTTCCATTAATGCCAACAAAGTGTTCAAGTCTATGCAAAAGAATGTTGTTGTCAATTGTGTCAAACGCAGCACTAAGATCCAATAAAACTAATAGAGAAATACACCCACGATCAGATGATAAGAGCAGATCATTTGTAACTCTAAGGAGAGCAGTCTCAGTACTATGATACGGTCTAAATCCTGACTGGAAATCCTCACATATACCATTTTTCTCTAAGAAGGAATATAATTGTGAGGATACCACCTTTTCTAGTATCTTGGACAGAAAAGGGACATTCGAGATTGGTCTATAATTAACTAGTTCTTTGGGGTCAAGTTGTGGTTTTTTGATGAGAGGCTTAATAACAGCCAGTTTGAAGGTTTTGGGGACATATCCTAATGACAATGAGGAATTAATAATAGTCAGAAGAGGATCTATGACTTCTGGAAGCACCTTTTTTAGGAGCTTAGATGGTATAGGGTCTAACATACATGTTGTTGGTTTTAACCACTGTATTGAATAAATACCTGGGGTTATGTTTGTTTTCTTCTAAAAGAGAAGAAAAGTAATCGGATCTAGCAGTTTTTAATGCTTTTCTGTAGGATAGGTTACTCTCCCGCCAAGCAATACGAAATACCTCTAGTTTTGTTTTCCTACAGCTGCGCTCCATTTTTCGGGCTGCTCTCTTTAGGGTGCTCATTATACCATGGTGTCGAACTGTTTTCCTTAACCTTCCTTAAGCATAGAGGAGCAACTGTATTTAAAGTGCTAGAAAAGAGAGAGTCCATAGTTTCTGTTACATCATCAAGTTGTTCTGAAGTTTTGGATATGCTAAGGAATGTGGATACATCAGGAAGATAACTTAAAAAGCAGTCTTTTGTGGTAGAAGTGATGGTTCTTCCATACTTGTAACAAGAAGTATAATTTACAATTTTGGCTATATGAAGTTTGCACAAAACTAAATAATGATCTGAGATATCATCACTTGGCTGCATAATTTCAACACTATCAACATCAATTTCATGTGACAGCATTAAATCTGGAGTATGATTTCGATAATGAGTAGGTCCTGAAACGTGTTGTCTAACACCAATAGAGTTCAGAATGTCTATGAATGCTGATCCCAATGCATCTTTTTCATTATCAACATGGATATTAAAATCACCAACTATTAAAACTTTATCTGCAGCCAGAACTAACTCGGATGTAAAATCACCAAACTCTTTAATAAAGTCTGTATGGTGCCCTGGTGGCCTGTATACAGTAGCCAGTACAAACATAACAGGGGATGTATCATTAACATTTGTTTCTCTGGATAATGTTATATGAAGCACCATTACTTTAAACGAGTTATACTTGAAGCCTGCCCTCTGAGAAATCCTGAAAACATTGTTATAAATTGAAGCAACACCTCCCCCTTTGCCTTTTCAGACACGGCTCATGTTTATAACAGTAACCTTGGGGGGTGGACTCATTTAAAATAATGTAATCATCAGGTTTTAGCCAGGTTTCTGTCAAACGGAGCACATCCATATTATGATCAGTGATCATATTATTTACAAAAAGTGTTTTCGTAGAAATGGATCTGATATTTAATAAGCCAAACTTTATCATTTGTTTATCCATATTGCATCTGTTTTTTATTTGTTGAACCTCAATTAAATTGTTAATCTTAACTTGGTTTGGACTTGTTTTGTATTTTCTAGTTCGGGGAACAGACACAGTCTCTATGGTGTGATATCTAGGTGAAAGAGTCTCTATGTGCTGAGAATTAGCTGACCTCTGTGACGTGAGGCAGCTAGCAGACGGTCAGTTTTCCAGCAATGGACACAACCCGGAAAACTATTGGCATGGATTTTTGCCAATAACAAATTGTTCCCGCTATCATCTATCGGTTAAGTTGAATTGCCAAAACCGATACATCAGTTGATCTCTAGTTTTAACACACAATCATATCTATGGTTTACAGAAAATGGTCAGAAAAAGAGAAAATATCCAGTGAGTGGAAGTTGTGTGAACTAAAATGCCTTGTTGATGTCAGAGGAGAATGGAAAGACTGATTAGAGATGATAGAAAGGCAGCAGTAACTCAAATAACCACTTGTTACAACCAAGGTATGCAGTATACCATCTCTGAATGCACAACATGCCGAACCCTGAATGATTGATATTTTATTTGCACAATTTGGGCCCCTTAGTACCAAATGAGCATCGTTTAAACACCACACCGACATGAGTATTGTTGCTGACCATGTCCATACCTTTATGACTACAGTGTATGCATCTTCTGAAAGCTACTTCCAGCAGGATAATGCTCCATGTCACAAAGCTCAAATCATGTCAGACTGGTTTATTGAACATGACAATGAGTTCACTTTACTCAGATGGCCTTCACAGTCACCAAATATCAATCCAATAGAGCAGCTTTGGGATGTGGTGGAATGGGAGATTCACATCATTGATGTGCAGCCGACAAATCTGAAGTAACTGCATGACGCTATCATGTTAATATGGAACAAAATCTCTGAGAAACTTTGAGTTTCCAACACCTTGTTGAATCCATGCCACAAAGAATTAAGGCAGTTCTGAAGGCAAAAGGGGGTCCAACCCGGTACTGGCAAGTGTAACTAATAAAGTGGCCAGTGAGTGTATGTTTATGTATGCTGCCCTACAAATGCAAAGTGCAGTAACTACACAAACACTGAAACTGAGAAAAATGGCTTTAAATTTTTTTTACATCAGCCAGTCAACATGTTGTGGACAGATTAGTGACAATGCATTAATTTAAACCCTTTTTAGGATTACATTTTTTATAGATAAAAAACATGTGACAACTGATGTGACCATACACAACTAAAACACTATCGCACTATGTATTTTCCGGACTATAAGTCACACTTTTTTTCATAGTTTGGCTGGTCCTGCGACTTATAGTCAGGTGCGACTTATTTATCAAAATTAATTTGACATGAACCAAGAGAAACAAACTAAGAGAAAACATTACTGTCTACAGCCGCGAGAGGGCGCCATATGCTGCTCAGTGCTCCTGTAGTATACCACTGAGCAGCACAGAGCACCCCCTCCTGGATGTAGACGGTAATGTTTTCTCTTGGTTCTTGGTTCTAAATAAATGCGACTTATAGTCCAGTGTGACTTATATATATTTTTTTCCTAATCATGACGTATTTTTGGACTGATGCGGCTTATACTCAGGTGCGACTTATAGTCCGAAGAATACGGTATGTGTGTATATATATATATATATATATATATATATATATATATATATATATATATATATATATATATATATATATATATACATATATATATATATATATATATATATATATATATTAGGCGTGACCCCGAATAGTCAACGAATCGATGCTTTGATTCCAGGAGCCTGATTCGACTACCAATCTAACAGTCGAATATTCACGGGGTATTATTGATTATGGCATTTTGACTATATGGGGCAGCTCAAATGTCTGATTTCACATAGAACTACCGGTTTTCTCCCAATAAGTTAATATACAGCGTATTATGATTAAGCTGTAAGAATCTGAAAAGAAAGTAGCTTCAAATTAATATTTAAAGTGCGTGAATAAATCCAACCACCCCTATAGATTTATGTTTCACTTTCCATAATCCGTGACCGAAAGAGGAGCATCTTGGCGGCAGGGATTTAAAACTTTACCAAGACTCATACTGACACAGGCAGAGACTGGATTTTTTTTGAACAGGTAGGGAACAAGTGATTTCAAAACATTTCAGCCAGTGTATATATATTGTGGATATATTATTTACCTGATATAAGATGCATTTGGTTTTGAGTCAAGCGCTTCATTGTATTACTATGGTGATATCTCTTCAGCGCACAGTGCGAGCAGGTCAAACTAAAATGCAGAATATTAATATGACTGGGACTGTTATATACATACTATTATAATGAGAAGACCTTTATACAAAAACGCTGTGAATTTTTAGAGTTTAGCTGTAGTGTTTCTGCACATTGTTTTGTGAAGAACGTGTCCACAAAAGGAGTTTGCAATCGGGCCTTTTTTGCAAATAGCCTATAAGTCTTAATATTAATGTTATGTTGTATAAATAACGAAACGTATTCTATATGAAATTATGAGTTGAATCCCATTGATTAAAAACTTGCTATTAAATGCGTCATTCTACTGGTCATCTTCAACTCGCGCAGCTCAAAACAGAAATGCAGAACATTAACTGCTAACGTATTAGGCTAACGTTAATGTGAATTAATGAGAGCACTATTGTAAAAAAATGAAAAAAAAAAATAAAAAAAATATTGTTAATTGTTATGGTTTCGCTGATGTTAAGTGTTAGCTATCTGTTAATGTAAACATAAAACATTATTTACCCTGTTTATATCTGCAAGGTGTTCGTTACACATTTACCCTGTGTGTTAACATCAATAATTATGTTAGTCGAATGTCTGACTTGATTCTTGTAAATGTATTTTGCCCCGCCCCCAAACCTATGATTTGACTATCAGTTGAAAATTTGACAAGATTTGAAAATTCAGTTACGACTATGAAAATCCTTAGTCGGGGACACCCCTAATATATATATATATATATATTTATTATGGGTGGTGAAAGGAATTGCAGTCAGGCAGTTGGGGGCAAATGTTTGCTTGATTAATGAGGAAAGGTCACCCATTCAATTGATAAATTAACGGCTAGTTAAAGATGTAAAGGGAACTGAACTACTATAGTATTAATTAAAAATAAATTAGGAATCAATCTCTTGTCCTCCTTATGTTTCTATATGCGTGTTAACACGTTTTCAGTTTAATAAGAACTAATTGAAGTCACAAATCACTGTTTACACAACTCACTTATATAACACTGCTCATTTATTTCACATTCCTCACTTACATTATACTGCTTACTTAAATTACTCACTTACCTTCTCCGAGAGATGATGCATGTCGATGACACCTGTAGTTGTCCATGCGATGGCTGTCACGCTCTCGCGATGGAACAGCTACTTCGCAGCCTATTAGCCTTTTTCTCCGCTCATAGCACATCCTCGAAAATCCTTGTTTATACGACTTCCCGCTAGGGGTGTGCACAGATAGTCGAACATTCGAATATTCGTTCTGCTCTAATTATTCGATAACTAAAAATGATGTTCGAATTCCGCTATATTTTTGCTTGAAAAATATTTTTGCATAAAAAATAAATAAATAAATCAAATCTACAATAAAACCTTATTCGGTCACTTTCTGTGATTCTCCACGGCATATTTGAAGATGTATGCAAGCAAAAAATAATTAATGAATGAATAAGAACTGCTGTCTTCTACAGTAATTCAAATATGCCGTGGAGAATCACAGAAAGTGACCGAATTCAAGAACATTGTTGCAGCATCTCTCAAGCAACTAATAAACACTGCTAACTTGGAGAATGCAGTGAAAACTCCTCTTCTCGCGTCCGCCCTAGACCCTCGGCCCAAACAACTCAGGTTTCTCGATGAAAACATGAGAGGAGTAAGAAAAAAAAACCTTTTTGAACATTATCAGAACATTTTCCTTGATGTGAGTGGTGAGGATGCAGCCGCCGCCACCAACGATGAAGAGGATGCGGCAAAGCCCACTCATTGGAAAAGGCTGAGCCAGTTCTTCAGCGATGATTACAGAGAGTCCAGCCGAGACGAGTGGGAACAGTTCTTGCTGGAGCCATGTATTCCACCAGATGAGGATCCCATTCAGTGGTGAAACGAAGACACGAAGCGCTTCACAAAATTATTCGCTTAGCACACCGTTATTTGTGAGTCCCGCCAACGTCTGTGCTGTCAGAGCACGTGTTCTCCGTGGCCGGCCTTATTGTTAACAGACTAAGGAGCCGACTTTCCCCCGATCATTTTAATATGCCTGTGTTTCTTAACATGAACATGTGAAACAATAGAAAAAAAAGCAAAAAAGATTTGCTGACAGTTTAAAAGTTTAAAAGTTAAGTGTAGTCTACGTTCTGTACAAATAGCCTAATTGCTGCAGGCTGCTTTATTTACGTTTTTTCTTTGTTCACTTTTTTTTTTTTGCTTTTAATATGTAATTTTGTTTGTTTGCATGCATTGTTAAAGGTTTCCAGTTACAAAACATGATGTGTAATGCTCAAGCTTATTGTGTGTAAGCTTGTTCAAAAATGACGGAAACAATAAATGTTGCTGAAAAATAACGTGTCTCATTAAACTTAATTTAAATTAATGAATATTCCAATATTCGTTTTTTGTGAGCTCAAATATTCGAATGTGATATTTGCAGAAAACGCCCATCCCTACTTCCCGCCCTTTGTAGATACTTGTTTGCCTTGGTAGTCTGCCTTGGTAGTGCATTAGCATGGTTTAAATCGTACTTATATGACCGCCATCAATTCGTAGCAGTGAATGAAGAGGTATCTTATCGATCACAAGTGCAGTATGGAGTACCTGAAGGCTCAGTACTAGGGCCGCTACTCTTCACGCTCTATATGTTACCCTTGGGAGATATCATCAGAAAACATAGTGTTAGCTTTCACTGATATGCTCATGATACTCAGCTCTATATTTCTTCGCGGCTCGATGAAACACACCAATTTGAAAAACTAATGGAATGCATAGTCTATATAAAAAATTGGATGACGAGTAATTTCTTACCGCTAAATTCTGAAAAAACAGAGGTGTTAATTATAGGACCTAAAAACTTTGCATATAATAACCTAGAACACTGTCTAAGACTTGATGGCTGCTCTGTCAATTCTTCGTCATCAGTTAGGAACCTAGGTGTGCTATTTGATCGCAATCTTTCCTTAGAAAGCCACGTTTCTAGCATTTGTAAAACTGCATTTTTCCATCTCAAATATATATCTAAATGATGGCCTATGCTCTCAATATCAAATGCAGAAATGTTAATCCATGCATTTATGACCTCAAAGTTAGATTATTGTAATGCTTTATTGGGTGGTTGTTCTGCACGCTTAGTAAACAAACTACAGCTAGTCCAAAATGCAGCAGCAAGAGTTCTTACTAGAACCAGGAAGTATGAACATATTAGCCTGGTCCTGTCAACACTGCACTGGCTCCCTATCAAACATCGTATAGATTTTAAAATACTGCTTATTACTTATAAAGCCCTGAATGGTTTAGCACCTCAGTATTTGAATGAGCTGCTTTTACATTATAATCCTCTACGTCCGCTACGTTCTCAAAACTCAGGCAATTTGATAATACCTAGAATATCAAAATCAACTGCGGGCGGCAGATCCTTTTCCTATTTGGCGCCTAAACTCTGGAATAACCTACCTAACATTGTTCGGGAGGCAGACACACTCTTGCAGTTTAAATCTAGATTAAAGACCCATCTCTTTAACCTGGCTTACACATAACATACTAATATGCTTTTAATATCCAAATCCGTTAAAGGATTTTTAGGCTGCATTAATTAGGTAAACCAGAACCGGGAACACTTCCCATAACACCCTATGTACTTGCTACATCATAAGAAGAATGGCATCTACGCTAATATTTGTCTGTTTCTCTCTTATTCCGAGGTCACCGTAGCCACCAGATCCAGTCTGTATCCAGATCAGAGGGTCACTGCAGTCACCCGGATCCAGTACGTATCCAGACCAGATGGTGGATCAGCACCTAGAAAGGACCTCTACTGCCCTGAAAGACAGCGGAGACCAGGACAACTAGAGCCCCAGATACAGATCCCCTGTAAAGACCTTGTCTCAGAGGAGCACCAGGACAAGACCACAGGAAACGGATGATTCTTCTGCACAATCTAACTTTGCTGCAGCCTGGAATTGAACTACTGGTTTCGTCTGGTCAGAGGAGAACTGACCCCCCAACTGAGCCTGGTTTCTCCCAAGGTTTTTTTCTCCATTCTGTCACCAATGGAGTTTCGGTTCCTTGCCGCTGTCGCCTCTGGCTTGCTTAGTTGGGGTCACTTCATCTACAGCGATATCGTTGACCTGATTGCAAATAAATGCACTGACACTATTTAAACTGAACAGAGACGACATCACTGACTTCAATGATGAACTGCCTTTAACTGTCAATTTTGCATTATTGACACACTGTTTTCCTAATGAATGTTGTTCAGTTGCTTTGACGCAATGTATGTTGTTTAAAGCGCTATATAAATAAAGGTGACTTGACTTGACTTGACTTGTTTGATGTTTAAATTTCGTCTTGGTTGTCCTAATTCTTTAATTGCCAATTTATCCTTACTGCTACGATGAATGAATGCTATTTCTTTTAATGACACGATAGAATTAATCTTCACTAAGGTAACGTTCGCAGTGATGTTGATCAAATTCAGCTGACAAAGCCATAGCTGTCCCCATCTCTTTTTTGTTTTTTTCACATTTGATTAAGGTATTAAAGTAGTTTTTCCATTTTTTTTTCTTGTTGTTAAGATTCAAAATAGTTTTTAAATATTATTGGATGTAAATCTTTCAACAATCTTTTGACAATCATTTGGTCGCACTATTATGAAAAAGTCCATGGTAACACCTGTTCCCCAAAAATCTGTTGTTTCTGTTAATAATGATTTTAGACCAGTCACTATAAGATTCGTAATTATGAAATGTTGTGCCCAGACTGAAAAGCAATGTAAATGTATTGTTGGATCCATTTCAGTTGGCTTATAAGGAGAGAAGAGGTACTGTTGATGCTGTCAGTAATGTTGTTCGCTTGACTTTACAACATTTAAAGAGAACTCTAACGCTTATGCACGGTTATTTTTGTGGATTTCAGTTCATCTTTAATGTGCTTCAGCCAGAGTTACTTTTAGACAAGCTTGTAAAATGCAACATTAATCCTTTTATAATTAATCCTGTTATCTTACTTAGCATGTTAAAGTAAACGACACACTATCTGATGTAAAATAAGTTTGTATAGGTGACCCTCAAGGTTGTGTATGCTCTCCTATTCTGTTCACTTTATATACAAATGATTGCTTTAGTTGAAATAAGAACAACTATATTACAAAAAATACTCTGATAACATTGTAATACTAAGTCTTTTAGGAAACAATCAGGTCATAATGGTCAAAAGGCAAAGTCGGCTTCATTGTCAATTCTGCCACGTACTATTACAGTACATATATACAGAGAATTGAAATTGCATTACTCTCAAACCCTTGGTGCATAAAGTTAACACTTACTACTATCTGTGGTCATAATACAAATATATAAAGCTCAAAAATATATAAAAATACAGCCTATACTGAATACAAATAAGGGCATTGTAAAAAAAAAAAAGAAAGAAAAAAAAATAGACAGAAAAAGTGGCATAAGGCACATTTGCAGTTAATGTGCAAACCAGTGATAGACTCTGAAGATATGTGACCCTGGATCACAAAACCTTAATTGTCGTCTTAATTGTCAATTTCATTCAAATTTCCAATCGGACAATATTTGGAATCTGAGGGTGCAAAAAAATCTAAATACTAAGAAAATCGCCTTTAAATTTGTCCAAATGAATTCTTAGCAATGCATATTACTAATCAAAAATTAATTTTTGATATATTTACAGTAATAAATGTACAAAATATCTTCATTGAACATGATCTTTACTTTACATTTTCAGTGGTGAGTTTAAAATATTCTAACGGTCCCCCCAGAGTGAGTTTTTTTTTTTTTTAAGGCGACACCATATTTTATTTAAGAACGTTCCCCTTACTGTTTCCATGGTGACGCATCAGGCTTGTCACGTGACACACCGTATCTACACGAACACTGTATGACAGTGTGCAGCATGCCCTTAAGACCAAATACCCTCACACCTCCTCCAAGCAATACACTACACTTTGTAGTGTACACTTTTGCCAGCACTCACACATATTATCAACACATCTCTCCTCACAGGCACCTTCCCCACTGCATTCAAGCAGGCTTAGGTAACCCCACTGCTCAAAAAACCTACATTAAACACTTTACTTACAGACAGCTACAGAACTGCTCTCTCCTTCCTTTCATAGCAAAAACCCTCAAAAGAGTTGTTTTCAACCAGATAAACAAACTGGACGCTAACCAGTCAGGTTTCAGGAGTGGCCATTTAACTGAGACTATGCTACATTGTCAGAAATAGGGGTTACAGTTGGAGTCCATTTCTGTCCCCCAAGGTACAGTCTACACTAATGTACCACATAGGGCTTATTACTGGACCTCAAGGTACATGTATGTATCTTTTTGAGGATCAAAAAGGTACATATATGTTCCCAAACCTATGCCAAGGGAACAAAAGCTGTACCATTGAGGGTACAGCCCCAGTGACAAACCATTGTACCCCTAAAGGTACAACTACCGTATTTTCCGGACTATAAGTCGCACTTTTTTTCGTACTTTGCCTGGTCCTGCGACTTATAGTCAGGTGCAACTTATTTATCAAAATTAATTTGACAAGAACCAAGAGAAATGAACCAAGAGAAAACATTACCGTCTACAGCCGCGAAAGGGCACTCTGTGCTGCTCAGTGCTCCTGTAGCCTACCGTGAGCAGCATAGAGCGCCCTCTCGCGGCTGTAGACGGTAATGTTTTCTCTTGGTTCTTGGTTCTAAATAAATGCGACTTATAGTCGAGTGTGACTTATATATGTTTTTTTTCCCTCAGCATGACGTATTTTTGGACTGATGCGACTTATACTCAGGTGCGACTTATAGTCCAAAATACGGTATGTACTTTATTTTCTGAGAGTGTTCAGTCAGTCTCAGAAGCCCTGCAGATTGCAAAAGCTGATTCCAAATCATCAGCTCTTATTCTGCTGGATCAATCTGCTGCTTATGACAGTGTCAATCATCAGATCACAACAGCACGACTGGTCTTCAACGAGCCCAATAGAGCCCATGTTACACCTCTCTTTATCTCCTTGCACTGGCTACCGGTTGTGGTACGCAAAAAAAAAAAATCAATTAAAATAAATTATTAATTATTCCTCTTTCTAAGTTGTATTTATTTAGTATTACAAGCACTTCCAGTGTCTGTTTGCCTCTTTAAGACGAATCGCTTCATGTATCCCCCAATTGCAAGTCTGCAAAATGACTTAATGTAAATGTAAGCTCCTCTCTGGGTGGTGTAAACAATGTCTAGAGTGTTGTTTCCCCTTGAAATGTCTATGTGTTGGTGTATCTTTGGGAAAACACTCTTTAGGTCTCAGACTGCAACAGCATCGCTTCACTACACTTCACTGATCAAAGCCCGCCGCCGCACATCTGCTCTATAGCATGTCAGCTGATTGAAAATAATAGTGCAGTCCGGTACACTGTAGCTGAGTTTTCGTGAACACAAAAACACAACAGTCTTTTAAAGTCCTCTGAGTTCAGCGTAGTAGTCAGATGAAGTCAAGTTTATTATCCAAAGAGCATATGTTAGCCAGTACGATAATGGGGATAGCAGGCTTGTGTAGGTTAGCCGCTAGCCAAGCCCGGATACCTCAGCACTTACTCCTCTTCTGCTTCCTTTTGTGTCGCTTTTGGCACCTCCCCTGTGGGCGAGGTACAGAAGTGGGTGTCGGTGAGGATGTAGGCCTCCAGAGCAGACAGAGGTCCCGCAGCTCTTCGGCTTGAGTGGAGTTTAGCTTTAAAAATGTGGTTCTACTGACATCAAGCAGAAGCTACGACTGTATGTGTGCCTAGAGACAGACAGACACAATGAAAACAAAAACACTTTGACTCACAAGATAAAATAACATGAAAACACTATTCCGTTGGGAGAGAGAGAAGCCGCAGCATGTTCACATGCCACCATCTTGTATTTTGTATATTGATAATAGAATATCAGTCTGATAATAGAATACCAGTCTGAAATTAGGAACTGTGTGCAGTGGTGTAATGTTGGAAAAACTAAGGAAATGAGAGTGGACCCAAAAAGTTTGGGTGATTTCAGGCCTGTAATTATTCAAGGAAACACTATTGAACAAGTGGATTAGGGTGGCCATTTGTGCCATTTTCGCAGGACACGTCCTGGCCAGGATTTCTATATTGACTAATACCTGGATGGTTTTGGCTTTGGTTTTCTGTTTACATACTTAATGACGGTAATGATAATTTGACCAATAACCTGCAGACTTTGTACGTAAATCGACCAATCGTGGTGCGTGAGAAGGTGGGATCTACAGAGAACGGTCAAAGCGATGCAAATACGTGTACATTTTCGTGTCGGACTGGAAAGCAGCATTGAGCTGACTGATAGGTGTTTGACATCAAAGTAATGTGAGAGCGATTCAAAAGCACAAGAAGCCATTGTTCTGTGCAGCGCAAACAAAGACAAAACGTGGATGTTTTAGACAATATAGAAATCCTGGCCAGGATGTGTCCTGCAAAAATGGCACGAATGGCCACCCTATATGTGATATAGGATGCAGAATTCAGATTTTATTGTTTTACAGGTTAAAATGTCTTTGTATTCCCCTTATTGTAATATCAATAAATAATAAAAAAAAAGAAATCAGCATTAAAATCTTAGAAGTTAAGATTTTTATTTTTTCCGGCGCACAAATTTTATAGCGGATAGGCATTTTCGTCCACACAGGTCTGCCGTTTTGGAAGAGTGAAACCGATGTTTTGAAACCGGGTCCCAGAGTGGATATATTTGAAAACGCCGCCTTTGTGTTTTGTCTGGACGGCGAATCCGTACATTTTCTGAAAATATGACATCAGCTCACGTCTCGCCCCTAGTCAACACCACTAAATCATGTAACAGCAACAAAAACATGAACAAACACTGAACGATTGTATTTTTTATTAACTAACATTAACACGGATTAATAAATGTATTGTTCCATGTTCGTTTGTGTACCACACGCAAGGTTAATCAGCAAATCCAAAAGTCTTCTTCTCCGTTTCAAGTGTATCTCTGTGGCAGAATTACAGCCCCACATGCTGGTCTGGCATGTATACTACATCGGTTTCGTGTGGACACGGATATTTCTTGAGATGAGGGAAAAAAAGATCGGGGGTAAGCTCGGTCTCCGTGTGGACGGGGTCGAAGAAGTAACGGGTACTTACGGTTCGGGATAGAAATGTAGCGGAGTAAAGAGTACAATATTTGCCTCTCAAATGTACTTGAGTAAAGTCATGAGTACTCCCCAAAAATAATACTCGGGTAAAGTACAGATCCCTCAAAATTGTACTTAAGTACTGTACTCAAGTAAATGTACTCCGTTACTGTCCGGCTCTGTATATCATGTTAATATATTGCCATAGTTAAATTCCATAACATGCCAATTACATGTGATACCAATTTCACGTGTTCGCACATACATAAGTTCTTGCATATTTTTTTCCGTTAATTCTTAGTTTTTGCCTTGATAATAGAAAATATGAGCTAGGCATCATGTATGACAGTCAAAAATGAGATATGAGCTACAAAATGACCAGATCCTGCCATTAGCTATATAGAAGACATGTCTTGTATGTGCATATACACTGCATATAGGTTTCATATATGCACATATATCCACATATAGGTTCTTTCCATGTGGGACTGTAGACCTAGTAGTTACAATTCTTATTTTGCAGGGTCAGATTGACACACTGAAAATCAAATTACTTGGCGAGCTGCCAATGAAGCTGTATTCCCAGGCAAGAGAAATGCTGTTAATGTATGTTAAGTATGTAATGTATGTAAAAAATTCTATGCCATGAACTTTAAATATTTCACATACTTTTGAAAATTCAGCTTTTAGTTGATCCTGATAAGCGCTTTTCGTCATAGATGTAAACACTATGGCTTTCTTCTTTCATGACAGGATTTGGCACCACGGTATCTTTGTTTCCAGGTGAAACATTAAAGAACGCAAAATCCTTTAGAATTCAACCAATCCGATGATGACTTCGACATTCCTGAAGTGATTTCACTTTTGTGTCCCATACGCATCATACATTTAGCCAACGGTCCATTGGCGTGACGTCTGAGGCTGAGACTATCTTCTGTGTTTCAGCACCGCGGGAAGTTTGAATTCCCTGAAGAAGGAGAAGAAGAAAACACAAAGAGGTGATCGCCTCGGTAGTTCCCTTCAACGTATTTTCGAGCGCCTATCAAAATATATTTCAATCAAGACATGTTTATTTAAAAATTTCTTAAAAGAAGTCTTAATATAAGAACATTTTATAATTTTACACTTAAAACAATAACAAATATTTATCAATGAGTTATCAAAACTTTGGTTTAAATTAAGGTGGCTTTTTTGCTCAATGGCAGATATTAGTTCTTGTTCCAAGAAAATTTATCAAATGCATTTGCACTGGAAGACAAGACAAATATATTGAGGAAGAACATAACTTTTTTGCAGAATGTACAGTAAAATATAAAATATTCTAGTGTCTGGGAGCAGAATGTTTCAGTGCATTTTTGTAAAATGAATAAAACAATTATGAATATCTGTTAAAAGTTGTATTTTCAAACTCTGAAGTTAATACAACTATCCAGACATTTACATTTACATAACTTATTTGTGGTTTTCCTAATTTATTCCACAAATTTGATTTACTCGGTCTTAAAAAGTTCTTAACTCACTTAAACACAGGCTTTTCTGGTGTTGCAGGGAAATATGTTCAGTGCCCTGCTAAAGTCTTCTTCATTTACCAAAGGCATCAGGGCATTGAGAAAGATAGATGGGTGGCAGAAAAAATAAATAAATAAATGGTATTATTTTGCCCCTTGCTAATATTTTACTCATGTACTGTACATACTGTATATTTTGATTTGTGTACTGTTCAGTGTGAGATTGTAATTACTATATGTTGTCGGAATTCTATTTTTCTTCTACTTTTTTTATTTCTTATTGATATTAACTAATCTTAAAAAGTGCTTAAAGCATTTAATAAAAATATAACTTAAAATTACAAATTGCTTCATGATTGCTGTGTTCTACTTTGTATCACTAATATTTTACAGCTTCTATGGTTTTGGAAATACTCGAATGATCATATATCTTAAGTGTCAAAGTCAAAGTCAAAGTCACCTTTATTTATATAGCGCTTTAAACAAAATACATTGCGTCAAAGCAACTGAACAACATTCATTAGGAAAACAGTGTCAATAATGCAAAAATGATAGTTAAAGGCAGTTCATCATTGGATTCAGTTATGTCATCTCTGTTCAGTTAAATAGTGTCTGTGCATTTATTTGCAATCAAGTCAACGATATCGCTGTAGATGAAGTGTCCCCAACTAAGCAAGCCAGAGGCGACAGCGGCAAGGAACCGAAACTCCATCGGTGACAGAATGGAGAAAAAAACCTTGGGAGAAACCAGCCTCAGTTGGGGGGTCAGTTCTCCTCTGACCAGACGAAACCAGTAGTTCAATTCCAGGCTGCAGCAAAGTCAGATTGTGCAGAAGAATCATCTGAGTGTGATAAATTATTCAATCAATTTTCATTCAGAACTTGAATTTTACTCAGGCCCCGTCCACACAGAGACACGCTTAGCTGTATACACATAAATTTGGTATTGCATAGGCATTTTGTCCACACGGATCCAGCATTGCATAAGGCATTTTGTCCACACGGATCCAGCGTTTAGGGAGAGTGATCCAGGGTGGATAAATCTGAAAACACAGCATTTGCGTTTTCATGTGGACAGCGAATCTGTATATTTTCTGAAACAATCAACCCATGTCTCGTCCTTAGTCAGATACCGCTACGTCACATACCAGTAACAAAAACATGTACAAACACTGAATGATTGTCTTTTTATTAACTAACATTAATAAACTAACAATCTAATTAATAAACTAACAATCAATAAATGTATTGTTCCATATCCGTTTGTGCACTACGCACAAGGTTTACGAACAAAATCTTCTCCATTTTTAGCGTATTTATGTGGCAGAATTAAAGCGCCACATACTGGTCTGGCATGTATACTACATCATTTTATGTCAGGTTTTGTGATTTTGTGTGGCCGTAGATATTTCTTGAGATGAGGGAAATAAAAGAGCGTATAAGGAAAGCTCTGGCTTTGTTCATGTAGACATAGCCTCAGTTTGAGTTAAATTTAATGTAATGTATATGTGGCAGGGGTTTAGCGAAGTCGGCAGCGGGAGAGAGAATCAGGAGACAAACGGTAAGTGAGTGGTTTGGGCGGAAACGATCAACACCTGTTTCTTGTTTCAGTAATTGGCGTGGAGAGAGTATAAAATGCCAGGAGAGACAGAAGCAGTCAAGAGAGAGACGGACTGCTGACTGGAACCGGAAGGAGTTACCCGGAAGCATTTGGCGATAGTGTGCGCGCTAGTGTCATAATAAAAGTCACCGTTGGTGTTTGTAAAGATTACTTTTTGTTTTATTATTAAAAACTTGTCAGCAGTCCATCCGACCCCTTGTCCTCTTCCTTTCCTCCTACGAATGTACTACACTGGTGCCGAAACCCGGGAAAGGAAGAAGGAGTGCTGCTGCCATGCAGAGCCCGTCCTCCACGCCATTTGCGGATGTCATCTCATCCCTTGCCACCCTGCACCAAGAGCAACATCATGCCCTGCTGGACTTGAGAACTGATCAGGACCGGCGGTTCCACGCCATCCTACAAGCCCAGCAGGAGGACCGCGAGAGGTTCCAGAGCTGGATCGACCGGGAGGTCCGTGCCGAGGCCACGGGACCGCCCGCGGTTCCCATTCACCTACCCCTCCACAAAATGGGACCGCAGGACGACCCGGAAGTGTTCCTAGAGCTTTTCGAAAAGTCAGCGGAAACATGCGGCTGGCCCCGCGACCAATGGCCAGTACGGCTGATCCCCCTGCTCTCGGGCGAGTCCCAGTTGGCCGCAAAACAGCTACCGGTGGCGAACCTCCTGGTCTTCGACGACCTGAAGAGGGCTATCATTCAGCAGGTCAGCCGGTCCCCAGAGCAGCATCGCCAGCGGTTCCATTCACTGGACCTGGGGGAATCCGGTCGGCCCTTCGCGATGGCCCAGCAGCTCTGGGACTCCTGTCGCAAGTGGAACACATCATCGACCTCGTAGTGCGGGAGCAGTTCATCGCTCGGCTTCCGAAGAGAAGAGCCGAGTGGGTCCAGTGCCACCGTCCCACGTCGCTGGACTCGGCCATCCATCTAGCGGAGGACCACATGGTGGCGTGCCCAGGAGTCGGCGAACCCACAACCTCAGTCTCCCTCGCTCCTTCTCTCCCCTCTCCTTCTCTCTCTCAACCTGTCCCTCTCCTTAGGTCCCGTCCACTCGGCCCTCCCCGTGTCCCGCCCCTGGGGCGGGGTGGGTTCGACCAAGGGCATCACGTGAGTCCAAGGGCCCCGCCCAGGGGGGCGGGGCTGATGGCTGCCGGAGGGGACAGCGCTTTGGTTTCTCCGCTCTCGCCGCGCCAATTCTCCAATCCACTCCCTGCCATTGGGGTGGCGGGAAGGTCTGGGCTGGCCTGTTGGCGTTGCGGGGACCCGGAGCATTTTGTGGACAGGTGTCCAGTGATGGAGGTGGGAACGATGATCCGGGTCCCGGATGTCCCACAGGCCACCCCCGTCAGGCAGGAGAGTACCAAATACCCGTGAGTATCAAGGGGGGTACATATCCGGCCTTGGTGGATTCAGGATGTAACCAAACCTCAATCCATCAAAGCCTGATTCAACCGGGGGCATTGGAAACAAGCCGCGTGGTTAAGGGTAAGAGTATCCGGTTGTCCCGATTATTATTAAGTTCAGGGGTCAAAAGCATAGTGTGGAGGTAGCGGTTAGTCCCCACCTCCCGCATCCGATAATTTTGGGAACAAATTGGCCCGCGTTTACTGTTTTATTGGGGTCGTTATGTACGGATGCCTCTTGGGGAAATAAGGCATGGAAGGGGGCCGCGCGGGTGCAGGTGGGAGAAACTGAGCCAGGACCGCTGGGTTCTGCTTCAGGGGAACCGAGCGAAATCGGGAGACTTATTCTCTCGGAGCGTGATGACTTTCCTCTGGAGCAGTGTCAGGACGAGACATTAAAACATGCTTTTCAGCAGGTCCACTCCATCCATGGCCAGCCTCTCCAACCTGCCCACCCGCTCACCTACTCGATACCGGCGATCTCTTAAAATGGCAAAATACGGTTTTGCCATTTTGAGAGATCGCCGGTATCGAGTGACCCAAGATGCTCGGACAAAAGTAAATACAACCCAGTTGTTGATTCCAAAGAGCCGCAGGGAAATGCGAATCCACTGGCTGCCCCAAAAGCGCCTTTGCGCCCCCTTCCCTTAATGCAGGTCCCCTTCAAAAGAATTGGTATGGACCTCATCGGGCCATTAGAGCGATCTGCACGGGAACATCACTTTGCATTAGTCATAGTTGACTATGCAACACGATATCCTGAAGCAGTGGCCCTCCGCAACATTTCCGCTAAAAGTGTTGCGGACGCCCTGTTTCGTCTAATCTCCCGGGTGGGGGTTCCGAAAGAGATCCTCACCGATCAGGGCACGGAGTTTATGTCATGTACACTACGCGAACTGTACAGATTATTGGGCATTAAATCTATTCGAACAAGCATCTATCACCCACAGACCGACGGCCTGGTCGAACGATTTAATCGCACGCTTAAATCCATGATCCGGAAATTCGTTCAAGAAGACGCCAAGAATTGGGATAAGTGGCTAGAGCCCTTGTTATTCGCTGTGCGAGAGGTCCCACAAGCCTCCACGGGGTTTTCCCCCTTTGAGCTTTTCTACGGACGCCAGCCTCGAGGGGTGCTGGATGTACTGAGAGAAACTTGGGAGGAGGGGCCATCTCAGGGCAAAAACGAAATTCAGTATGTGCTGGACTTGAGAACAAAACTCCACACTTTGGGGCGGCTATCAATGGAGAATTTGTTACAAGCCCAGGACCGCCAAAGCCAGCTGTATAACAGGGGAACTAGATTGCGCAAATTTGCACCGGGAGAGAAAGTACTTGTATTACTCCCCACGTTGAGCTCTAAGTTATTGGCTAAGTGGCAGGGACCGTTTGAGGTCGCACGACAAGTCGGAGATCTTGATTATGAGGTAATACGGTCCGATAGGAATGGGGCACATCAGATCTACCACCTCAACCTCCTCAAAAAATGGAATGAGGCGGAATCAGTGATGTTGGCAACGGTGATTGGCGGAGAGGATGATCTCGGGCCAGAGGCGAATGTCAAACCACAATCCCTTGCCCTGGCCCCAGGAGGAGATCACCTCTCGCCGTCCCAACTCATTGATCTAACGAAATTACAGGCGGAATTTGCCTATGTGTTCTCGCCCCTGCCGGGCCGTACCAACCTCATTCAGCACCATATCGAGATGGTGTCTATCACACCATATTGGGCGTGGTAGTTCGCAGCCGGCCGTATCGCTTACCTGAGCACAAGAAAAAGGTAGTTCAGGCTGAACACCGGCTACCTTTCAGCGCCTCATGGATAAGATTCTGCGGCCCCATGCTGCATATGCGGCTGCCTACCTAGATGATATCATTATATTTAGTAATGATTGGCAGCGGCATATGCAGGATCTGAGGGCTGTCCTGAGATCACTGAAGGGGGCTGGACTCACGGCCAACCCAAAGAAGTGTGCAATTGGGCGTGTGGAAGTAAGGTATCTGGGCTTCCACTTGGGGCATGGACAGGTGCGTCCCCAAATTGACAAGACAGCCGCTATTGCGACCTGTCCACGTCCCATTACCAAAAAGGAGGTAAGGCAGTTCTTGGGACTGGCGGGATATTATAGACGGTTTATTCCTAATTATTTGGACCTCACCAACCCTTTGACTGACCTTACTAAAAAGGAGGTGCCAGATACGGTCCAGTGGACGGAGCCGTGTCATCAGGCCTTTACCCAGGTAAAGGCTGCCCTGTGTGGTGGGTCGTTGTTACACTCTCCTGATTTTTCTCTCCCTTTTCTGTTGCAGACGGACGCATCGGACAGGGGGCTGGGTGCAATCCTGTCGCAGGAGATAGAGGGGGAGGAACAGCCGGTGCTGTACATTAGCCGGAAGCTCTCGAAGAGAGAGGCTAAGTACAGCACCATTGAGAAAGAGTGCCTTACCATCAGATGGGCCGTCCTCACCCTCCGCTATTATCTCCTGGGATGGGAATTCACCCTCTGTTCGGACCACGCTCCGCTGCAGTGGCTCCACCGCATGAAGGATACCAACGCGTGGATCACTCGTTGGTATCTGGCTCTACAGCCTTTTAAGTTCAAGGTGATCCACAGACCGTGTGTTAAGATGGCTGTGCCCGACTTCCTCTCCAGAAATGGGGGGGGGGGGGGTGGTGGTGTGGGCTGCAGGCCGGATGGCTCCCGGCCTGAGTCGGGCGGTGGGGGTATGTGGCAGGGGGGGCATGGTTTAGCGAAGTCGGCAGCGGGAGAGAGAATCAGAAGACAAACGGTAAGTGAGTGGTTTGGGCGGAACCGATCAACTACTGTTTCTTGTTTCAGGAATTGGCGTGGAGAGAGCATAAAATGCCAGGAGAGACAGAAGCAGTCGAGAGAGAAACAGACTGCTTACTGGAACCGGAAGGAGTTACCCGGAAGCGATTGGCAATAGTGTGCGTGCTAGTGTCATAATAAAAGTCACCGTTGGTGTTTGTAAAGATTGCTTTTTGTTTTATTATTAAAAACTTGTCAGCAGTCCATCCGACCCCTTGTCCTCTTCCTTTCCTCCTACGAACGTACTACAGTATTGTACTAATATTTTACTGTATTTATTTTAATACTAACCATTTCTGCATAATACTTTGCTTTGTAATCCAAAAACACAAGATGTAAATCTTAAATACTTTGTAGCTGTAATGTATTGTTTAATTTTAGAATTTTGTTTTATAAAAAGCACAAAGCTGTGTAAAATAGTGTTTTAGACCTGCCTGAGTGGGATTTGAACTCCAATCTTCACAGCAGTTCAGTCAGTGTACTGTCTGAGTAAATTAATTACTCCGGGATATTGGTTTATTTTAACTCAGAGGGAGTGTCAGCCACATTAAAAAAGTTAACAGCTTAAGTCATTTGTGGATTAATGCTTATTGGAAATGCGAACCGTTTCAAACGATTCCGTTCGATTTGGTGAACTGGTTCAAGAAGATCCGGTTACATTGAATGATTCATTCGCGAACCGGATATCACTAAACTGCAGTGTTTTGAATGGTCTCACAACAGACCCGGAAGAGAAGACAATGCTGAATAAAGTCGTAGTTTTTGCTATTTTTGGACCAAAATGTATTTTATCTTTCTGGACATGGACAGTATACCGTACACACAGTTTCAATGGAGGGACTGAGAGCTCTCGGACTAAATCTAAAATATCTTAAAATGTGTTTCCGAAGATGAACGGAGGTCTCACGGGTTTGGAACGACATGAGGGTGAGTCATTAATGACATAATTTTGATTTTTGGGTGAACTTACCCTTTAAGTATTGAGAGTAAAACTACAAGTAAATGCAAATTGTATATATATATAAAATAAAATAATTAATACAAGTTTTAATAGACTAATAAATCAATGTGTGTGCACTCTGTGTTTTGGTTCTGTGATTTGGTGATATAGCCTACTTGATAACGTCAGATTGCACATCATTACAACACACTTACCGTATTATCGCAGACGATACTGTATATCGCACACCCCTGACTCGACTTGAGTGGAAAATTAAATCATCCGCGGTTGTGCGCTGTGCGCACTTGTTTGCACATGAGCAAAGGTGTTTTTATGAGTCTTACTTGCAAATGCCAGACCACTGATTCGTCAAACCTGCTTTCCTGTAGTCATTGTACTTCTGACTATTTTGTAGTAAGTAACGAATATACTTAGGGGAAATGTATCGGAGTAAAAGTATTCATTTTAGTTAGGAAATGTAGTGGAGTAAAAGTAAAAGTTGGCTGAAATATAAAAACTCAAGTAAAGTACAGATATTCCCCAAAAATACTTAAGTACTGTAACAAAGTATTTTTACTTCGTTGCATTACAACACTGCAATCTGGCAGCAAGGATGTTGTTGATTATTATTCACTCTCTGTTGCTGGCCCATCTGCACCAAGAAAGAGAGAGAAAAGATGAACAAGAGAGTTGGAAGACAGAGAGACTAGACAATATGAAGAGACTAAAAAGAGAAAGAAAGAAGCCAGGCAGAGAGAGGAAGCGTTCAGGGAGAGAACGCAGAGCAGAGAGGACATCAGTGATGAAGATATGAGACAGAGGGATGTGGAGATGAGGAAAGAGACTGCAGCAAGAGAGGAGAGGTTCCTCAGTTTAATGGAGGTGTTTGCCAAATAACTTTAAAAATAAATAAATAAATAAATAAATAATTCATTCATTTTCACCAAAATTGTATTATTAGGTTAGTTGCAGGAATAAGAAGAAAAAAAGAAAATAGAAAGAAACTGTCCATGTCCGTGATAGATAATAAAGGGCTGGTCTTTGTGGTATTTAGAGGCTACATCAATCCACATATTTGCATTCGGTGACCTCAAATATGGCTTATCATTTAAAATTGAAATGTAAGTACTAGCACCTTAATTGACCGTTTGCTCAAACGTTAATGTAGATAAATGATATCTACATATCCAAGTGTTTGTGTGAATCATGAAAGCAAATAGAGTGTTCAATTATGCATTTGTGTGTACTCATAATATTAACAAAACATTGTGATTTTGTAAAATGAAGAAAACAAAAACATTGTGTGCTTCCTTCAACTTGTGAGCGCATCACAAAAATGAACCAAAACCACCATATAAGCTACTTGTCTCATAGAAGTGAGAAATAGCCTATCTAGGCCAGGGGTGTGGACACAGGAGTGGCCCGGCGGCCACTGTTCCTCTGCCCAGATTGGCTGAGCTGCCCTTCTCACCAACCCATCACCACAGCATAAAGCATTTTGTCACGGCTTCGCTATAGATCAACTGATTCCGCTGATCCTCTCAGAGTTTTCCTGCATGCTCCGCACCATCATTCACAACATGCCAGCTCTCTGGAGAGTGGAGTGGAGATGACAGTTCCTAAAAAACGTTGCATTAACAGGTAGATGCATTACATTTCGCATTACAGTCAGTAGTTGATCTGCTGAATTAGTAATTTCGTTTTTGTATTTCTGTCCGTAATGATTTTCTCTCTGTCTTCTAAAAATATTAACAACAAAATATCCACCTTCTTAGAATTAGAATATCTAATCAAATTATTGTACCCAATCAGATCAAATATAGAAAAAAAACAAGTTTGCTGTTGTTGGCACACTTTTTAGACAAAAGAAAAATAAATAAATAAAGGCCTTCACAAATAAGACAGAGAGAAATCACAAAGTAGGCTACTAAACATTGCAAACATATATTCAATGATCCAGCAAACTAGCAGGTAAATCATCATATAGAACACCCCTAGAAATTCTTATGAGTAAAATATCTCTGAAGTATATTCCCATTCATATACACAATTTTGTGCACTCCAGGGTGAATATAAACCTGAAATTATCTAGCCATGGCTTCCAGTTTCACAGAAATATAAAAAGGAGGGAAAACAAAGTACAAATTCCCTTAATCATCCATCAAAATGAGAAAAAAAAACTAAAAATATATTTCTGATGTGCAGCAAAAGATAATTAAGCTTTACAAATTAGTGAACTGGCTGTAGGAAAAGAGCTACAGCAAGTGAAAATTCTCATTTTCACCATCAGGGCAATGATTAAGAATTTCCAATCAACAGAAAATGTTACGAAACTGCCTGGAAGAGGATGTGTGTCTATATTGTCCTAATACATGGTCGGAAGGAGAGTTTGAGCGACTAAAGACTCTTCAAGGATCACAGCTGGAGAAAGACAGAGAAGAAAAACAGAGATAAAAAGTACCCCATGTCTACAATAAAATATAATGGTGTATTTTATTTAGATACACGGCATCATGGATTCTATCAAATACCAACAGAATACCAAATCAGTAATTGACTCACTCTGTTAGAAATCTTATAATGGACCATGTTTGGAACTTACAACCACAATAATCCAAACACAAACCTCAGAAACAACACAGAAATGGGTCACTGAGCACAAAACCAAGCTTCTGCTACAGTCCTCTGACCTGAACCGAATAGAAAATGAGAGCAGTGAACTGAAAAGAAAAAGCACCAACATGGACCTGGGAATCTAAAGGGTCTGGAGTGATTCTGGATGAAGGAATTGTCCCTGATCTCTTGTCATGTGTTCTCTATCCTCATCAGGCATTATAGGAGAACATTTAGACCTGTTAAACTGGCATATGAAGGTTTCAACAAGTATTGAATAAAAGGGTGCCGTTAACTGTGGCCAATGTGTTTTAGAGAAAAACATTTATTTCATAATTTGATTTTCCCACATTTTAAATTCATATTATCCAATGAAATTATATATATATATATATATATATATATATATATATATATATATATATATATATATATAAGATAAAAGGATTAACAAATCAGATGAATTTCCACAGCCTTCTTTGATCATATTTACCAAGGGTGCCAATGTTTTTGGCCATGACTGTAGTTGTTGTAAATAAGTTATTTATTTGTAGGCTACATAATACAGATATATGCTATATATTAAATGAAATGTGTAATACTTATACTTTTGTTGAAGATGAGGCAGAAGTAGGCTCAGAGAGTGAGGAAGAGCCCACTGAGTATCAGACAAATCAGACAGGTACATGTAAGACTGTTAACTAGCAAGGGAATATGTTATGCCGCGTTTCCACCGCAGGAACTTTACCCAGGAACTAGGGACTTTGGCCTGGTACTCAGTGTGTTTCCACCGCAGGAACCAGGAACTAAATAAAGTTCCGGGTAAAACAATGAACCTCAGAAAGTCCCTGCTTGCGAGGTGGTACTTTTTCAAAGTTCCGGAACTTTCGGGGACGGGTCTTGGACGCTAAACATCCTGATTGGTTGAGTTCACGCAGCATTGGTTCGACCACCATTTATTCGGATCATTTTCAAAATATTACTGTTATTATGTCATGAAATGTAGTTTTAAAAGTATTTCAGGGGAGAATGTAGTTGTTTAAAACCCAAATCTGTGGTTTATTTATAAAGACAGCGCCTATTTAAAAATGTGTTTTGCCGATCTCTGAGACGGTGAGCTCCACGCGATCAGCGGGAGCTCAGTCCTCATGTATCCGCTGAGAGCAGCCTCACCTCGGCTAGAACTTCCGATATGTGCTGCTGGCTCTGATGTCTCTTTAGTGGTTAAACATAAAATATAATTCGTTTTGGGTAAATCTAACAGGTAATCTTTGGTCTGTATTCATTTTATCTATAAGTTAAAATGAAAATAAAAAAGGCAAATTTATATATGTAACGAAGAGGCTGATGCAGACTGTGAATCCATTTGCAGGAGTTTATTAAAGGAAGATCGTACAATCAGAGTCGTGTTACCAGGCAATGTGTCAATACCGTAAGGGCAGTCCGATCTTTCAACATACACAGGGGTTATCCAGTAAGCAGAGACGAGTAGGCAGGCGAACAGGTCAAACACAAACATCAGTCCAATCAAGCAATAATTCCAAATGGGCAATCCAAGAGACGTGAACGAGATAACAGGCAGAATTGTGATCAAACAGGCAGTCAGAATACTCACAAGGAAAATGCTCGGTAAGGCAGGTTATCTGGCAATACTTCGCAGTGAAGTGACATGCTAGCACATGTTAAATAGTCCCAAACAGGAAATGACTGTAGAAGCAGAGGGAGTGGTGAACAGTCAATACTCCGGTGAGGGCTCCCTCTGCTGGCATGGCGTTACAGAATCCCCCTCCCTAGGAGTGCCTCCTGGCACTCGGCGCAGACGTCCCCGTGGTCGTGGCGCTGGTCGATCGGTTCTGGCTCAATGGAAGTCCTCCAGTGGCGGTGGTGGCTCTTGAGCCTCATGATTAGGGTCAGCATCCGTGTGGACCGGTTTCAGCAGTGAGACATGGAAAGAGGGAGAGATACGGTAATTAGCAGGAAGCTCTAATTGGTACGTGACTTCATTGATTCTTCTTAGAATTTTGAAAGGGCCAACGTACCTTTGGCTGAGCTTCCTGCTTGGTAGCCGCAACTTGAGATCCCGTGTTGAGAGCCAGACCCTTTGTCCTGGTTGGTAGGATGGATGTGGGCTTGTTAGCCTGGAGTTCCTGTACTCTGACAGCTCATTGTAGGCGGACGTGAGCACTGTCCCACACCCTCTCGCTCCGACAATTCCAGTCATCCACAGCGGGGACTGATGATGGTTCGCCAGACCACGGGAACATAGGGGGTTGGTATCCGAGGACACACTGGAAAGGGGTTAGGCCTGTTGACGAATGAGTGCAATAGGACTGTAGGTATCTGCCTAGTTCCTGATTCAAGCGTTCCACCTGACCATTGGCTTGGGGATGATAACCAGAAGTGAGACTGACGTTGATATCCAGCTGTTTGCAGAATGCTCTCCATACTTGGGATGTAAACTTGTTACCACTGTCACTGACTATATCCTCCGGGATTCCATAGTTCCTGAACACATGGTGGAACATAGCCTGTGCCATCTCCATGGCGGTGGAGAGTCCTTTCAAGGGGACTAACCGGCAAGACTTGGAGAATCTGTCAATAGTAACAAGGATTGTCGTAAAACCATGGGACAGCGGTAAGTCAGTAACAAAGTCTATTGAGAGATGAGACCAGGGGCGTTGTGGAATGGGCAGAGGTTGCAGGAGTCCAGAGGGTAATTCCTTGGGGGTCTTAGATTGAGCACAAACCTGACAAGCTTTGACATGATTAGTGACGTCCTTGGACATTGAAGGCCACCAGAATGAGTTACGTACCAGGTGTAGAGTGCGGGAGATACGTGGGTGGCCAGAGCTGACTGAGGAGTGGACCCACTGAATGACTCTGGGGTGCAGACTTTGTGGAATGTAATGGAGGTTAGTAGGGCAGTTGCTAGGAGCTGGATCTTGGATCTGTTCCCATTGGATCTCCTCCATAATATCCCAAGTAATTGGGGCAATGATTACTGATGGAGGAAAAATGTATTCGGGGGTTTTGTTGTCCATGAGGAGATCATACTGCCTGAATAGAGCATCTGCCTTACTGTTTTTGATTCCTGGGCGATAAGTGGCTGAGAATTGGAAGCGTGTGAAGAAGAGAGACCATCGAGCTTGGCAAGGGTTGAGTCGTTTTGCACTTTTAATCAGAATCAGAATCAGAAAGAGCTTTATTGCCAAGTATGCTTGCGCATACAAGGAATTTGTTTTAGTGACATAAGCTTCCAGTAAACAGAGACAACAACACACAGACAAAAAAAAAAAAAACTTTACAGGAGATTTACAAATTGGCAAATAAATAAGTGTATAAACAATTGTGCTATAAATGATAATGGAATAGGATTGAGTGAGATGCAGGAATGTTCTAGGATGGAGGGGTAACAACTAAATATAAGGATATTGCACATTTTTGCATAAGTTTAAGTGGGAAACATTTAACTGTTCATGAGGTAGATTGCCTGGGGGAAGAAACTATTCTTGTGCCTTGCTGTTCTTGTATTTGCGGCTCTGAGGCGCCGGCCAGATGGCAAAAGTTCAAAGATGGGGTGACTTGGATGTGAGGGATCCAGAGTGATTTTCTGAGTCCTTTTCCTCACTCTGGATGTGTACAGTTCTTGGAGGGTGGGCAGGGGAGCACCAATAATCCTTTCAGCAGTCCGAACAGTTCTCTGTAGTCTTCTGATATCTGATTTTGTAGCTGAACCAAACCAGACAGTAATTGAAGTACACAGGACTGACTCAATGACGGCTGAGTAGAACTGTTTCAGCAGCTCCTGTGGCAGGTTAAACTTCCTCAGCTGGCGAAGGAAGTACAACCTTTGTTGGGCTTTTTTCATAATGGAGCCAATGTGATTGTCCCACTTCAGGTCCTGAGAGATGGTGGTTCCCAGGAATCTGAATGACTCCACTGCAGTCACAGTGCTGTTCATGATGGTGAGTGGGGAAAGTGCAGGGGGGTTTCTCCTAAAGTCCACAGTCATCTCCACTGTTTTGAGCGTGTTCAGCTCCAGGTTGTTAAGACTGCACCAGACAGCCAGCTGCTCAACCTCCTGTCTGTAAGCAGACTCGTCACCGTCCTGGATGAGGCCGATGACTGTAGTGTCGTCTGCAAACTTCAGGAGCTTGACAGAGGGGTCTTTAGAGGTGCAGTCGTTGGTGTACAGGGAGAAGAGCAGAGGGGAGAGAACACATCCCTGAGGGGCACCAGTGTTGGTGGAGCAGCTGTTTGACATGAATTTCCCCAGTCTCACTAACTGTTGCCTATCTGTCAGAAAGCTGGTGATCCACTGACAGATAGAGCTAGGAACAGAGAGCTGGGTCAGTTTGGTCTGGAGGGTTGTTGGGATGATGGTGTTGAAAGCCGAACTAAAGTCCACAAACAGGATCCTCACATAAGTCCCTGTTTTGTCCAGATGTTGCAGGATGAAGTGCAATGCCATGTTGATTGCATCATCCACGGACCTGTTTGCTCGGTACGCAAACTGCAGGGGGTCCAGTAAGGGTCCAGTGATGTCCTTCAGATAAGCCAGAACCAGTTTTTCAAACGACTTCATGACGACAGACGTTAGAGCCACAGGTCTGTAGTCGTTAAGTCCTGTTATCTTGGGTTTCTTTGGAATGGGGATTATGGTTGAGCGTTCGAAGCAGGAAGGCACTTCACACAACTCCAGAGATCTGTTGAAGATCTGTGAAAAGATGGGGGCCAGCTGGTCAGCACAGGTTTCAGACAGGCTGGTGTAACGCCATCTGGGCCTGGTGCTTTTCTTCTTTTGTTTTTCTTGAAGACCTGGCGCACATCATCTTCACAGATTTGAAGAGCAGGAGGTATGGAGAGGGGGATTGCAGGAGATGTTAATGGTTGTGTAGGGAGATGGTCAGAGTGGGTGTTGGGGGTTTCAAATCTACAATAAAACTCATTCAGGTCGTTAGCAAGTCGTTGATTAGCCTCAGTGCAAGGGGATGGTGTCTTGTAGTTTGTGATGGCTCTCAGTCCTCTCCAAACTGAAGTAGAGTCGTTGGAAGTAAACTGGTCTTCCAACTTTTCAGCTTAGGTCTTTTTAGCCGCTCTAATCTCTTTGTTCAGTGTGTTCCTGGCCTGATTGTACAAGACCCTGTCCCCATTTCTGTAGGCATCCTCTTTGGCCTGACGAAGGTGTCTGAGTTTTACTGTAAACCATGGCTTATCATTGTTGAATGTTAAATAAGTCCTGGTAGGAATGCATATATCCTCACAGAAACTAATATAGGATGTTACGGTCTCTGTGAGTTCGTCCAGATCGGTGGTAGCAGCTTCAAAAACGCTCCAGTCTGTGATGTCAAAACAAGATTGTAAATCCTGCTCTGTTTCGCTGGTCCATCTCTTCACAGTCTTTACTACAGGTTTAGCAGATTTAAGTTTCTGCTTGTAGGTCGGTATATGATGAACCAGACAGTGATCAGAACATCCCAAAGCTGCTCGTGGAACAGAGTGATATGCATCCTTTATTGTGGTGTAACAGTGATCCAGTATATTACTGTCTCTGGTGGGACAGGTAACATGCTGTCTGTATTTTGGCAGTTCACGGGAGAGATTGGCTTTATTAAAGTCCCCAAGAATGATTAAAACAGAGTCCGGGTGTTGTTGTTCTGTGTCTGTGATCTGATCAGCGAGTTTCTGTAAAGCCAGACTTACTTGCGCTTGAGGAGGGATGTAAACACTAACCAGAATGAACGAGTGAAACTCCCGCGGCGAATAGAACGGCTTGCAGTTGATAAACTGTGTTTCTAGATCAGGACAGCACATCTTCTTTAATAAAGTTACATCTGTACACCACCGTTCATTGATGTAAAAGCATGTCCCGCCGCCGCGCGATTTCCCCGTTGATTCTGCTTCGCGGTCCGCTCTGAACAGCTGAAAGCCCGGCAGATGGAGTGCGCTGTCCGGTATGGCGTCATTCAGCCAGGTTTCCGTGAAACACAGAGCAGCAGAGTGAGAGAAATCCTTATTCGTCCGAGAGAGCAGAAGGAGTTCGTCCGTTTTGTTGGGTAGAGAGCGGAGATTTGCGAGATGGATGCTAGGCAACGGCGTTCGAAATCCGCGCTTCCTGAGTCTGACGAGCGCTCCCGCTCGCTTTCCCCGTCTGCGCATCCTGAAGCGCTTGATCAGCGCCGCTGCTCTTCCGATAACAATGTTCAGTAAAACGTCTGTATAATAGAAATCCGGAAAAATATCATGTGGTGTGTTCTGCCGAATGTTCAGCAGTTCATCCCTGGTGAAACTGATCGTGTTTGTTAAACAAAAACAGGAAAAACGAACAAAAACAGTACAAACACTGGAGAGCCAAGCACTGAAGCAGCCATCTGCGGCGCCATCTTGGATCTGTACTCTAGGTTCTTACGATCTGTAATCACCTGGAAGGGGTGGACTGCTCCCTCGAGCCAGTGCCTCCATTGCTCTATTGCTGCTTTCATAGACAGGAGTTCCTTTTTCCCCACATCATAGTTTTGTTCAGCTGTCGTTAACTTTCTGGAAAAGAATGCACAAGGGTACAGTTTACCCGGTTGTCCATGGCGCTGGGAAAGTACAGCTCCAATGCCTGAGTCCGAGGCATCTACTTCCAATATGAATGGTAAGTTGGGGTCAGGGTGCTTGAGGATAGGAGCCGTGGTGAATTTATCTTTTAAGAGGTTGAATGATTGGGTAGCCTCCTCACTCCACCTGAATTTGGAAGGTTTACCCTTGAGGAGTGATGTCAGTGGTGCTGCAACCATGCTGTAATTTCTAATGAACCTTCTGTAAAAGTTAGCAAATCCCAGGAATCTCTGAAGTTCCTTGATAGAGGAAGGTTGGGGCCATTCCGTTACTGCCTTGACCTTGGCTTCGTCCATCTTAACACCCTGATGACTAATGTGATAACCCAGGAATGATGTCTGCTTGACGTGAAACTCACATTTCTCTGCTTTGACGTACAGGTGATTCTTCAGGAGTCGAGTGAGGACGGTCTTGCCATGGTCAACGTGTTCTGCTTCATACTTGGAGTAGATGAGAATGTCATCAATGTAGGCAATTACATACTGATTCAGCAAGTCACGAAAGATTTCATTTATAAAGGACTGGAATACAGCAGGTGCGTTGGCAAGTCCATACGGCATGACCTGATACTCATAGTGACCCCTAGTGGTGAGGAAGGCAGCCTTCCACTCGTCGCCCTCTTTGATGCGAATAAGGTTGTATGCACTTCGTAGGTCCAATTTGGTGTAAATCCTTGCTTCGCGGAGCTGTTCCAGAGCTGAAGGGACCAATGTCAAAGGGTAGCAGAATTTGATCGTGACATTGTTTAATCCCCGATAATCAATACAGGGCCTGAGTCCTCCGTCCTTTTTTTCCACAAAGAAGAACCCTGCTGCAGCTGGAGAAGTGGAAGGTCGAATGAGTCCTGAACTCAGGGCCCTCTCAATATAATCCTCCATGGCTTGGGATTCTGTACAAGACAAGGGATACACACGACTCTTGGGAGGCATGGCATTGGGGAGTAAATCAATACTACAGTCCCATGGACGATGAGGTGGTAGCTGTGTTGCCTTAGTTTTGCTAAAGACCTCATCATAATAGGTCATCATAACAGGGGGGAATATTTACAGTCTTGGTACTCGAGGGACTTTCAACACTGGTGATACAGCAAGGTCGGGGAACTGATGAGAAGCAATGACTTTCACAAAAGGCTGACCACTTGGTCAACTCACCCTGATGCCAGGACAGGACGGGGTCGTGAATGGACAGCCATGGGAATCCTAGGATGACTTCATGCTTAGGTGAATTAATGACATAGAAGCATATGGGCTCCTGGTGAAATAACCCCACTTGCAATGTAAGTGTCTTAGTTTGTTGAGTTATTCCAGTTCCGATTGCTGTGTCGTTGATGGCTTTGATCTTGATGGGTGGGTTACATGGTTGGACGGGTAAGTTATACTTCGTGACCATATCTTCATGAATGAGATTTAATGCAGCTACGGAATCGATCATTGCTGTTAATGAGATGGACAGCTCTTCAGTTTTCAAGGTGAGGGGAAGTTTGAAGGATTGATTATTAGGTATAGACAAGCGTTCCATATTTACCAGAATGGGTTTCAGGGCCTTGTGTGGACATCTCTGGCAACGATGGCCTGGTTCACCGCAGTACAAACAGAGACGGAGATGGCATCGCCGTGCTCGTTCACTTTCAGAAAGTTTGGTATAGTTAACTTGCATGGGTTCTTCGGGCGGTATAGTTTTATTTACAGTCGTGGTAACAGGCGGTATTTCCTTCATATACTTTCCTCGCGGAGTCTGTCTCATCAAATTATCCATCCTAATTGCAAGCGTGACGAAGTCAGTAAACAATTAATTTTCTCCTTTACATACGAGCTCTGCCTGGAGATCCGTGTTGAGACTTCTCTGGAATACGGCTTTTAGGGAAATGTCATTCCACCCACTCTGAGCAGCGAGGGTGCGAAACAAGATGGCGTACTCGGCGGCTGTTCTGTTTCCTTGCGACATTTGTAGAAGTTGAGTTGATATATCCTTGCCCCCTCCGGGATATTCAAACACTTCTTGAAGTTGTTGCAGGAAATAATCAAAGGATCGTCTGATTCTGATGTCAGTATCCCAAACAGCTGCAGCCCAGTCAATCACCTTTCCAGACAACAAGGACATCATGACAGCACAATTCCTTTCGTCAGAATTAAACTTGTCCTCCTGATTGTCGAAATAAATCTTTACTTGACAAACAAAGCCTCGACATCTATCAGCAGACCCATCAAATTTATCTGGTAGTGTGAAACTCACCGCTCTAGGCATGGTTGCTGGAAGTGACTAGATGTAGCTCATCGGGTGCTCGTTGACTGCTTGAAATTTACTCAACTGATCTTGGTACCCCTTTAAGACTTCACTTTGATAAGCGAACGCCGCTTGCATGTTAGAAACTTCCGCTGGATTCAGTTGAGGCGAAGTATTCTGTAACGAAGAGGCTGAGGCAGAATGTGAATCCATTTGCAGGAGTTTATTAAAGGAAGATCGTACAATCAGAGTCGAGTTACCAGGCAATATGTCAATACCGTAAGGGCAGTCCGATCTTTCAACATACACAGGGGTTATCCAGTAAGCAGAGACGAGTAGGCAGGCGAACAGGTCAAACACAAACATCAGTCCAATCAAGCAATAATTCCAAAGGGGCAATCCAAGAGACGTGAACGAGATAACAGGCAGAATCGTGATCAAACAGGCAGTCAGAATACTCACAAGGAAAACGCTTGGTAAGGCAGGTTAACTGGCAATACTTCGCAGTGAAGTGACATGCTAGCACATGTTAAATAGTCCCAAACAGGAAATGACTGTAGAAGCAGAGGGAGTGGTGAACAGTCAATACTCCGGTGAGGGCTCCCTCTGCTGGCGTGGCGTTACAATATAATATTTCGTTTTCATTGAAATGGCTGTATATATACACATATCCCTGAACTAAGTAAATTTCTGCAGCTGTTATTATGTTTAAATGAAAACGAAAGGAGGCAGAGGTGTTTGATATCCTATTTTGTTTTATTGTAAATATACAGAGAGGAAAATTGCAGTAGCCATGGTCAGCTGACTGATGTTATCAAGTACGCTGCTGTTTGCAGATTTACCGGATTTGCGTCGTCGCGGACTTCACACTCCCGAGTCGAATGCACAAAGTATGAACTACAGAGGATGTACGTCCAAAATCAGTGTACTTTGTATTGAGAAACGCGTGCAGACCTACGTCACCAGTCTATTTGCCTAATCTTCTCGGTACTTTACAGGTCTGGGGGGAAAAAAAGTTCCTGGTGAAAAAAGTTCCCGGTACAAATGAACTGAGGCATTTGTGTGACAAAAAGAAAGACATAAATTAAATTATTCAAATGAAAGTGTAATTACATTACAACAACATGCATTTAATTAGCACTAAGCCTGACAATTGTATTTGCAATATAATTGTAAAAGGTTTGTTATTCGTTCCCTATGAAACAGTCCCAGAGCTCATAATGGTTTAGCTACCCATCCCCAGTATGTGTGTTTGTCTATATATATACCTGGACCCTGGACAACAAAACCAGTTATTCTGAAAACTGAATGAATAAGCTTTCCACTGATGTATGTTTTATTAGGATTGGACAATATTTGGCAGAGATACTGAATATCTGGAATCTGAGGGTAAAAAAATAAAACCTAAATACTGAGAAAATTGCATTTAAAATTGCTAAAATTAATTCTTAGCAATGCATATTACTAATCAAAAAGTACGTTTTGAAATATTTACCATTGTAAATTTACAAAATATATTCATGGAACATGATCTTTAGTTAATATCCTAATGATTTTTGGCATAAAAGAAAAAAACTATAATTTTGACCCATACAATGTTTTTTTGGCTATTACACACACACACACATATATATATATATATATATATATATATATATATATATATATATGCCTATTATTATATATCAGCACTGAAGGAAGAACAGGTAATGTATTACATATATATTACATACTGTATATTACGAACATGGCAGCCTTCAATGGCTCTGACTACAACACTGAAAACAGGGGAGCCTGCAAATCCTGCACCCACCTCCTCTAACTCTACTCTTCACCTTGAGGAAGCCAAAACAACTCTTCTTTTTAGGAGGCCAAGAATGGCCTTACTGACCCTGTGCATATACCTATGGTCTGTAGGCCGGGGGATATCAAGACTAAAGCAACCACTCTATATGATGCCGTATGGGCCAGCCAGTAGACAAACACTAGCACTAGCACTTTATTTTGATCATCCCTGGTGAACCTCGTAAGGGACTACATTTATCAGGTACAGAGTGGATGCTCGGCTGAGGCACAGTTCAGGGCGGAGGTCAGACTCCCCATCAAAATATAGCCTCAGGATGGAAACTGTGTCATTAATTTGACAGTATAATGTGGGGTTTCCACTCTATAGAAAATGATCAGTAAAGAATATATTATCATGTAAGTGGCTTTTCTTTATTTCTTGATGTATACTATTTAATTAAAATGGTTAAATATTTAAACTTAAAGCCAACACTGAAACTCTATTTATTTATTTATTTATTTATTTTTAAGTTCTTTTACAGATATTAACAACAAACAATAATAATTCCTTAAATATTATCAATTATTTAGAAAATATTTAATATAAAATATAAATTAATTTTAAGCATATTCAATGTAACATTTTAATATGAAAATAGATAAGCATAATGGAGCTGTTTGTAAGTTTGTAATGTATTGCATACATACAGTATTGTGGAAATACATCAGCACGCTCTCCGGACATTATGGTTGTGAGCGCTAAATCTGCACTGACGCACTCTATCTTGTCTCGCAAATGAGCTGGTAACCATTTGTAGATCAAATAATGAGAAGTGTAGGGCACGTTAAGGATAAATAAACTTTTAAATAAATGTTAATATATATTTATTGTGCAATTGCAAAAATGTCATGTAAGAATGTTGTCTGAATAATTGACAGCAAATGGAAAATGAACGCAATTATGTCACCAGACGCAATTTTATGACCTAGTAGTGTTTCCAAAACATGCATGCTTTTCTGCTACACATTAAAAAATATCAACTTTTTATTTGTGAAAGAAGTACATACTCAGGGTATAGTTGTCATAAACTGCACCTCTGTGGCTCTCTCCGAACACCAAAGATCACTGTTGCCTGAGTACGGACTACATTTCCCATCAGCACCGTTCCATGGACTAATCACCTGCACAGGTGCAGCCACTTTCCCTCCATTATATAAACTGCCTCAAAACTGAAGCTCAGTGCAAAGTCTTGTTCTGCTCTGGATAACATTTCTGAGCGTTTAGTACATTGATTGATTCCCTGTTTTCTGACCACGGACTGTTTCCTGATTCTGATTCCCTGGCTGCTGTCTGGCCTGATCTCCGCTTGGTTTTGTTACTGTTTATGGTAGTGTTGTCACGGTACCAAATTTCAGTATTCGGTACCGATACCAGTGAAAATTCATGGTTCTCGGTACCAATTTCGGTACCAAAGCAAAACACAAAAATATGCTAATTAAAAAAAAAAACTTTTTAGCACTAAAAATAAAACCAATGCCATTCTTTATACTTATTTACAATTGTGTTTAAAGTTTTCTACAAGTTATATAATTATGAAAAACAGTAAACAAGTTTCACCCAAATTTAATTTGTCTTTTAATTTATGAATTTTATTTTTGGTAAATAAAGGGGATTTGCTATTAAAATTAAAACATGGAAGAAATATTGTGATTTATTTATTGTGATTAGTTTACATATAGCATGTCGATTCAGCGTGGTAAGACTCTCGCTCTCTCTCTCTTTGCATGTGTGAGAAACAGCGCTATCAGTAACGCGACGGTGAGTTGTGGGCCTTCACAAAGAGTTTACAGAGCATCAAACACAGGTGCGCTGTGCATCCATTGAGATGAACTGAAAAGTTCAGATCGCTTGATGGAGAGAGAACTCTGAAGCTCAGATGCTGAAATTAATGCAAGTGTCATGCGCTTCAGTCTATGTAGTAAACAAACCCGCATGTCTCTGCCATTCATTTATTCACACAGAGACGCGCAGAACACGGATTCATATTTCAAACAACTTTTGCGGCTTAACATTAACAGATACTGGTCCATATGGAGATTTGATTTGATTAATTTATGCTAACTCTGACAGATTACATGACTGTCCATATTAAAATGTAAGTTTCGTTTTCATGACTGGATTTTGAGATTCCGTCCTCGTTTTCTGCTTCGCGGAAATCATAGCGCTGAACCGGGTTTGAACGGGACCTCGGTACTACCGGTACTTAAAGAAACCTGGTACCGTCACATTTACATTTTTTTTACTGAAGTACCGGGTCTTTTGACAACACTAGTTTATGGATACTCTCTCTGAGACTCCTGATGCTGTCGTTTGATACTTGCCTGTCTGACTATTCTTTATTAAATATACTGCAAATGGATCTGAACGTCTCTGACTCTGTATCATAGAAGACTTCACCAACACAGGATTCAGCAGCCATATATCGTCTTACCTACGAAGGGTCATCGCAAACTTCCACGCTGGCTGCCCACCAGCAACAGCTCATGAAGTTGACCTCGCTGAGCGAGGAGCTAGTAAGATCCATGCAGGCTCTCACAGCTCAGGCTGCTCTCGCTACACCGCCGGTTCAGCTGACTCAGAGTGTAAACTCTCCTCCCAGCAATCCTCGTCAATCCCTACCTGAAAAATATGACTGCTCCTCTGCGAAATGTAAGGGCTTCCTATTGCAGTGCTCTCTGTTCATCAACCAGCAGCCTAACCTCTATGGGAGGGGGGACACCTGTCTTTTCCCTCATACGAGAAGTTTCTCCACCATTTCAGAGAGATACCAGTTTCTCCACCAGTTCCTTACTGCCAGTGGTAAGGAGCTGGGCGAGTTATTACTTTCCCTACGCCAAGGTGGATCTTCTGCGGCGGAGTACACTCTCTCCTTCTGCACTCTGGCAGCACAAACAGGTTGGGAGGAGGACCGGCTGAAACTACTTTACTGCAAGCGCCTCAATTCAGATCTGCAATTTGATCTGGCATGTCGGGATGAGGGGAAATCGCTCAGTAAGTTAATGGACCTGACCACTCAGCTTCCTCCTCACCGAGCCTGTGGCTGGCGCAATCGATCTCACTCCCAGATCTATTCCCACACGGGCCAGAATTTTCCCTCTCTCACAACCTGAATCTGAGGCCATGAAGACCTACATCAAGGAAAAACTCACAAAGGGATTCATCAGACATCCACTTCTCCCGCATCAACAGGATTCTTCTTTGTAAGAAAAAAAAAGGATTGAGGCTTACCTCCATGCATTGATTATCGCAGCCTAATGAGATCACAGTGAAGTTTCGTTATCCATTACCATTAGTTCCAGCCACCCTAGAACAGCTCCGCACTGCCAAGTAGTTCATGAAGTTGGGTCTGTGCAATGCATACAATTTAATTTTGGATCAGGGACAGAGATGAGTGGAAGACATTATTCTCAACCTCCATTGGGCACTATGAATATCACGTAATGCCATTCGGTCCCTCTGTCTTCCAGTCATTCGTAAATGAGGTATTCCAAGACATGCTGAGCAAAAATCTCATTGTGTATATTGACAATATCCTTATCTATTCAGAGACATTCAAGACTCATGTACAGGATGTTAGAGCTGTACTCCAGCGCCTGATTGACCGCCAACTATATGCCAACTATATAAGGTTCAGAAATGTGAGTTTCACCAGACACAGATATCTTTCTTGGGATATATCAGTGCCGAGGGGGTCACCATGGATAATGGCAAGGTAGAGGCAATACTTAACTGGCCACAACCCACTACTGTCAAGGAGTTACAGTGTTTCCTGGGTTTCGCCAACTTCTACCAGCGATTTATTAGAAACTTCAGCATCACGGCAGTGCCACTCACATCCCTCCTCCAGGGCTCACAGCATACTCACAGCATCTAACAGGTAAGCCTCTCTAACCATAGAAAGGAAAGGTAAGGTTGTCTAGATGGGAGGCTCTCGCCGACATCTGATGAAAGCTCAATTCTCACAACATCAAATGGATTGGAGAAGAAAAAGTCAGGTTGTCTGGTCAGGAGGCTCTTGCTGACATCCGACAGGAGCTCAATACTCAGGGCATGGACAGGTAAGCTTCACTGGAAGTAGGACGGAAAGTCCAAGATTGCTTGATCGGGAGGGCTCTTGCAGCAATTGACGGGAGTTCAATACTCACTGCAGGGATGGGTAAAGCAACACCGTTAGTTTTAAGAAAACATTCGCTACGGGCGATTCAGGCACATTGGGGATGAGTGTTTCGGCACTGCCCAATGGATGTGGACTTAAAACATGTTGGCACAGTTGCTTGGGTGAGGGACAGGTTGAAAATATCTGTGAAGACCCCTGCAAGCTTCTCTGCACATGCCCTGAGCACACGTCCAGTAATGCCATCCGGGCCAGCAGCCTTGAGCGTATTGATCCGGCTCAATGCAGTGTAGACATCTGTGGAGGTGAGTTTGAAGAGTTAGTGGTTTGCTGAGAGTGTGATCTTGGTGGCCATCTCCTCATTGTCGCTGTTTAAGTGAGCATAAAAGTAATTTAGCTCGTTAAGGAAGGAGACGTCCGTGACCGTTGGTGCGGAGTTGCTTGACTTGTAGTCGCTGATGACCTGGATGCTCTGCCACATGAATCGGGGGTCAGAGTTTGAAACGTGTTCCTCTACCTTCAGGTTGCAGCAGTGCTTAGCCATTTTGATGCCCCTTTTCAGGTTAGCCTGGATTAGCAGTAGGCCTGAGCGTAATCTGACCTAAGGGCAGTGTTGCGGGCTTTCAGCAGAAGTCGCACCTCCTTATTCATCCATGGCTTCTGATTAGGGTATGTTGTTATCTGTTTTTCTGTTGTGACAATGTCAATGGTGGTGTTGATGTAATCCAGAACAGAGGAGGTATAGATATCAATGTCCGTTTGAGAGCCACAGGCAGCCTGAGAAGCAAACATACTCCAGTCCATGTATTGAAATCTGTCCTGAAGTAAAGAGTCTGCTCCAGTTGGCCACACTTTGAGGGTCCTCACTGATGGCTTCACACGGTTGATGAGGGGTGAATACTTAGGGGTGAGAAACAAAGAAAGGTGATCAGACTGTCCGAGGTGGATTAAAATACAGAAAAAAAGGCTAGCAAAGATTAATTAATACAATCTGAGTAATTTCTTTGTATTCTACGCTGCTTGCGATGTGGTTAAAAATTACATCAACATCAAGAACCAAAAAATCCCCAGTATAGACCTTATCGTCTAAACGGGAGAAGCTGAGTCTGATGTATAATGGCAGGTGCAAAAAGGTGCAAACCAAATGCTGGTAAACCGTCAATGGGTAGCGGTAAGTCAGCTGTATATATACCATAGTGTTGATTAACTTAAGTGTGCTCCACCTGTGTTAATTAGGATTAGTATCTGACGCCCTCCTCCAGAACCTTGTTAATAAAACATCATACTGACTTGACCCCACCCATCTTGTTACCTGATTATTGGTTAATTTGCCCCACATGTGTTCTCCAATACCATCCTCATTTGCTCCCTATTTATTTTCCTTGTGTTTGCAGTCCTGTGCCAGTTTGTCCTTGAATGTTCTCTGTCGTGTGCTATGTCCTGCTTGCCAGGCAAGTTCCCAGATGTTTTTCCCTTTATGGGGTAGTTTTTGTTTGTTTTGGTTCTACTTCTAATAAATTCCTTATCTTTCTGCAATACTGAGTCCACACTCCATCCTTTACCACAACCCCTGACAAGTTATGATCTGTGATCATATCATTTACAAAAAATGCTTTCATAGCATATTCAAGAATAATTTTTAATGAGCCAAAAAGAATACACGTCACACCTCTGTTTAGCACTGGCTACCAATAGCTGCTCGCATAAAATTCAAGGCATTGATGTTTGCCTACAAAACTCCCACTGGCTCTGCACCCATTTACCTAAATGTACTACTTCAGAATTTTGTGCCCTCTAAAAGCTTGAATTCTGCAAGTGAACATTGCTTGATTGTGCCATCCCAAAGAAGCACAAAGTCACTTTTACGGACTTTTAAATTAAATGTTCCCTCCTGGTGGAATGACCTCCCCAACTCACACCGAGTCCTTAGCCATCTCCAAGAATCGGCTTAAAACCCATCTCTTCCATCTTTATTTGACTCTCTAACTTTAGCACTCACTATTCAAATTCTATTCTTTAAAAAAAAATCTAACTACCTTTCAAATCTTTTTGTATTCTAATTTCTTTTCATTTATTATGAATTTATGTGTGTGTGTGTGTGTGTGTGTGTGTGTGTATAAGACCTCTAACACTAGCTTGCTCTATTCTTTTTCTATTCTATCTGTTTTCTTTTTATTTATTATATTATTTAAAAGCCCTTGCTATGTGTACTGAGTTAAGCTAACTGAGACTTGTTATAGCATTTGTTATCATAGCTCTTTTTGTTGTTTTTGATTGCTTCCACTGTCGTCATTTGTAAGTCGCTTTGGATAAAAGCGTCTGCTAAATGAATAGATGTAATAAATGTAATGTAATAAATAAAGGTGACTTGACTTGACTTTATATTTTTTCATAAGTATTTTCCATTTTCTCTTGTTTTAGTACTATTTAGGAGATAGTGAGCCTGATGGGGAAAGACTTAAAAATACAGTTAATAGACACATTTTTGCTGAAATTCATTGTGATGTTGTCATTAACAGGAATGATTTACAGAGCCGGACAGTAACGGAGTACATTTACTTGAGTACAGTACTTATGTACAATTTTGAGGGATCTGTACTTTACTCGAGTATCATTTTTGGGGAGTACTCATGACTTTACTCAAGTACATTTGAGAGGCAAATATTGTACTCTTTACTCCGCTACATTTCTATCCATAACCGTAAGTACCCATTACTCCTTCTGCCCCGTCCACACGGAGACGGAGCTTACACCAATCCCATCTTTTTTTTTCTTGTCTCAAGAAATATCTGCGTCCAAAACTAAACCACAAAACGATGTAGTATACATGCCAGACCAGCATGTGGCGCTGTAATTCTGCTACAGAGATACACTTAAAACGGAGAAGAAGACATGGACTTGCTCATAAACCTTGCGAGTTGTCACACATAGATTGTGTATGTGAGAATGGTGTTAATTCAGCTGAAAGTATTTTCTTCTGCCTTTGCCTGTATGTCAGTGTGAGAGGAACGGTCTTAATACTGTCACTCAAATGAGCTGAATATTTTTTTCCCTTCTTTGTACACTGACCTAAACACAGCTGATTAGCTGATTTTCTTTAATCATTATTATTTTCTCTTCTATGCTGCTTGTATAACACGGTCAGGTTCAGATGTGTGTCAGAACATTGCTATATTGCCTTCTTTGCTCGTTTAGGTTTATTGATCTGATTGATGAAAAAAACACAGAAACTCACATGTACACACAATTGTTAGCTGAATTTTCTTTTCTGATAGTACAAATTAATGTAAGCTGAGCATTTGCTTTGATGTTCTTGAGTATGCGGTGTGTTAAACACAGTCAGGTTCAAATGTGGGTGCAAAAATCCATTACAACTCCAGCAGAGGTTTGTCAGAGCGTTGCCATTGTGCTATTGCCTTGTGGGCAAGTGAGAAATGTTAAATAGAGAAACATAGTAAAAAGATGAAAATGACTTTCAATTCCTTTTACATTCTCCAAGGTATTAACTTTAACATTTTTCATAACTCCATGTAGGACGTTTCTGTACATAAATGTAAGCACTGTGGCAGTAGTAATGCAATATTTAGAAAATGTACTCTTGTACTCTTGATACTCAAGTACTTTTAAAAACAAATACTTCAGTACTTTTACTTAAGTACACAACTGACTGTAGTACTTGTACTTGAGTAAAATTTAGCAAGGGGTATCTGTACTTTTACTCAAGTAATGAAGCTGTGTACTCTGTCTGCCTCTGATGGTTTATTTGCTAATTGTCCTGGGACAGGTGAGGGAGTGAGTGAACGCTGGTGGAGCTGCTCAGGGAGGACATCAAACTCCAGAGAGAGAGAGAGAAGAGCGCAAGTTTTCTCTTCTTGAGAGAAGGCTTAACAAATATATTCTTCATTAGCTAAGAGAAAACAGTGGGAAATAATGGGTACATTACAGTTTTCAATATCTTTTTTTAAATGTCATATTGTCAATGAACAAAACCTAATTTCTGTAGTTTATTTTTGTGATGTAAACATAAGTTGTATACATTATTCATTTTTTGTGAGTGTAATTTATTTGTATGTATGTGTGTATTTTGTAGTTTTTCATATGTATCATTACATTATTCAAGTAAGCTCCAAGCCAGTACCTTAATTAAAGTTGTAATCCGACAAAGGACGCAGTAAACCAGTGTAACTTAGCTGGCCTCGGTCTTGGCTAAGCCTGATGTACATCACTGTCTCCTCTATTATGATGTAAAACATAAAAACATAAATGAGAAATTCTGGCTCCACCTCTTGCACCGTTGCAATGTTACAGAGCACTAATCGGAAACACCTGGTGGCAGGATTAGGAAATCCTGCTAAGGTGGAGCATCCCATGCACTTAGGAGGACCCTTCATGCACTTCGGAAGCCTGGTCTTTGAAGTCCGTGGTCTTCAAAGTATGCACTAGAGGGCTGCATTGGGTTTGGGCTCCTGAGGGACCAGTGGGACCCAAAGCAAATCTTGTGGGGGTGGGCGGTTTTAACTTTGCTGCAGGCGGGAGTGGGCGGTACGAAAATTTTGCGGAAGACCCGTGGGGAACGGCGGGATTTAACATGTAGCAGAAATGGAGTCAACACAAGAAGTTGAGAAGAAAATTAAAACGGCTTTGTTAAATACTTAACAAAATCAAAACAAGGCAAGTCAGACATATGGAAAAAATTATCAATTGTCACTGAAAAAAATGGGAAAGAGTTAAACTTTGTAAGTTGCGATAAATGTACAAAAGTGTTCGTTTACAATGGACATAAATCTGGCACGTCTGCCTTGAGGCGACGTACTTGCTCAATTCTCTGTGGTCAAAGCAAGCTCTTGTTCACCCATAAAATACTTCCTGCTCATGTTAAGCAATAAACTACAGAAAAATGTGTTGCACTTTGCTTTAAAGACATTAGACCGTATGACTTTGTTGCCGGGAAAGGCTTTGTTGACATAGTTCAACACTTTGTTAATGCAGCAGCTAAATATGGCACATTTGATGTGAGAGATGCTCTGCCACATCCAACCAATGTGTCTAGACATAATGAGGGAAAAGCAGAGGACCTGCAGTCATCTGTGGCAATGGAGATAAAGCCCATCATTGAGACGTATGGGTGTGCCATTACAATGGATATATGGATTGAGGATTACCATAAAACTTAATTCATATCCAGCACCATTCATTACATAAACGATGATTTTGTTCTTGTTTCCAGAGTATTGTTTGCGGCTCCATTTGAAAACAGCATGTCAAAAACAGGAGAGAACATTATAAACTCCATGGTTTTGAAATAGACACGTGACTGCTTGTTGGCCATGTTTTTTTTGTGACTCATCATGGAGCCAACATATTTGCTGCTCTGCGTGGGTACACCAGGCTGAACTGCAATGCGCATATCCTGAACTTCATCCTGTCCAGCACATTTGCCCCAGACGTGTTGGCCAAGACACCCGAGCTGTCTGAACTGTTGACTAGTGCAAAAAAAAAACTGGTAAAATATTTCAAACATTCAGGACTGCAGAACAGTTTGAAGACATCCCTCAAACAATCAATCGAGACCAGGAGGAATTCAAATTATGATATGCTAGATTCAATAATGCAACAGCATGGGGAGATCTCCACATTGTTGATAGCCAATAACCAGTATGACAAAATTGCACATATAAATGAAAACAGTGCATTTCTCAAGTTATTTAAAGAGGCTACTAACGGCCTCGAGTCCAAAAACACCTCTCCAAGTGCATCACTTGCACTGCCATGGTCCGTCAGACTCCTTGAACACTGCCAAGCAGCATCCTTTGAGCCTGTGCTCTCAAAAGTTGCCAGTGTGTGTGTGCCTCACGTCTGGAAGGACTGATGGGCACTAGTACCACATCGGCAAATCTCCTCCACATGATCTACAGAATTGCAACTGACTCCCAAAATGCGATTGCTACGGATGTTGTGCCCAGATGCAAGAGATGACATGATCAGAGGTGTGTAATATGAATAAATAGAATAGAATATTATATTTCATTAATTTAATACAATTATTATTATTATTATTATTATTATTATTACTAATTCTAATAAATAATGACTTTATAAGAAAAAAAACAACGTGCTTTGAAAATAAGAAACAAAATACACACAGTGCATTTTTACAAATTAGAACAAGATAAATAAAGTCAAGAAATATAAAGGAATAACGAAAATCTTTTAAAAGAAATTGAATAAGAGTTTAGGACAAACAAACTAATTTTAATAGCCTACAAAAAAATGAATGCCTTTTTTTATAACCTAATTCAAAGGTGCAAAATAAATTATCCAAAAGATGAAGTTTGACCAGGTCCCCCTGGCCACAGCACAGGATGAACCACTACCAGCCCGAAAGCAAAGCTACGCTGATCGATTCACAGACTGGGAAGATATGTCCTGCATTTCAGCACGAAAGTCCATCAATGCTGAAATAGCAGAATACCTTGGCAGCCGACTTTCGGACAAACCAGATCCAGACAATGTGCTTCAGTGGTGGAAGTTCAACAAAAAACACTTTCCTGTCCTCTCAAAATTTGTGCGTTTTATGTTGAGCATTCCTGCATCTAGTGCGCCATCAGAGAGGCCATTCAGTGTGTGAGGGCGGATCTTGGAAGAAAGACACACAAGTCTGGGACCACAGACAGTCAGCAATATACTTTTCATTCATAACAATATGGAATAAGCAAAGCAAGGCCAAGTAATTAAATTCATTTGTTTAAGTAGTCTATGTTATATATATATATATATATATATATATTGTATCATTTATTTACTTTTTTGCAATAGCCTGTTAAGCAAGCTATTGAGAAAGTGAAATCTGTGAGATTTTTTTAAGCATTCTTTTCATTTTATATATTTTGTTTTGTATTTAATTAGTAAAAATTATATCTAGCCTTTGTTCAAAGTTCTCTGTGTTTATTTATTTAAAGTTATTTTCGAGTTAATCGTTTGGAGCATGTATGCAGTAGCCTATAGCCTGCGTTTAAAAACTGAGGTGCCGCTAGTTGCGGTTTTGTTTTGACGGTTAATGTTTTATAACGCCAATAAAAAAATACTTCATGTTTTTGTCCTGTGTGGTGCTTTGGTTTAGTATTGGTTGCTTCATTTTATTTAAACACAATCATGTCATGTTTAAACTCTGTTATTCTCAATGTTAACTTAAACAAATATTTAGTCTGAATAGGCTATTTGTGTACATTTTTCACAAACTCTGAGATAAATTATGCGGGAGCGGGAGGGAGTGGACACAAACATTGCAGGTGCGGGCGGGAGTGGAAACATAGGTTGCGGGAGCAGGCAGGCCTGGTCATACATTCAGCGGGAGCGGGCAGGTGTGGGTTTAAAAAAACCATCCCACGCAGGGCTCTAGTGTGCACACTCAACTTTGGGAGACAGCTCATGTCAACTTGATGCGCCCCAGAGACAGATCCCCTGCGAAGACCTTATCTCCTAGACGACAGTCGGGACAAGACCACAGGCACCAGAAAAGTCCTCTGCACCTGTGTGCAGCCTGGAATTAAACCATGCCATTCTGGTTTCGTCTGGCCAGAGGAGAACTGGCCCCCCCAACAAGGTCTGGTTTCTCCCAAGGTTTTTTCTCCATTTCTGTCACAGATGGAGTTTTGGTTCCTTGCACTATTGCCTTTGGCTTGTTTAGTTGGGGACTCTTGACTGATTGCACAGACACTACTGGAAGCGTACTAAACTTGATGATGACATCAATGAATCATCAATGAACTGATTTAGCAGGAAAAATTACTCTTTTATTGTCTTCTTGCATTATTAACAAAATATTTTCTTATTTGACACTGTATACAATGCTGGTTGTGTCAAAGCAGCTTTAAATCGCTATACAAATAAAGGGATGAAAAAAACAAAAACAAAAACAAAAAACACTCAAATCATTGTAAAATGGTTTTGCTATCAAGATTTTTATTATTGTGATGAATTGGCCATCCTTCCAGGGTCTTGTCCCACCTGCAGCCAGAGAAACAGGAAAAACTGTTTAAAAGATGGATGGTTACATCCTTGGGCAAAACAAAAAATTACTGCCTTCTCCCTAGCTATATAAGAACTTACAAAACTGATATATATATATATATATATATATATATATATATATATATATATATATATATATATATATATATATATATATATATATATAATCCATCTCAGTAAATTAGAATGTTGTGGAAAAATTCATTTATTTCATTACTCAAATTGTGAAACTCATGTATTAAATAAATTTAATCCACACAGACTGAAGGATCTTTTAATTGTGATGAATTTGGCTCACATTTCAACAAATTAGAATACCTCATAAGACCAATAAAAAATAAATAAAAAAAGAAATAGTGAATTGTTGGCCATCTGGAAAGTATGATCATTTACTGTACATGTACTCAATACTTGGTAGTGGCTCCTTTTGTTTTAATTACTGCCTCAATTTGGCGTGGCATGGAGGTGATCAGTTTGTGGCACTGCTGAGGTGGTATGGAAGCCCATGTTTATTTGACAGTGGCCTTCAGCTCATGTGCATTTTTTTATCTCTTGTTTCTCATTTTCCTCTTGACAAAACCCCATAGATTCTCTACGGGGTTCAGGTCTGGTGAGTTTGCTGGCCAGTCAAGCGCACCAACACCATGGTCATTTAATCAAGTTTTGGGGCATTTGGCAGTGTGGGCAGGTGCCAAATCCTACTGGAAAATGAAATCAGCATCTTCAAAAAGCTGGTCAGCAGAAGGAAGCATGAAGTGCTCTAAAATTTCTTGGTAAATGGGTGCAGTGACTTTGGTTTGTAAAAAAACAAAATGGACCAACACCAGCAGATGACATTGCACCACAAATCATCACAGACTGTGAAAACTATCTCTGAGCTTCTTGACCCTTCCTACAGACTTCGTTTCTAAATGAAATACAAAACTTGCTCTCATCTGAAAAGAGGACTTTTGACCACTGGGCAACAGTCCAGTTCTTCTTCTCCTTAGCCCAGGTAAGACGCCTCTGACATTGTCTGTGGTTCAGGAGTGGAACAAGAGGAATACGACAACTGTAGCCAAATTGATTGACACGTCTGTATGCCTTGACCCCAGCCTCAGTCCATTCCTTGTGAAGTTCACTCAAATTCTTAAATCAATTTTGCTTGACAATACTTATAAGGCCACGATTCTCTCTGTTGGTTGTGTATCTTTTTCTTCCACAGTTTTTCCTTCCACTCAACTTTCTGTTAATATGATTGGATGAAGCCCTTTGTGAACAGCCATTTGTGCATATGTCCTTTCCCCATGTTTCAATAGTTCACTAACAATGCTTCTAAGCTGAGACAATCCTCCTTTTCTTATTAATTTAAATGAAGTATTCTAAGACCTTTGACCAGTAGTGTAAATGCATCAAAAGGTGAATGTTTAAACCTAATGTCCTTAGGTTTACATCTAAACATTTGCTCTTATCTTCTCAGTGACCTTTGCCTGCCATCTAAAGGAGTATGTATGATGTGTTTTAGTCATTTTAGAACGAGTTAATTGCTTTAAATAGAACATTTCTGAGGAATCACTATAATCTTCTTAAGACTTAAACATTTCCTTCCTTGTGATAATTTTCTCCTATCTCACACTCCCTCATGGTTAAATCCACTGATTAGTAGCAGTAAGATGTTATCTCCTCCTCGAAAATGAGACAACTGACTTTTGTACTTCATGAATAATAGTGTCCTCAAAATCTTGTATAAGAATGTACCAACCATTTAAGATAAGTTACTGTAAAAAAAAAAAAAAATTGCAGTAAGAAATAACAAATATAGTAGATGGTCTTAAAACTGCGATAATGCAAAAACCCGGCCCCTAAAATATTGTTCTGCTTGCAGTGTAGATAGTTTTGGTATATAACAGTTTTTGTTTATTGTGACTTGCGTTACACTGGGATGCATACTGGGATATATATATATATATATATAATGTAGGGAGGGACCTTCTGTCCTATCCTCTGGTTGTTCTATCCATTGCACTCAAAATTTAATGCAAGCTTGCATTTATTTGTGTAGGCCAGGGTTTAAATAGAATAAATATTTGATTCACCCATAAATATATGGATTAATCATTTACAATCAGATCTGTAGAATATCACTCTAGTACTGTCATGCTTCTGAGGTGCATGGAGTAAGTAGATGATGATATGTGGGAATAAACTTGAAACAAACAGACTTTAATAAACTCAAAAAGCAGGGAATGCAGGAGACTCAAAATGACATTAGACACCGAATGAGAAAAGCATGAACCGAACACTTTAAATACACAACAAAACAAGGGAAATCAAGGGACACAGCTGAAACAAATGAACGCCATCAACACGAGGAGAAACTGGCTAACTGGGAGCCAGAGGTGGGTAGTAATGAGTTAAATTTACTTTGTTACATTTACTTGAGTACATTTTTAGGGTCACTAATGCTTATGGAGTAAATTTAAAGATGGGTACTGTACTTTTACTTCATTACTGTGGGCGATGCTTCTCCCGTTGCTTTATCTTAATGCAATACAAGTTATAGAATCTTCAGTTTATTCCAAACACGGTCTACTTTTCTCTGGGCAATGAGTGATGCCCATTGGTGAATTATTCATTCTTTTTTCTCTAATCAGTTTGAATGATTAGTTTAGTTCCATGCCATGCGCGCTGAGCCATCTGAAGAGGTTCACTCATAGTCATAACAAAAAGTTTAAGAACATCAAGAGCATTTAAGAGATGGCTTTGGATCTGCACTGAACTGAAAGCAAATCTGCAAAGGCTATTGTTTGCTTGCGATGAAGATCTTTATTAGATGAACCACAGACAGCACACGCTGTGTTCAACAGGTATAACTTATGCTACGTTCGATTAAAGTACACAATACCACTATGACATTAGTTTGTGTTAATTATAGGACCTAAAAACTCTGCTTGTAATAACCTAGAACACTGTCTAAGACTTGATCGTTGCTCTGTCAATTCTTTGTCATCAGTTAGGAACCTAGGTATGCTATTTGATCGCAATCTTTCCTTAGAAAGCCACTTTTCTAGCATTTGTAAAACTGCATTTTTCCATCTCAAAAATATATCTAAATTACGGCCCGTGCTCTCAATGTCAAATGCAGAAATATTAATCCATGCCTTTATGACCTCAAGGTTAGATTATTGTAATGCTTTATTGGGTGGTTGTTCTGCACGCTTAGTAAACAAACTACAGCTAGTCCAAAATGCAGCAGCAAGAGTTCTTACTAGAACCAGGAATTATGACCATATTAGCCCGGTCCTGTCAACACTGCACTGGGTCCCCATCAAACATCGTATAGATTTTAAAATATTGCTTATTACTTATAAAGCCCTGAATGGTTTAGCACCTCAGTATTTGAATGAGCTCCTTTTACATTATAATCCTCTACGTCCGCTACGTTCTCAAAACTCAGGCAATTTGATAATACCTAGAATATCAAAATCAACTGCGGGCGGCAGATCCTTTTCCTATTTGGCGCTTAAACTCTGGAATAACCTACCTAACATTGTTCGGGAGGCAGACACACTCTTGCAGTTTAAATCTAGATTAAAGACCCATCTCTTTAACCTGGCTTACACATAACATACTAATATGCTTTTAATATCCAAATCCGTTAAAGGATTTTTAGGCTGCATTAATTAGGTAAACCGGAACCCGGAACACTTCCCATAACACCCTATGTACTTGCTACATCATTAGAAGAATGGCATCTATGCTAATATTTGTCTGTTTCTCTCTTATTCCGAGGTCACCGTAGCCACCAGATCCAGTCTGTATCCAGATCAGAGGGTCACTGCAGTCACCCAGATCCAGTACGTATCCAGACCAGATGGTGGATCAGCACCTAGAAAGGACCTCTACATCCCAAAGACAGCGGAGACCAGGACAACTAGAGCCCCAGATACAGATCCCCTGTAAAGACCTTGTCTCAGAGGACCACCAGGACAAGTCCACAGGAAACAGATGATTCTTCTGCACAATCTGAATTTGCTGCAGCCTGGAATTGAACTACTGGTTTCGTCTGGTCAGAGGAGAACTGGCCCCCCAACTGAGCCTGGTTTCTCCCAAGGTTTTTTTCTCCATTCTGTCACCGATGGAGTTTCGGTTCCTTGCCGCTGTCGCCTCTGGCTTGCTTAGTTGGGGTCACTTCATCTACAGCGATATCGTTGACTTGATTGCAAATAAATGCACAGACACTATTTAAACTGAACAGAGATGACATCATTGAATTCAATGATGAACTGCCTTTAACTATCATTTTGCATTATTGACACACTGTTTTCCTAATGAATGTTGTTCAGTTGCTTTGACGCAATATATTTTGTTTAAAGCGCTATATAAATAAAGGTGACTTGACTTGACTACGTGTAACCTATAATACACCTATAATATAATATAATAAACCTTAAATACAATATTATTTTTTACATTCAGCCGGAGACAGGCTGATGTCAAAGCTTTTGCATCTCTTCTTGCTAGGCGCAGAATAGTGTTATCCTGGACCTCCCCTCAACCCCACTCTATTTCAGTTTGGCTCAAAGATTTTATCCTTTTTTTTAATTGAAAAATTAAGTACAATATCAGAGATAGTGGGGAATCTTTTTTTGAAAAATGGCAAAAAAGTATCACATTCTTAGATGTAGATAGATTGTAGGTATATGATCCTTATTTTATTATTACTTTGTTTCTTAATTGTTATGTACATGTATGTGTGTGTGTGTATTTATGTATATGTATATTTTCATGTATTATTTTATTTTATTTTTTTTATTATTTTTTATTATTGTTATTATTATTATTATTATTATTATTATTATTTATTAATTGTTATTAATTGTTGTTATTATTATTGTTTATTTATTTCTTCTCTTCCTAGATGTCATTGTGTTCTTATTGGGGATTACTTGTTGGGGCTGGGTATGGTTGTATAGGGTGGTTGGGATGGTATAAAATGTAAAAATGCAATTTGCAACAATAAAAAAACTATGACAAAAAAAAAAAAATTTAAATTGTAATACTATTTCACAATATTACAAGTTTTACTGTATTTTTTATTAAAATAAATTCAGCTTTGGTGAGCATGAGCTCTTTATAAAACATTTTTTGTCCCTTTGTGCACTGGCTAAGGAGCATGAGTCAAACTGAAAAAAAATAAAAGTTTTTTTATGTTTTTGTTTATGTTTTAATCATCCAGGTTCTTGGAACTTTGTTGAGACAGACAGATTTTGTGGAGAAGTTGGTGTTTAGTCAGGGCGACAACCCAGGTCAATTTTTCTGTTTTTGAGACAGACAGTACTACAAAGAAAATGGTCTTCTGGGTGTGCAAGATGCAAATATCGCTATAGGACTTTACATAGATGACCTGGAACTATGCAATCCTTTGGGGTCCTCAAAAACAATCCATAAAATTTCTGCTGTCTGGATTTTGTTGAATTTACCAAGCAAGTTTCGCTATACTCTCCCCCTAATTCAACTGGCTTGTCTTGGAAAAACTGTCGATGTCAGACAATTTGGGTATGATGCCTTTCTTTATCTTTTGATTAAGGATTTCTTGAAAAGGTAGGAGTGTATATTGAGGCTCTAGATACGTTTGTAAAGGAAACAGAGTTCTGTGTCTGTGTTGATAACCTTGGTGCACATAGCTTAGTAGGCTTTCATGAAGCTTTCAATGTCGTAAAAAATTCTGTAGACTTTGTTGCATCAGTCGAGACCAAATTGGAAATTGTGAGCCAGGGAGCTTTCCACTGAGAACTATGACGCAACACGATTCTTTTGTGAAAAAACTAAAGTTGAGTGATAAGCCTAAGCCATGTGTGAATGGGGTTAAATCATCCTGTGCTTTAAGTAAGTTGTCTTTCTTCCACCTAGTTACAGGATTTACCAAGATCTTTTGCATGATCTATTTGAAGGTGTTGTCGCAGTGGAGTTAAGTTTGTGTTTGAAAGAATTGATTAGAAAAGGTTTTATAACATTCGTTTTATAACATTCGGACTGAATAACTGCATAAAACAGTTTCCATACAAATTCTCTGATTTGGTCAACAAGCCACAGGCAATTACAAAGACAAGCCTTGCATCTGGAAAGGTAAATGGTAATGGACATGAAAACTGGGCACTTTTACGTTTGCTACCTCTCTTGATCAGGAACTGTATACCTGAACAAGAGCAGTCATGGGAAATTTGAATGGACCTTAAAGAGATTACGGTGTCTACTATGTTATCTGAGGGAACATTATGTTACTTAGGGAATAAATTGTCTGACCATCGACAGTTACTCACTGGCACCTTTCCTGAATTTAAGTTGAAACCAAAGCATCACTTCATTGATCACTATGTGCATCTCACACTGTGCTTTGGGCCATTAGTGGATCTGTGGATGTTTAGTTTTGAGTCTAAGCATAGTTTTTTCAAACAGGCAATTAATGATGCTCACTGTTTTAAGAATGAACTACTCACCCTTTCCACTAAGCATTAACAGCTCATGGCATATCTTCTTGACACACAGCAATTGTTCAAGACAAAACTGCATGTTGGTAGTGTACATAGAGTGAAATATCATCCTTAGATGAAAAGCTCAGGACAGTACTAGAAAAGAAGTACCAAAATGAAGATGATGTGTCTCTTGCCAAAGAAGTACATTTGTATGGGACCCGGTATGTGAGGGACATGATAGTGTCCCTGCGGGTGAATGCAGTGGACTGCCAGAATTCTTTAGAATACTATACAGCATTGGTGGACAAGTGGTGGAAACTGTATTTTTTCACCACAAGGTTATCATCTTGGTACATGGAACATTATCGGTCTTACCAACTCATTGATAACTGTCACTCAGATTTAGAGATCCTGGATCCAGAGACTTTGAACGACTACCTCCCATTGGCTGCATAACGATGGTGACTGTAGCGGCCCCTCGGATATATATTGATCAAGACGCAGATAGTTTCAAACGGGTGTCAATTCATTTCTTCCTCTCAACGAGCACCATGCACCATGAACAGCGTGAAAACTACAGAATAAACAGAAATACAAAATGCTTCTATGTAGTTTCACAAATAATTCGCACATAAATCATCTTCACATATTAATCATGTTTACACCCAATACAAATTATTTTAATAAATGACCAATATGAAATATGAAATGTGTTTTTGAGCCTTCATGACAAATGAAATATCACATGCTTCTTTAAAATGAAACACAATATATTAGAATTGTTTAAAGAAAGAATATAAGTTTTTATATTGATGACGTGCAATAAACCCATAAACAAATGAAGTATTGACATTCTCTTTTCCTTAAACAATATCCCTTCTGATAATAATACAAACTCCACCTATTTTCCTTCATACCTCATTCCGCTTTTCCAAGGGCGCTAATCAAAGAGTTTCTGCCATCAGCTACCATGCGCTCTAGCTCGACACACCCTCACAGTTCGGAGCTCTTAAAAATAACATGTACGAGCAATACAAAAATAATAAAGTAAATCACCATGTAAACTCTTTCTTTACAAGATTCAAATGTATGAACATGATAAATAACTTAAGTGGTTACAAGTTTTTACCGTTCTTCCGACGATACGTGACGATACGTGAACACCACATTGTGACAAGAGAATAGCGGAAGTTTAGCGTCACAAAAAAAACAGCCGAACAAGAAAAACGGCACTTTTCAAAATAAAAGCGGAACAGACAAAGTGACACTGTTAAACATATAATGCCTTAAAATATAAATATAAAATGTTATATATGTTATAAAATGTGTAGAATATTAATGTGATTTATATAGACATTTACACTCCCACCAAATCCTGGTACAATGAATGAACAAATATACAAAGAGTAAGTGAATTGTGCAGGATTTCTTGACTAAGAAATTAATAGCCTGAACTTAAGCTATCAGAGGTGTAACTATATGGCATCATGCATAATAAAGCAGTTTGTCAATCGCTTTCTTTTAATCAGTTCTCTAGGAGGAGCACCAATTTTTTGATTGGTCTCTCAATAACTGAGGGCTTGGAGGGTGGATCTTGTTTTTTATGAGGTTTCCGCTCACCAACTTGCACTTTAACTCGACGAACCAAGCCATCACTACTTTGAACAGTTTCAATCACCCGTCCAAGTTGCCACTGATTTCTTGGGAGGTTGTCGTCTTTAATAATGACAATGTCATTCACTTTGAGGTTGCGCTGAGGTGAGGGCTATTTCTGTCTCAAGGATATGTTCAGCAGATACTCCTTTTTCCAGCGGCTCCAAAACTGTTCAATGAGATACTGAACTCTTCTCCACCTCTTTGTCGCATACAGGTCCTCATTGACAAATACTCCAGGAGAAGGAAGAGCAACTTTAGATTTCATCATAATGAGATGATTCGGTGTTATAGGCTCCAGTGCCTGTGGATCATTGATTCCATCCACTGATAACGGACGGCTGTTAACGATAGCCATGGTCTCATATAGCAGTGTTCTAACGTAAGCGTCATCAAGTCGACCTGGGCACTGTGCCAAGGCGGCATTCAGCACATTTGGCACATCTGGCGTTCCCAGACACCACCTGCAGGACTGTCAGATGGAGCATTGAAGACAAATTCGCACTGCTTCTTTGTCAGGAAGATTTCCAGAAGCTTAATGTCACATTGTTTAAGTGCTTCCTTGAGCTCATTCCTTGCGCCAACAAAATTAGAGCCTTGGTCGCAGCGAAGTTGTTGAACGGCTCCTCTCAGGCTGATGAATCATCTCAATGAGTTGATGAATGAGTCTATTGACAAATCTTCGAGCATTTCAATATGAAGAGCTCTAGAGTACAGACATGTGAAAATCAAGCCATATCTTTTGTACTCTTTGCGGGCTTTCTTTACAGTGAATGGACTGAAACAGTCCATGCCGCAGTATGTGAAAGGTGCTGAGGCTTCAACGTGCTCTGTGGGAAGTTCAGCCATTCGTTGTCTTTCTGTTGGCCGTCGCAGTTTCCTGCAAAGCACACAAGTGTGTATCACCTTAGCAACCAACTTGCTCCCACCAATTACCCAGAATCCATTGGCCCGAAGCTCCATTAAAGTCTGTCTTCAAACCTGATGGAATGTCTTAGCATGGAAATGAGACACAATTAGCTTGGTGATGTGGCTGTTATTCGGTAGGATGACTGGGTGCTTGACTTTATGACAGAGCGATGACTGGTTCAATCAGCCACCAACACAGAGGAGTCCTTCAGACCAGATAGGGCCGAGACGGAAAAGAGAGCTTGAGTGTGGAAGGTCCTTTTTACCCTGAAGCATCTTTATCTTTTGGGGGAAAGCTTGCTGCTGTACGATCAAGTAATTCTGATGGAGTGCTGGGTATTAGAAGTAATTTACTCTCCCAGAGAAACTTCGGTCCTTGAAGCCAGTTTGTTGAACGAATGTCTGAAGCACTAAGACCTCGGGAAGCATGATCTGCCGGGTTTTCTGCGGCGTCCACATAGTGCCACTGACTGGGATCACTGTTATCCCTTATCAGCTAAACACGGTTCGCAAACAAATATGTGGAACCTACGGGCATCATTGTTAATATACCCAAGCAAAACCTTTGAATCTGTCCAGAAAACCTCTTCATCAATCTTTAGGTCAAGTTCACCTTTTAACATGACACTGACTTTTGTAGAAACCACAGCTGCTGCAAGTTCTAGTCTCGGGATACTTGTGACCTGTGAGGGTGCAACCCTTGCTTTCGCCAGCACGAGACCGCAATGGACCTCATCCTTGTCATTTTTTAACCTGAGGTAAGAACATGCACCGTATCCCACGCAGCTGGCACCTGAAAAATGGTGCAACTCTACTCTGACAATGTTATGGAAGTCATATGGGTGGCAACATCTCGGAATTGAAACCTCTTTCAACCTCTGAAGCCCATTTATCCACTCCTCCCACCGTGGCCTCATATCTTCTGGTAGTGGATCATCCCATCCGATGCCTCTGTGACACAGCTCTTGAAGTGTATGCTTTCCAGTTAGGCTGAATGGAGCGATGAATCCAAGTGGGTCATAAAGAGAGGCATTGACAGAAAGGCAACCACGCCGGGCTGAAGGCTGATTTTTCAAAATGCTGTTAAAACTGAAAGTGTCAGTTTTAATCGACCATTGAATGCAGAGTGCGCGCTCTGATGGGGTTGGATCCAATCCTAGAGGTTCGATGGTTGCTGCTCTTTCTGAGGGATCTAAGCAGGCGAGGGCTGCTTCCTCATTAGAGTTGAATTCATGGAGGCGTAGGCCTCCTCTTTTGCACAACTACTGTGACCCAGTGATCACTTTCATGGCTTCCTCGACCGATGGAACACTGACTAGCCCGTCATCAACATAAAAGTTTTTCTCTATGAATGTTGATGCTAGTGGATAGGTAGCTTTGTGTTGGCGTGCCAGATGTTTCAAGCCAAAGTTGGCACATTCACGAGGCGGCTCCAAAGAAATGAACTGCCATCCTGTATTCCTGTGGTTCCTTCTCCAAATCTCCACCTTTCCACCAGAGGAATTTCAGATAATTCCGGGATTCAGGAGTGACAGAGAACTGATAAAACATTCTTCCGATAGGCAGAGAACTCCTACCAGAGGATTGATAAGATCAGGCCCAGTTAGTAAAGTGTCATTTAGAGAAACACCATGGAATTTGGCTGAACAGTCGAATACGACTTTTAGCTTGTCTGGTTTTCTGGGGTGATAGATGCCATGATGCGGAAGGTACCACTCAGTCTCTCCTGCAAATGTTGTAGGGGCAGGCTCTGCATCACCCTTCTTAATTGTTTCTTCCATGAATGTTTTGTATTGATCATAATACTGTTTATAGGTCTTTAACTTCTTCTTAAGACACTGTAGGCGAACTGTTGCTAGCCTCTTGGGTGGACTGTTGCCCTTGAAAGTGAGGGGCATCTCATAATGTCCATCTTTCTTCTGCGTGATGTTGTCACTGAGGAACTATGAAATGAACATCGTTCTGGGACACATATTTATCTTCATAATGGATATCTTCATAAGTTCTGATTCTGATTCTAGGGCTTTTAGAACATATGTTGTCGATGGAATTGGCAGTTCTTTCACTGTGAGCCGATGCACAAAGCTCTGACTTCCTTGTCTGTCTAGGTGAGGATTTGATGAGCCTATGATACTCCATCCTAGTTTTGATCTCTGTGCAAACGGTTGATTTTTGTCCCCAATGATAACCTCAAGAGGAGTTAATGCTGCTGGACAGTCATATCCAATCAGGAGCCCTACATCACAGTCTAGAAGGGGTGGTAGCTTATCTGCCAAATGTCTGAGATGAGGCCAGAGTAAGGCTGTTTCATTTGTTGGAACTTGTCCACTGGTATAAAATCACGGCTGTAGGCCTGCTATAATTGGATGTGGTCCTTAGAGTGCAATCCTCTAACTTGTAGACCAAGGACGTTCTTGCTAGATATGATTGTGTCAATAGCCGTCATAGTATTCAATTTAAATTTTACTGGTTGGGCATCAACATTCAGTTTGTCAAGTACATTTTCTAAGACAAACGTTGAGTCACTCTGTGTGTCCAGTTTTGCGTACGTAAGTACTTCTCTGTGTGGCTCTTGTATTGAAGACACAAGGACTGGGACGATACTTGAGGTAGATGAAGAACGTTGTGTTGATGCATGGGAAACGACATTGTGAGATTCCAAGCTTGCATGGTTTTCTGTGGAAGTGGAGCTATTCGTTGTTGCTTCCACAGGTCTTTGTTTCCTGTCAACGTGCAAGCAGGTTGGGTGACGACGGCTGCATATGTTGCATGTGTGTCGTATCTTACAATCTTTGGTCATGTGACCCTTCCTCAAGCACCCAAAGCAGAGCCGATTTTCACAGATGAATGCCTTTTTATCTTCAATACTCTTTGCTGCGAAGGTGGTACACTTGGTGATGAGGTGATTTTGGTTTACTGCCATTTGTTTCTTGTTTCTCCTGAGTGAAACTCTTTGTTTGTGTATTTGTGTTGAGAGCTTTGGCTCTCTTTGGTGATCTTTCATTTTGTGGCCCTGAAGTTCATCAACAATGGAGAAGCAATAGGGTTACAGGCTATCCGGGCCTCTTTGCTCAGGAAATTTGTGAAGCATGCAAGATCTGGATAGCTTCCGGATGTGTGAAGTTCCTCCACAATAACTCGACTCAACTTGCGCACGATCCATTCTGGTAGTTTTCTGAGCAACTTGTGGTTTTCCTCACAATCGTTAAGGATAGCTAGTCCTTTGACGTGGGGCATTGCCTCAGTGCAGCCTTGGAGGAAGTCAGCAAACTCTTGTAGTCAAAGTCAAAGTCAAAGTCACCTTTATTTATATAGCGCTTTAAACAAAATACATTGAGTCAAAGCAACTGAACAACATTCATTAGGAAAACAGTGTCAATAATGCAAAAATGATAGTTAAAGGCAGTTCATCATTGAATTCAGTGATGTCATCTCTGTTCAGTTAAATATTGTCTGTGCATTTATTTGCAATCAAGTCAACGATATTGCTGTAGATGAAGTGTCCCCAACTAAGCAAGCCAGAGGCGACAGCGGCAAGGAACCGAAACTCCATCGGTGACAGAATGGAGAAAAAAACCTTGGGAGAAACCAGGCTCATTTGGGGGGCCAGTTCTCCTCTGACCAGACGAAACCAGTAGTTCAATTCCAGGCTGCAGCAAAGTCAGACTGTGCAGAAGAATCATCTGTTTCCTGTGGTCTTGTCCTGGTGCTCCTCTGAGACAAGGTCTTTACAGGGGATCTGTATCTGGGGCTCTAGTTGTCCTGGTCTCCGCTGTCTTTCAGGGATGTAGAGGTCCTTTCTAGGTGCTGATCCAGCATCTGGTCTGGATATGTCCTGGATCTGGGTGACTGCAGTGACCCTCTGATCTGGACACAGACTGGATCTGGTGGCCACGGTGACCTCGGAACAAGAGAGAAACAGACAAATATTAGCGTAGATGCCATTCTTCTAATGACGTAGCAAGTACATAGGGTGTTATGGGAAGTGTTTCCGGTTCCGGTTTACCTTAATAATGCAGCCTAAAAATCCTTTAACGGATTTGGATAATAAAAGCATATTAGTATGTAATGTATATGCCAGGTTAAAGAGATGGGTCTTTAATCTAGATTTAAACTGCAAGAGTGTTTCTGCCTCCCGAACAATGTTAGGTAGGTTATTCCAGAGTTTAGGCGCCAAATATGAAAAGGATCTGCCGCCCGCAGTTGATTTTGATATTCTAGGTATTATCAAATTGCCTGAGTTTTGAGAACGTAGCGGACGTAGAGGATTATAATGTAAAAGGAGCTCATTCAATTACTGAGGTGCTAAACCATTCAGGGCTTTATAAGTAATAAGCAATATTTTAAAATATATACGATGCTTGATAGGGAGCCAGTGCAGTGTTGACAGGACCGGGCTAATATGGTCATACTTCCTGGTTCTAGTAAGAACTCTTGCTGCTGCATTTTGGACTAGCTGTAGTTTGTTTACTAAGCGTGCAGAACAACCACCCAATAAAGCATTACAATAAACTAACCTTGAGGTCATAATTGCATGGATTAACATTTCTGCATTTGACATTGAGAGCATAGGCCGTAATTTAGATATATTTTTGAGATGGAAAAATGCAGTTTTACAAATGCTAGAAACGTGGCAAAGGAAAGATTGCGATCAAATAGCACACCTAGGTTCCTAACTGATGACGAAGAATTGACAGAGCAACCATCAAGTCTTAGACAGTGTTCTAGGTTATTACAAGCGGAGTTTTTAGGTCCTATAATTAACACCTGTTTTTTCAGAATTTAGCAGTAAGAAATTACTCGTCATCCAGTTTTTTATATCGACTATGCAATTCATTAGTTTTTCAAATTGGTGTGTTTTACCGGGCTGCGAAGAAATATAGAGCTGAGTATCATCAGCATAACAGTGAAAGCTAACACCATGTTTCCTGATGATATCTCCCAAGGGTAACATATAAAGCGTGAAGAGTAGCGGCCTAGTACTGAGCCTTGAGGTACTCCATACTGCACTTGTGATCGATAGGATACATCTTCATTCACTGCTACGAACTGATGGCGGTCATATAAGAACGATTTAAACCATGCTAATGCACTTCCACTGATGCCAACAAAGTGTTCAAGTCTATGCAAAAGAATGTTGTTGTCAATTGTGTCAAACGCAGCACTAAGATCCAAAAAAATTAATACAAAAAAATGTGATACTGTAGCTGACGGCTGAATGGTTGCAATTTTATCTCTAATAGTAACGATTTTAGAAGTAAAGTAGTTCATAAAGTCATTACTGCTGTGGTGTTGGGAAATGTCAACACTTGTTGAGGCTTTATTTTTCGTTAATTTAGCCACTGTATTGAATAAATACCTGGGGTTATGTTTGTTTTCTTCTAAAAGAGAAGAAAAGTAATTGGATCTAGCAGTTTTTAATGCTTTTCTGTAGGATATGTTACTTTCCCGCCAAGCAATACGAAGTACCTCTAGTTTTGTTTTCCTCCAGCTGCGCTCCATTTTTCGGGCTGCTCTCTTTAGGGTGCGAGTATGCACATTATACCATGGTGTCAAACTGTTTTCCTTAACCTTCCTTAAGCGTAAAGGAGCAACTTTATTCAAAGTGCTAGAAAAGAGAGAGTCCATAGTTTCTGTTACATCATCAAGTTGTTCTGAGGTTTTGGATATGCTAAGGAATTTGGTTACATCAGGAAGATAACTTAAAAAGCAGTCTTTTGTGTTAGAAGTGATGGTTCTTCCATACTTGTAACAAGAAGTAGAATTTACAATTTTGGCTATATGAAGTTTGCACAGAACTAAATAATGATCTGAGATATCATCGCTTGGCTGAATAATTTCAACACCATCAACATCAATTCCATGTGACAGTATTAAATCTAGAGTATGATTTCGACAATGAGTAGGTCCTGAAACGTGTTGTCTAACACCAATAGAGTTCAGAATGTCTATAAATGCAGATCCCAATGCATCTTTTTCATTATCAGCATGGATATTAAAATCACCAACTATTAAGACTTTATCTGCAGCCAGAACTAACTCGGATGTAAAATCACCAAACTCTTTAATAAAGTCTGTATGGTGCCCTGGTGGCCTGTATACAGTAGCCAGTACAAACGTAACAGGGGATTTATCATTAACATTTGTTTCTCTGGATAATGTTATATGAAGCACCATTACTTGTAGTGCTAGTGGATCGTTTGTGTTGATCTTTGGCCATCTCATGAGCATTTCTCGGAAAGCTTTTTTTTTTTGTAAGACTTTCCATGCTCCATTGTATGCACTTTCTGAATCTCTATAAAAGAAACCTTTTACTGCTTTACGCGCCTCTCCAGCAAGATAATTTTTTAGATTAAACATCTTCTCACTCGGTGGGAGTATTTTCTGTCAATAAGAGCTATAAATGACATCTTCCAATCTGTAAACTGTAGAGGGTCAACACGGAACATGGTTGGTTTAGGGACCGGCAAGCGGTTCATGCTTAATGAGCTGGCGATTGCCTGGGCTAGACTGACAGACTCCTGGGTCATTGTCACCTCACGAGCAGTTTGGTGAGGTTGGAATGATGCAGCATCAGAATTTAATCGAGGTTCATTTTGATTTCTGTAGCAAGCAGAGTTAGTTTGGTCATTAATCTCCTCATCATGGTTCTCAAACCCTTCAAAATTGTCATATGCTCTCACACGAGCTGCTGCTATGGCAACGTCTTTTGCTGCTTGTAACTGCTGCAATTTGGTTCTCTCTTGTTCTAACTGTTGCATTTCTCACTCTTTTTGTTTCATTTCTACTAACATTTTTGCTTTAAGTTTCCATTCACCTTCTAACTTGTGAAGATGTGCTTGCTGTGCTTGGATTTCTTTTATGGCTTTTGATTGTTCCAGCTTAGCCGCAAACTCTGCTTGTGCATCTACTCTACTGCTGTGAGTACTGGCTGAGCTGGAGTGGTTGCTCAATCTCTCCGGTGACTTTACTGAGCTTACCGTTTCAGTTTTAGTGTGGCCAAAGACAGACCCATATTCATCTTTGTTTAAGATTTCTCTTACCTTTCCTTCTCAAGTTGATCATTATATTCTTGATTAACAGTCTCTATACGGTTACTAATAAGGTCACAAATGTCTTTTGTTAGCGTAACACAGGCATCCATATTCTTTACAATCTCTGGTTTGGTGTTACTGTTACGAAGTATAGGCTCATACTGCTTGCCTACACCATCACGCTTTGCTTGAATGTCTTGCTGTAATTTAATAAGGTGATGAACAGAGGGTTTTTAATTTTGTCCTAGTCTCCCTAGCTACCAGCTTCCAAGAGTCATAGGTCTTGTTAAATGCTTTCTCACGTTTTCTGGTGTCTTGTTCATGCATCTCTTGGCCTTTCTCTGTTAGCTTTCTTTCTTGTGAGCTGGACCTGTAAGGTGTATCTTTAAGTGACATCTTGTTTGTTTGTGCTGCTGCTTTAAGTAGCCTTTGATTTTCCAACGCCTGAATTACACTTGTAAGCTGTAGTTATCCTTTACTACAGAGTAATGTTTATGCTATGCATTAACAGATAATGGACATCTAAAAGGTTTTTTAGCTTGAAACAGTAACAACAAAACACTCCTTTTAACTTTTTCATAAACAGGTATGACCGAAAAGCATGGGCTAGTTTCTTTCACCAGTTTTAGAAGCTTTAGGAACGAAGAATTAGTTTGCAAGATATTTTGACCTTATAATACCATATTATTATTAAGTCATTCAGTTATGCTGCAAGCCTGTGTGTAGAAATTGTCCCTTTTCAGCTTTCTTGCTCCTTGGCATCCAGTGTCTCTTTTCGCAGCTCTAGCTGTACCTTAAGTATGCTGTCCATTTTAAGTCTTGCCTGTGTGCAGGAGTTGGATGCAAGCAAAGTAAACTGGCTGGTATTAGGTTGGTGTTTGGACCTCAGATGTGATGGCGTCAACTTCTCACCAGAGATGGCAGGGCTGTTGCAGCGATGAGTTTTCACTGTAGCGGCCCCTCTGATATATATTGATCAAGACGCAGAGAGTTTCAAACGGGTGACAATTTATTTCTTCCTCTCAACGAGCACCATGCACCATGAACACCGTGAAAACTACAGAATAAACAGAAATACAAAATGTTTCTATGTAGTTTCACAAATAATTCACACATAAATCATCTTCACATATTAATCATGTTTACACCCAATACAAATTATTTTAATAAATGACCACACTGTAAAAATTGTGCCGTTAAATAACAGTAATTTTCTGACAGCAGGGGTGCAAGTAAAGTACTGTTAATTTACAGCTCTCAACCATTAATTTACCGTTCTTTTTTTTTTTTTTTTACAGTATTTCACTGTAAATTCTACCATGGAAATTAACTCCACTCCCACTGTTTCAAACAGTTCGAGTTTTTAAAACTAGCATTCCTACGATGTTATTACTATGAACTTATTTCATTTGAGTCCACTGAGAAGGAATATTTCTTAATATAAAACTGCAAACACTTAATGTGTAATAGTAAAGTAACTAAATGCATGACTTTTACTCAAATCACTGCAGTTCATTGTCAGCTATAGCACACATGTATGTGCTGAAATACTTGACACAGAGATCACCACTGCATCAGTGGCTCCACATTTACTGTCTTTATATAAAGCAGCAAAAGATCAGTGTTTGTATCTCATCATTGACTGAAGCACAAGCTCTACTCTCCAGCACAATGGTGAACCACTAAACTACATTAAACTAACAGATCTCTCTTGTGCAAACACACATTAATACAGTTGAGTTCAGTATTTACTCTCTTTATTAGTGTATGATTTTGCATAACTTTTTTTCTATGGATGTTCACAAATATTTTAGTCAAATTAACTTTTTTTTCATTTGGTAAATCAGACTTTTACGTTTTACAGTATATTACTGTTTTTTTCCTTGACTTAACGGCAATAAACTGTAGAAAAACACTTTTTGCTGGCAACCATTAATTAACAGCAACAAACTGTAGAAAAACAGTTATTTACTGGCAGCAGGGGTGCCAGAAAATAACTGTTATTCTACAGTTTGTTTCCTGCAAATTAATTACAGTTTATTACTGTTAAATAATGTTTCATGCTGTTTTTTCTTCATCTTAAATCTTTAACCCTTTAAACCCCAGAACAAAATCCTCAGTTTTGAATGAACACTTATAATGTGAGCACACTACAGAGTGTTAGAGTAACACTGAATCAGTGAAGTTAATGAGATAATTCTGTGATTAATTGATGATTGAGCATTAGTGGTGAACACCTGTTATTAACAAGCAGAATCACTGAAGGAAAGAGAAACACAAGAACTACAACTGACTTTAGCCACAGCCTTAGATGAAATCAACTGAAATAAAAGAATTCATCAAATCTCTCAAGATCTGATTAAACAACTCCTAAAACAGCTTCACCAGATTCACATTACTAACCAGACTGACTTTATTTCTGTCAGATGTCTACAGAAGATCTTAATGAGAGTTACAGAGGTTTAGGTGTTTTTTTTTTCACTACCATGATGGAGATCAGTGTTTAATTTAGTTGGGCTCTTGAACGGTGACTTTTCTTTTGTGTTTTTTACATACTGTAACAATGTGTCTTTGGAACTTGTTATAGCAAAAAAGTCAGCTGCAAAGAAAACCTGGTATTGTTGTACAAACAAACATTATCTTATTTCTTATCCAATCCTGTGTCCCTTCTCTTATTGATTGTTGATACTACAGCAAAAGAACACTGCTGAGGCATAAGTTATGAAAGACTTAAGAAAATATCACTCATTTAAAAACCAAAAAAAAACTTTTTTGAAATTTAGACAGACACATCAAGAATCAGCGTATGAATCACAACAATGGTGACAATCCACAAAATAAATAAAAAGTTAATTGCTGAACATCACAAAACATGCTTCTAAAACTGAAGACAAAAACAAAAATATAAGCACATAAGAATTCAAGAAAATAAGTGGACAATTCAGGGGCATAATTTATTCATGCTGCAATGCATGCTGGGATTCATTGATGAGTTTTATCCTGTGCTGGTACCCAGCATGCATTGCATCATGAACCTTTTGATTGTCACCATTGTTGAGATTCATATGCTGATTGCTGATGTCTCTCTTTGAGTGTTGCTGACGCTGAAGCTCAAAATATTTCAAACCAACCTGCTCTTATATACTTATGTTCTGGTTATCACATTAATGTTCAATCTTATGAAATTAAAGAAAAATAATTATGTTATACACATTAAAATATCTCAAAATATTCTAGCAATACTTTAAGTCAGTTTAGTAGATCGTGGCTGTCAAAAACAGCCATAACCACTTGACCGTCCTCATAAATATTGCTATAATAGATGTATCATGAAGACACAAATAGAGCAATCAAACAAAACTTAAAGTTCAAATGTCAAGGGTCAGGAGCCCAACTAAGTCAAACACTGATCTCCACAATGGTAACGTCAAACGAAACAGTAAAACATCATGATCTAAATCTCTGTAATTGTCAATAAGATCTTTTGATCTCTGATCTGACAGAAATAAAATCAGTCTGGTTAGTAATGTGTGAAGCTGGTAAAGCTGTTTGTTGATTGTTTAAATCTTCAGTTGTTTTAATCTAAGGCTGTGGCTGAAGTCAGTTGTAGTTCCTGTGTGTCTTATTTCTCTTTTCTTCAGTGATTCTGCTTGTTAACAGCAGCTGTTCATCAGTGTCTGAATTCACTCATTAGTTTTCATTCTCCCTGTCAGGTGGACTATATTAGTAAACTCATGTAGGAATAGTGAATGATGTGTGATTTGAAACACAGCCTTTTGAGTGTCGACTTTGAACATTGTTAATTTACGATATATAGCAGCAGGCTACCTTCTCGAAAATGATGAATATTACCCAGAATGCATTATTTTAATGAAAAACAGTATGTTACTGTCAACATTTGGCCGTTTTTTACAGCGATTTTTAACAGTGCAATATGAAATATGAAATGTGTTTTTAAGCCTTCATGACCAATGAAATATCATATGCTTCTTTTAAATGAAACACAATATATTATAATTGTTTAAAGAAAGAATATGTTTTTATATTGTTGACGTGCAATAAACCCATAAACAAATGAAGTATTGACATTCTCTATTCCTTAAACAATATCCTTTCTGATAATAATACAAACTCCACCTATTTTCCTTCATACCTCATTCCGCTTTTCCGCGCTAATCAAAGAGTTTCTGCCATCAGCTACCATGCGCTCTAGCTCGACACACCCTCACAGTTCGGAGCTCTTAAAAATAACATGTATGAGCAATACAAAAATAATAATGTAAATCACAATGTAAACTCTTTCTTTACAAGATTCAAATGGATGAACATGATAAATAACTTAAGTGGTTACAAGTTTTTACCGTTCTTCCGATGATACGTGAACACCACATTGTGATGAGAGAATAGCGGAAGTTTACCGTCACAAAAAAAAAACATCCGAAGAAGAAAAACGGCGCTTTTGAAAATAAAAGCGGAACAGACAGACTATTTTGTATGTTTTCACAATTTTGTCATGTGTTAATGACTTGTTTTTAAGTGTTCAAGGTACAGTCATTTTTTTATGTAATAACCAAAAAAGGATATTTTCAATAGCTCAACAGAACTGAAACAACAAAAATATGTTTCCTCAAATTCAACACAAAATATCACCAAAATACTGCGGGAAGTGAATACTGCATGGTTAAAAGTATTGGCACTCAAAATAACTGCCTTTTGCAGTGATACAAGCAAACTTTTCATTGTTAAAATCCACAGCTAAGGTTATGGATAGTCAGACATCAGCTGTGGTAGCATTTCTGAGAAGTATAAGCCCATTTGTAAAGGATAATGAACTCGATTATACTTGAAGAAAACCTCATACTGTCCATATAAACCAACAGAGATGTATAGTGAGTAAACTGGAGATTTTTGTCCATTATAAATGGGCTGATATTTCTTAAGGGTGCTACCACAGCTGACGTCTGTCTACCCATAACCTTAGCACTGGATTTTAACAATGAAAAGTGTGCTTTTATCACTGTAAAAAGACACTTGTTGTGAAGGGGTGCGCCAATACTTTTGGCCATGACTGTATATGGCTTCAGTTTAAAGTGTCATGCAAATATCTGTTCTTCTTTTGTCCTCACAGGTTGCTTCTGGTCCACATAGATCCCAAACTCGTCCATAAGATTCTGTATAGAGTGTGAAGACTCAGACATTGCCCAGACAGTTTGCAACCTGATTGACATAACAGAGTTACCTTCAGAAAAGGCTGTCTTGCATATTCTGTGGAGCAATGAGGACATATCATCAACACCAACTCAGCCATCCTCCATCTCTTCCCTTGACACAGCCATCATTGGATCTCCAGACTCAATCCACAGCTTATCTTCAGTTGTGCGGACATATAGGAGGAACGTTTCACAGTGGCCCACTCCGTTCCCAGTACCACAATTCTCATATGATGTTGAACTGATACTCTGCAAGGGAAATGAGACGTTTGAAATATTAGGGAAGGGTTTACATGTAACCAGAGATGTGAAAAAAGAGATTCTGGACAAGTTGGCACAATAAATTTTCTAGAAATTGTTGCTGCTGAACTTGTCAACAAACATCCCTTCCTCAAAGAGCCTGGTGGTGGTACTGGATATGCGGGATGGACAACCAGCATAAAGTACAAGATGGGGAACTACAGATCAAAACTACATCAAGCTGGATGTAATGAGATTGGTGTTAATAGGAGATCAAGAAGGGAGGAGGCAGATGATCATGGTGGTTTTTTTTTTTATAATAGTGTATGTAGGTTTATTTGTATCATGACTGAGAGTTTGCAGTCTTAATTATAATAATGAAATCACACTATCAGCTTGTTGTATTTCTAATGCTTTTGTTTCATTCAGGTTTGTCAAGAGTTCACTCGTGTGACCACCAAGGACCTGATGGAAACATTTAAAGCTGCCCTTGAGATGTTCACCCCTTGTCTGTTGAAAATGTATCGTGCCAGGAAGGGCGTCTTTAGTCGAGAGATGGAAACCCATTTGGAAATGCTTGACAAACAGGTTGTTATATTGACTACAAGGCCTTTTCTTCAGTTTGTCCACTAATATTTAAACCATTAATCAAGAAGGAACTAACAAGCTAGCACTCTGCACCTTTGATCTAATATAACTTAATTCTTGCCCCAGCTACATTGGTGAGCGAGTTCTATCTTGATTAACTATTTAATAAAGTAATATGTAAAGGATACGTTCATGGTTTTGCACTTTGAGCCCCCTCTCTGGGTTGATGAAATAGAGTGTTTGACACCAGAATTTTGACTACTGGTCCAGTCTTGAGCTTTTGGCTGATTTAGAATCGGCCCTGCCATGCTTCAGAATGGCTAGCTACATGCATTCTCAAACCTATCTTTAAATCAACCCTAAACATTAGTTTTTAAAGATGTGCAACTCACCGAACATTTCATTTCATCCGAGATAACCCAGAAACGGGGCTCAAAGTGCAAAATAGTGAACTTATCCTTAAAAGACAAAAATAAACACTAACAGAGCCTGCAATTATTTTATCTGCCTACATGCACAACTGTAGAGATGGGAATACAAATGGAATAAGTACAAGCACAAGTGCACATGCACAAGTACATTTCACAGAGCTAAACAAAAGTATTTGTTTGTCTTTATATTCTTCCAAAACAGACATCTGACATCACAAGTCATCGCAGACAGGCAGCTGTGGAAGGTCTTCCTATATTTCTGCGGGAGAAGCTTTTCTCTAGATGCCTGGTGAGTGCATCTTGGAAGACCTTCAGCTTTTAGTAATGTTGTATAGCAAAGAGGCCATACACAAATAAACATAATTCTTTTTTGACTAGTTTTCTACAGGACATTATTTCAGTGGTGTTTTTGTTTTGGAGGCAACTTATGCAGATGACAAACAGATGAAACGCATCAAGATGGGGGTCCTCACAGTGCTTGATGATGATGACAACGCATTCATTAATATTGCCCTTGTGTTGGAGGAAACCATTGTCCTGAAAGACATCCCAGACACCCAGACTCCGCTTGCTTATCTTTTTGGCTTGCTTTATGCCCTCAACATGGAGTTCCCAAAAGACCTCAGGTATACCTTTGAAACTATCCAGCACATTTTTATGGAAATGTCCACCAATTGCTCACAGCGTGTCCGGAGCTTCAAGACCAAGCTGTTAAACCAGTGATTCATTTTCAATGGGGAAGATTTATTTTATCCTGTCTGTTCATTTATGATTGTATATTTTGTAAGTTTTCACATAGACCACCTTATAAGTTTTATGTTGTTCCTTTATTTTGACTAAAAACAAATCTGTTATTTGTAGCTGTCATATAACTGCCACAAGACTACTGATTGTTTCTCAGTAGAAGCAAGCTGTGTTTCAGCATTGCTGTTATAGTCTGCATCTTTGCAGGTGTGGCAAGTGTCCATGGGGAAGATTTATTTTATCATGTCTGTTCATTTATTATGTTTGAATATTTTTTAAGTCTTCACATAGACCCCCTTATAGTTTTTATGTTGTTCCTTTTGATTTCCCCAACTTATTGACTTGTGCTCTAGACACAAGTGCTTTATTTGAACTAAAAATTTATCTTCTATGTGTAGCTGTCATATTACTGTCAAGAGACTATGGTATTGATTGTTCAGTAGAAGCAAGATGTGTTTCACCATTACTGTTATAGCCTGCATGTTTGCATTTTTGGCTAATTTCAAAGTTCAGATAATTCAGAAACTTCAGATAATTTGCCTTTTTCAGATGGGGATTTACACATTTCTGAATTAATACTTAGGCACTATACAACTGTTTATAGGTCCTCTTTGGCAATATTGCATAATTTGTAAGGTCTGAACAAGAGTCGGAATGTAAAAAAAAAAAAAAAACTGCCAAGATTATGGTTTTGAAACCTGATGTATTTGCTTTCGGCATAAGATTACTTGTTTACATAGTGGAATTGTAAAGTTGTTTGTGCCAAAGTCGTTCAAATAAACATGCATAAATTAACTGTTTTACTGTCAGTGGATGATTTAATGTGTGTGTGTGGGGGGGGGGGGGGGGGAATTTAATTTAAACCAAAATAGTAATCTGAACTCAAAATAGTAAGCTATTACAGACTTTAAAGTTCCAGTAACTTGAATAAAAAAAACCGTAGTTGTCAGAACTTGAAAAACTTAGCTGACAAAACTTAATAATTGTAGTTAAGTATACTCATAAGCATAAAAAATTAGTTTTTTTTTTTTTTTCACAGGACAGCAACACTTCAAAAAATATGGTCTTTTACAACATGATGCATTATTGTAGATTAAACTACCCAACAGTATATTGTCACAAACACGCCAGGTTCCACCTCCACTCAATCACGGCACACACCCTCACCTGAATTCTAACCATCACCACCTGATCCTCATCACCTGTCATCCACTAAAGCACTTCCGCTGACCCCGTCATCCCTCCTTCACCTGCCATGCACAGCCAGTCCCATGGCACGGCCAGCGCCCTACTCTGGTTCGGCGGAGGAATGCAGTGGTTTCCTGCTTCAGTGTTCACTGGTCCTGGAGATGCAACCGCTCTCATATCCAACGGACCGCTCAAAGGTAGCTTTCATTATCTCCCAGTTGCAAGGCATTACAGTGGGCAGATTCTCTCTGGACCCAGAATAACCCTGTAACCCAGTCATATTCTAGCTTCATCGAACATTTCCGGGAAGTTTTCGGCAAACCAGCCTGGGACTCCTCGATAGGTGAGAGACTATACAACTTAAAACAAGGGAATATGTCTGTCAATGATTATGCCTTGCAGTTCAGAACTCTGGCGCCCTCTAGTGGGTGGAACGAACAGGCCCTTCTCCCTACCTATCGTCAAGGACTGGAGCCCAGAGTGCGGTTGCATCTCGCTGCATACGAGGATACCATCGGCCTCGAGCGATTCATCCAGCTGTCCATCCGCTTCACCACTCGTATGCAGTCGTGCTTAGAAGAGCACCAGGGCCAGGCGCATTCCTCCTCTCCGCTCTGCCGACCAGAGAACGTCAGCTCCCCAGAACCAGCCAGCGAGCCCATGTTGGTAGACTCCTACCGCCTCTCTATGGCGGAGCGTCAAAGACGGCTGGCCCAGAATCTCTGTCTATATTGTGCAGCTTCGGGGCATACCATAGCTGGGTGCCCCGTTCGTCCTCCTCGTCCCATGGTGAGTGCCATCCTTCCTTCACGATATCAAATTAAACCACTCACCACTGTTGTGATGCTTACTGCGGCTGATGTGTCTCCAGTTTCTGCCCTCCTCGATTCTGGGTCAGCCGGCAACTTCATCTCCGGCGCCCTCTGCCGTCAGCTCAGGCTCCCAACCGCGGCCACGCCGGCCGCTTAAGGCAAGGCAAGTTTATTTATATAGCACATTTCGTACACAATGGTAATTCAAAGTGCTTTACATAAAAGAAAGTAAAATAGTAATGAAGAAAAATAATAACAAGAATAAAACAAGCAATTTTAAAACTTACAATTATTAAAATGTACCTATTTAAAATGAATTTAAAACAGTTAGAAAATGATTTTACATAAAATTAAATAAAAAAAAACTGAAAATATATATTGCAATCAGTTCGGACATTGCACAGTGCTCATTCAATAAATGCACAGCTAAACAGATGAGTTTTAAGTCTAGATTTAAATGTGACCAGTGTTTTAGCACATCTGATCTCTTCTGGAAGCTGATTCCAACTGCGGGCGGCATAGTGACTAAAGGAGGACTCCCCTTGTTTTGTGTGAACCCTTGGTATTTCTAACTGACTCAATCCTAATGATCTGAGTGCTCTGTTAGGTTTATATTCAGTGAGCATATCTGCAATATATGCTCACTGATGTTCCCTCTGATGTTCCCGCTTACCAACCTTCTTCGTCAGAAGCCCAAGTCCCTGTCATGGACTCCTGCCGCCACCGAAGCCTTCCAGGCCTTGAAGCTGGCCTTTACGACCGCCCCACTCCTCGTACATCCAAACCCCGATCTGCCATTCGTCGTGGAGGTGGACGCCTCTACCACCGGAGTGGGCGCGGTCCTGTCTCAGCAGCAGGGGACGCCCAGCCGCCTCCATCCATGTGCCTTCTCCAGGAAGCTCAACCCGGCGGAGGTAAACTACGACATTGTTAACAGGGAGCTACTTGCCATCAAGCTTGCCCTGGAGGAGTGGAGACATTGGCTGGAGGGAGCCAAACACCCTTTTCAAGTTCTCACTGACCATAAAAATCTGGAATACCTTAGAGCAGCCAAAAGACTCAACCCCAGACAGGCCCGCTGGGCGCTATTCTTCACCCGCTTCCAGTTCTCCATCACCTACCGCCCAGGGGAAAAGAATGTTAAGGCCGATGCTCTGTCCAGATGTTACTCACCCGAAGAGAGATCTGAAAACCCCGAACCCATCCTCCCGGACAAGGTCATAGTCGCTCCTATCACCTGGTCTGCAGAGACCCTACCTCCAGCCGAAGCTCCTAACAACACTCCGCCGGGTTGCCCACCAGGACAACAGTACATCCCTAGGACACGTCGCACTCCACTCATCCACTCCACCCATACATCACTTGGCACTGGTCACCCGGGGGTCAATGAAACCCTCTCGTTGCTACGGGAACGCTTCTGGTGGCCCAACATGACCTCGGATGTCAGAAGGTACGTGAGTGGATGTAACAGCTGCGCCATGTCCAAAAGTCCCCGCCATCTACCATCTGGCAAACTCCATCCTCTACCCGTTCCCAATCGCCCGTGGTCACACCTAGGAGTGGATTTCATGACAGACCTTCCACCCTCTGACAACAACACATGTATTCTGATTATTGTGGATGGATTTTCTAAAGCTTGTCGTCTTCCTCTGAAGGGTCTCCCCACTGCCATGGAAACGGCAGAACTGATGTTTAACCATGTCTTCAGGTACTTCGGCATTCCAGAGGACATAGTGTCGGGTCGGGGCCCCCAGTTCATCTCCCGGGTATGGAAAGCATTTCACTCCCTCCTAGGTGTGGCCATCAGCCTGTCCTCCGGCTACCACCCACAGTCCAATGGGCAGACTGAAAGAAAGGTCCAGGAGATCGGACGCTTCCTCCGTACCTTCTGTCACGGCCACCAGAACTCTTGGAACCAATTCCTGGGGTGGGCCGAGTACGCACAGAACTCCCTCCGTCAACCCACCACCGGACTCACACCCTTCCAGTGCGTACTCGGCTACCAGCCACCTCTATTCCCCTGGTCAGGAGAGCCCTCTGATGTTCCCGCGGTCGACTATTGGTTCCGGGAGAGCGAGAGGGTCTGGGACGCGGACCATCACCAACTGCAACGGGCGCTCCGTAGACGCAGGACGGCAGTCGACCTTCGCCGTTCCGAGGCCCCCCAATATCAACCCGGTCAGAAGGTCTGGCTGTCTACCCGGGACATCCGCCTGCGTCTACCCTGCCGTAAGCTCAGTCCCAGGTTCATTGGCCCGTTCACAATCATCCAGCAGATTAATCCGGTCACCTACAAACTTCAACTTCCCCCTGAGTACCGGATTCACCCCACTTTCCACGTCTCGCTGTTGAAACCTCACCATCCTTCTGTTCTTCCCTCCACAGAACCTGGCTAGACGGAAGCCCCCCTTCCTCTCCTCCTAGATGACGGCGCAGCCTACTCGGTCAAGGACATCCTGGACTCCCGGCGGCGTGGTGGGCAGCTGGAGTACTTGGTGGACTGGGAAGGATATGGTCCAGAGGAATGCTCCTGGGTCCCACGCAACGACATCTTGGATCCCACCTTACTGGAAACCTTCCACTCCAGACACCCCAACCGACCAGCTCCCAGGGGAAGAGGACGCCCACCACGACGTCGGGGTCCCCGGCCCTCAGGAGCGGGGTACTGTCACAAACACGCCAGGTTCCACCTCCACTCAATCACGGCACACACCCTCACCTGAATTCGATCCATCACCACCTGATCCTCATCACCTGTCATCCACTACAGCACCATAAAAACCACACACACGCACCCAGTCATTGTCCGGTCACGTTCGCGACAAGATCATTCCTGTGCGCTAACTATTAGGACTAACTCCTCTTTACCTTCTCTCCAAGGATAAACTCCGAAGACTCTTCTTCCATCTTCTCTCCAAGGATTGCCTCCAAGATCCTCCAAACCCCTACGTTGCGTGTGTGTGGTCACTACCTTCCCGGCACGGATCCCAACACCCATCCACTCCTCACTTCCCGCTCCTCTGCTTGTGTCTATTCAATAAATACCATCTTTCATCTGTTACTCCTCTGTCTCTGAGTGATCCGTAACATATATTTAGTAGGCAACTTTAAATTTAATAACCTTAAACCTATTTAGAAGTAAACCGCAACATACACAGTAATGCAGCAGTAATAATATTAATGTAAAACCATCCTGACAAATTATTTTTCAATACAATACTGTACAAACCTTTAGTTGTACTCTCAATACCTCAAGTACTGTATATTAGAGTATGCAAGATAATACTTTTACTTAAAGGATAGTTTAGCAAAAAATGAAAGTTCTGTAATTATTTACTCACCCTTAAGTTGTTCCAGGTTTGGAATTTTCATTTTTGGGTGAACTATGTCTTTAGCTAATGTTTTAAGTTGGTTTTAGTTTATAAAAGTACCTCAGTATTTCTATTACTAATTACTTTGTCATAAACAAATTTCTCTTTTCCTCTTTCCCCAAATCAGACCAGATGTCACTGTGTCTGTTCTGTGTTTCCCTGGGTCTCCACTAGTGGTCTCACTTCCCCATAGGCACCTTACCGCAGGCACTACAATTCCCACAAGGCCTTGTCCCTTCATCACAGTAATTGCACTCCTGTTAATTGCACTCAGGTGTCTTCACTTCATAGTCATTATACTGCCTATTTAAACCGGTCTGTTTGTGTCATGGAGTCCTTACTTTCCGTCACCCAGTTTCCTCGCGTTCCTAGTTACAAGTTCCTGTTCCTGTTTGTTTGTTTGTTTGTGTTTTGAATAGATTTTTGGTTTTGACCCCCTGCTTGTTGGATTCTGATATTGGATTACCCATTAAACTCACACTGCTTTTGGATCGCTCGTCTCCTGTGTCCCTGTGTCTCCGATTGTTACACCAGACCCCTGTGCATGACAAAGCTGAATGTGCCAACGCTGGACAGGTTTTTCATGGTTTTGGGTTGATGGGACTTCTGAGAAGTGCCACAATCCAGACCCTGGTGTTTCACTTCTGTCTGCTAGTGGTACATCATACAGAGTGGTCTCCAGAGTGTTTGACATGTGCCTCATTCCACTGTCCACCGCATTGTCCTCCAAGTCGCTGAGGAGGTGCTGGCCAATCACCAAGAGATTCATCTCCTGAAGACCCCAGAACACATGGAGGCAGGGCTGGGCTAAAACTGATTTTGTTTTTCTGACGTTTAACCTAAGCTTTGTTGTAAATAGTTGTAGAAGGTACTTTCAGTTATGTGTAGAACAATTTGTTTTAATGTGTAATAAAATATTTACAGGAAAAATAATTAACATATAAAAGAATGTTTTGTGAAAAAAATAAACTGCATTAAAAAATGAAAATGTACATAAGTATTTCTCTTTTATTTACACGTGAATATGCAAAAGAAAAAAATACAAGATGTACAGAAAGTACTCAGGCTTATTTACAAATAAATTACAAAAAATGAATAATGTATACAACGTATGCATTAAATTTTTAACTTGCGTCACAAAAATAAACTACAGAAATTAGGTTGTTTCATTGACAATATGACATTTAAAAAATATACCGTATTTTCCGCACTATAAGGCGCACCGGATTATGAATGAATCAATGAATGGCCTATTTTAGAACTGTTTTCGTATATAGAGTGCACCAGATTATAAGGCTCATAGAATAGAACAGGGTTCCTCAAATCTTGCCCTGGAGGGCCAATCTGCTGCAGAGTTTAGCTCCATCCCTGATCAAACTCACCTACCTGTGATTTTCTAATGATCCTGGAGACACTGACTGGCATGCTCAGGTGTGTTTGATTAGGGTTAGAACTAAACTCTGCAGGAAAGTGGATCTCGTGGGCCAGATTTGAGGATCCCTGGAATAGAAGATACTGCAGTCAAACGTTTGACTGGGTTTGCGTTATGCATCCACTAGATGGAGCTGTGCTAAAGGGAATGTCGACATTTTGACAGAGCACATTGATATCCATATATAAGGCGCTCCGGATTATAAGGCGCACTGTCATTTTTTGAGAAAATGAAAGGCTTTTAAGTGCGCCTTAAAGTGCAAAAAATATGGTATTGAAAAACTGTAATGTACCAATTTTTGCCACTGTTTTCTCTTGGCTAATGAAGAATGTATTTGTTAAGCATTCTCTCAAGAAGAGAAAACTTGTGCTCTTCTTTCTCTCTGGAGTTTGATGTCCTCCCTGAGCAGCTCCACCAGCTTCACTCACTCCCTCACCTGTCCCAGGATACTTAGCAAATAAACCGTGCCTGTTAACAACAACAGCACATGCTCATTTTCTCCAGAACTGTTCTAAAATGAGAAAATGGAAACACATATGAAAAATATAAAGACAGGTTTGCAAACTTAACATTAGAAAATATGACACAGCAGGACATGCATACAAAATACTGAAGTGTTTTTCACATCCGCACTTCGGAGTACACACACTTCAGTTTGGGATAGCCTTCGTCGTGCCACTGTGACGCACATGCACTTCAAAAGCACACTCCAGAGTTCATGCACTTAACTTCAATATCATTTTTTGAACCAGGCTGTAAACATTTTTTTTATTCTGCTGTAAAGTAAAAGGGACTGACTTCCTTTTGCAGCCAGCCTCTAGCATCCAGTCAATGAATTGCAGTTGTAATCACTTCCTTGTTGGCTTCATGTTAACTGGGAGAAGAATAGAGTGGATTTTATAATTACTTACATGATGTGTATCTGATATTAATAAAACACGTCGGCATATTATATTTGAATGGATTGTTATTGCTGCTTCCATAAACATCTGTGTTTTATAAACTCTAAATGTATTTTTCTACTAGTACTTATATGTATTGAAACCTAAATTAAATATTATCTTAAAAAACATGGCATAGTTGTAATTATATTACAAGTGCAGCCGCGTCTCAGTTTTAGCCAAAATGCGAAAACATAGTTTGAATTTGGCAGTTATGTGACATCACCAAAAGTTCTAAATCCCATATATGGTACCATTCTCCCAGGGACATGGAAATAAAAATCCCATATGTGGGACCGTACAGGTCAACAGCTTAAACATCATATCAATTTTAAAATCTTGCTTATTACTTATAAAGCCCTGAGTGTTTTAGAACCTCAGTATTTGAACAAGCTCTAAATGCATTATACTGTATTCTCAAAACACTGGCAATTTGCTAATACATAGAATTTCAAATCTAGATTAAAGACCCATCTCTTAAACCTGGCTTACACATAACACACTAACACATTTATAATAATCAAATCCGTTAAAGTGTTTTTAGGCTGCATACCAAGATGGCGGCGCGTCCTCTCTGTCAGTTATCTCTGTCCCGACAGAGGGCTAACCCACACAAGCCATCTATCCCCACCATCGTACTGGCTAACGTACGCTCGTTGGACAATAAACTGGACTACATTCAATTACTACGTTCAACTTAGAGGACTGTAAGAGACTGTTGTGTTTTTGTGTTCACGGAAACATGGCTCAGCAACAGCGTTTCAGATGGTACTATTCAGCTCGACCAGCTGACGTGCTATCGAGCGGACAGAGCTCTCATCGCAGGAGGAAAAACCCGCGGCGGCGGGCTTTGTGTTTACATCAATGACGCGTGGTGCCTCGATACTGTCGTGATCTGCAAACACTGCTCACCCCTGGTGGAGTTTATGATTATTAAGTGCCGGCCGTTCTATCTGCCGAGGGAATATACTGCTATATTGCTCATTTCGGTGTACATTCCCCCGTTCAACATCATCAGCAACAGGAACGACGCACTAAATGAACTGTTCCAGCACATCAGTGAGGAGCAGACAGCACACCCCGATGCCTTTCTCATCATAGCTGGGGATTTCAACCATGCTGACCTAAAGAGTGTGTTTCCAAAAATACACCAACACATTAACTTTCCAACACGAGGTAATAACATTTTGGACTTTGTTTACACCACACAGAGAGGAGCTTACAAAGCCCTCCCCCTCCCCCACCTCGGAGCCTCAGACCACATCACTGTCATGCTAATGCCTGCATACAGACCACTCATTAAAGTCGCCAAACCAGTTTACAAACAGATTAAAGTGTGGCCAGAAGGATCATCAGAGGTTCTTCAAAACTGCTTCAACACAACTGACTGGGACATGTTTAAGCAGGCTGCCACATGCAATAACACCACTGACCTCCAGGAGTACTCAGAGACTGTCACTGCCTACATCAGCAAGTGTATTGGTGATGTAACGGTCACAAAAACCATCACTGTCCGGGCCAACCAGAAGCCATGGATGACAGGGGATGTCTACAGACTCCTGAAGACACGGAATGCTGCCTTCAGAGCTGGAGATGAGGTGGGCCTGAGAAAAGCTAGGGCCAACCTGTCCCATGGCATCAGAGAGGCTAAGAGACAGCACTCCAGGAGAATAGCTCATAAATTCAGCGACAGCAAAGACACTAGGAACCTGTGGCAGGGGATACAGACCATTACGGACTACAAGCCCCCACCATGGACCTGTGACAACATCTCTCTGCTGAACGAGCTGAACACCTTCTTCGCTCGCTTTGAGCAACAAATCAGCACCACTGCACAGAAGACTCCACCTCCTCCCGGCGACCCGGTGATGACGCGTGTCCTCAGACAGCGTGAGGAGATCGTTCAGCAGGATCAATGCACGCAAAGCTCCGGATCCTAACAACATCCCTGGGCGTGTACTGAAAGACTGTGCAGCAGAACTCACTGATGTCTTCACAGACATTTTCAACATCTCAGAGTCAGGCTGTTGTTCCCACATGTTTCAAAACTACCACCATCATTCCAGTTCCGAAGAAGCCATCTCCATCCTGCTTCAATGACTACCATCCTGTTGCACTTACCCCCATCCTCATGAAGTGCTTTGAATGGCTAGTCATGCACCACATCAAGTCTGCCCTCCCCACCTCCCTGGACCCCTTCCAGTTTGCATATCGGTCCAACCGGTCGTCTGATGATGCCATCGCCACTACCCTCCACTCAGCACTCACACATCTGGACAAAAAGGACTCATATGTCAGAATGCTGTTCATAGACTTCAGTTCAGCATTCAACACAATCATCCCTCAACAGCTCCTTTACAAACTGATTCAGCTGGGGCTCAACACTTCGCTGTGCAACTGGCTTGTTGGACTTTCTGACTGGAAGAACTCAGGCAGTACGGGTCGGCAGCAACACATCCAGCACCATCACACTGAACACTGGGGCCCCCCAAGGATGTGTGCTGAGCCCCCTCCTCTTCACTCTGCTGACCCATGACTGCACACCATCACATAACTCCAACCTCTTTATTAAGTTTGCAGATGACATGACTGTGGTGGGTCTCATTAGCAACAAAGATGAGAAAAACTACAGGAGTGAGATAAGCTCACAGATGACCTCTCCTGGACTGAAAACACCGCAGCACTGGCCAAGAAATCACAACAGCGTCTCTACTTCCTCCACAAACTGAGGAGAGCCAGAGCCCCGGCCCCCATCATGTACACCTTCTACAGAGGCACCATCGAGAGCATCCTTAGAAGCTGCATCACTGTGTGGTATGGCGCCTGCAACACGTCTTGCCGAAAGACTCTGCAACGCATAGTGAGAGCAGCTGAGAAGATCATTGGTATCTCTCTCCCCTTCCTTCAGGATATTAACGGAACACGTCTCACCCGCAAAGCCCTCTGCATGACAGGTGATCTCACTTACCCATCACACAGCTTCTTCAGTCTGCTGCCATCAGGGATGAGACTGCGGAGTCTCCAGGCCAGGACCAGCAAACTGAAGGACAGCTTCATCCACCAGGCTGTCAGGAAGATGAACTCCCTCCCGAACTTGCCCCCCCTCCCCGCTTCTGCCCCAGGCACCACTGAACTATGAACCCCCCCCCCCCCCCCCCCCACACACACACACACACACTAATTATATAATTATATGATGGCATGCACCAGTCACTTTGTGCAGCATTGGTCTGCTCACTACCTCATTCAGCATGGAACTGACGTCATTCCACTACCTCATCAGTCAGTTAAATGAAATAACTGCTCTTGAGCCCTTTGTCACTCGTCACTTTGATCAGACTTAATAAGGATTTTTTTTTTGCACTAAAAATCTTGTATCTGCACGGTTGTTCACTTCATTGATTTGCACTCTATCTGTCATTTGCCTTGCGCTGCTTTATTTAACTTTATTTTTAATTTTATTATATGCCTTTTTTACATTCCCTAATTGTATAGTTGTATCTACATTTTATATTTGATCTAGATTTTTAGGCTTTAATGTTAATGTTATCTGTATGCACCGGGGTCTGAGAGTAATGCAATTTCGATTCTCTGTATGTATGTACTGTACATGTGGAAATTGACAATAAAGCAGACTTGACATGACTTTATTAGGACAACCGGAACTGGGAACACTTCCAGTAACACACAATGTACTTGTATCCAGATCAGAAGGTCACTGAAGTCACCCTGTTGGGAACTCAGAAACGAAGACCAGGAGACTCTTGGGTAATCTTCAGCAGGATTCTTTATTGAGAACGGTCTGCGTGGCGCTGCAGTCATCAAGAAGTCTAACTTGTCCTTAAGACATTGTAGTTTTTATACATTCAAGTGGGAGGGATCCCTACCGTAGAGGTGGAGACCATGTAAACAAAGCATGCAAATTGAATCAGGAAAATGTCAGACACTGTAATTTTCCCAGCCTTGATCTCATCAGCATAACAGTGTCATTCAAATGCATAGGTGCTAATTCAATCAGTCTGGCAAGACTGGTGAGGAAGAGCACAAAGACAAAAGGTCATTATCTCAGACTCTTAATTTTCTTGATTTGATCTTCTTGGATATGTCAGCTTTATTACCTACTATTATATTGGAACCTATATTTAACATTTTATAAATTTGTAATCCCACAACCCGTACACAGTATGTATCCAGCCCAGATGGTGGATCAGCACCTAGAGATGACCTCTACAGCCCTGAACGTCAGGGGAGACCAGGACAACTAGATGCGCCCCAGGGACAGATACCCAGTATAGACCTTGTCTCCTAGATGGCAGCCGGGACAAGACCAAGGGAACCAGATGAGTCCTCTGCACAATGTGTCTTTGCTGTAGCCTGGAATTTAACTTCTGGTTTTTAAAATAATTATTAATTTCTTAAAATATATTTATCATGCAAGCAGAGAGATTTAATGACAAATGTTAAGTGATCATCTGAATACGACTGAATTCAATGCGCAGATTTTCATTACGCAGAACTCTTTAAAGCTAGTCTTTTTTAACTTCTCTAAACAAATGTACGTGTGCCATGCAAACCAGCAAAAGATAAAGATGCAATGTAGGCCAAGTAGACAATGTATCTGTATCTAGAGAACTGGTTTGGTTTTTGAGAGACCGAGACGCGCAATGTGGCTGTTTGATTGATGAGGGCGCTACTTATTCCATTCATTCATATCATATTGTGGCCTAAGGTTTAAATCATTACCTTTTAAATATATACAAATATTAGAACGTGTATGATATGTATTATATATGTATGATTATGTATTATAATAGGTGATATTACTCTTGCCAAGCTCTGATTTCTGAGACATGCAGGGAGAGGGTGTTTGATTTGCGCTCTTTTCATTTATAAAGTTTACATTCATTCACGTCACACTCTATTCCATGACTTTAGAGGTCTGTGTATAATATTGAGTCGATCCTCTGGCTCAACTGTTATCTAGGAAACACCAGATTGTGCAAGCCTCAGCCGAATATTCAGCCACAATTATTCCTTCGACTACTCTTTCTCTCTCTTATTTCTCTTTTCTCACTATACCACTTATTTGCATTTTACTAGAAAGGGAAATACTGAACAACGAGGAGACTGGGGCTGGGTTGGGAGTGAACCCTGACAGACCCAAATTCGGGAGAGTCCGTCCGGGTTGGCCATGCCCGCTCGATGTTGCATGACGGAGCAGAAGTCCTGGAGCACCAGGAACCAGCGGGTCACTCTTGCGTTTGTGTCCTTGGCCCGGGCCATCCACTGTAATGGAGCATGGTCAGTGACAAGAGTGTACTTTCTGCCAAGGAGATAGTACCTGTGCTCCAGGACTGCCCACTTGACTTCCATCTTCGGTGGGTCCCCAGGGAGTCTTCTCTGGCTGCCCCTTCCTGGTCAGGTCTGTCAGGGGAGCTGCTATGGAGGAGAAGTTAGGGATGAAGCAGCGATAGTACCCCGCCAACCCCAAAAAGGCTCGTACCTGGGATTTGGAGGTGGGCTGCAGCGCAGAGAGGATCGCTGCCACTTTCTTCTCTTGAGGTTTGATGAGGCCACGGCCCACCTGGAAGCCTTAGTACTTAGCTTCAAAGAGGGCCAGATGACAATTCCAGAGATTGGCGGTCAGTCCAGCCCGGCGTAGATCCATTAGCACCCTCCGCAACCGCTCCAAGTGGTTCTCCCAGCTCTCCGAGTGTACAATGACGTCATCTAAGTAGGTGGCCACGTACGATTGGCGGGGCCTCAATAGGATATCCATCATTCGTTGGACAGTGGCTGGGGCTTCTTACCATTTCCTTTCCTCTGTGTATCCTAGCTTGGGAACGACATACCTGAGCCCTTAATATGAGACATTGTTATCCCTCACTACGAGTATAAATAAATTAGAAAGACAACTCTTTCACTTAAATTTTATTTTTGTTCGATTAGTTGTTCAGCAACTAACAACAATGCTCTTCTTGTAGTTGGGCATAACAGCAACAGAGCCTTACTGTCTCCATTCCCTCTCTCCAAATCTCTCCTGCTTTCTTTCCTCTTTACTTTTCACATTTGTAGGGACCTGTAAGAATCATAAATCAATTCTAAGTGAATGAGATACACAATAGTGTCAAAGATGACAAATTATCCATTTGTGATTATTCAACTAATTGCAAGTTTATTTTAAAATTAATAATGACCCTTGATATTTCACACTCTAGCACATGCATTAAGTTTGCCACAAAGCAGGCAGAAGTAGCCTAATAATTGTGAAAAATGAGACATTTTAATTATTTATTAATAAACATGAATATAATAATCTTTTCTTGTCGGCTGCAAGATGAAATTTACGGTGCTAATTCTTATCTCCACAGGATGCGCATAATCAGGGAGTATTTGCTTTAGTTTTGAACTGGTTTGTTTTAAAAGTAGACATTTCAAGCTTTCTGCAGATATATTTCTCATGTATGTAAGGCACCCCAAATGTAAGTTATTACACAAGAAACAATTGTGAGGGCACCTCCCTGTCATGCATGCACATTAATAATTTTCCGCGTCACTTGACTATGAATAGTAATAGAGCACATTTCTTTTAGGTTACAGTATGGGATCCACATAAAAATTTAATCTGCACAAGTCTACAACCAAGACAGATGCAGTTATAACCTGTAAATTAAAGGCTATTTGACATTTTAAAATGATCTAATGGCTGATGCCGCTCCAATTTGTTGATTTTGATTGTTTTAATGAATCTCTTTTACATTAAATAATAAAGATACAAAGCAGGTTAAGTTCAATATCATTGTACAAGTAATTATAAAAATGCTATAGACTGCGAATAAGATTGCAGTTTCCCATTTTGCGTATGCATTACAGAGTTAATTATTTTTGCATGCAATGATACAAAATAAAACCAAAAAAGATTTGTAATGAAGAAATAAAATGTAGACAAAAAATAAATGTTGTGCGTCGCAATCAGCATCATGTGCGCCATGCACATCTTACCCTCTGCTATTTTAAGGAATAGGATATTTAAATGCAGCTGCAATTTTTTTTTTACTTAAATTGTATGAATGCAAGCAAAGAAAGCTCCATTTAAAATGACTGAAGTTGTCAATTAATGAAGCTCTTTTTTACATCCTGGGCACTTTGTTGATTATAATGAGAGAACTTGAGTTTAAATGTGTCATCATTTTGTCATCGTTTTACATCAAGTCGTAGCAGTGAATGAAGAGGTATCATACAGATCACAAGAGAGGTATGGAGTACCTCAAGGCTCAGTACTAGGGCTAATAATTTTCATGCTTTACATGTTACCCTTGGGAAATATCATCAGGAAACATGGTGTTAGCTTTCACTGTTATGCTGATGATACTCAGCTCTATATTTCTTTGTGGCTCGGCGAAAAATAAACCAATTCGAAAAACTAACGGAATGCATAATCGGTATTAAAAACTGGATCATGAGTAATTTCTTACTGCTAAATTTTAACACAGGGGACTTAATTATAGGACCTAAAAATTCTGCTTATAATAACCTAAAATGCTGTCTAAGACCTGATGGTTGTCAATTCTTTGTCATCAGTTAGGAACTGTGCTATTTGATAGCAATCTTTCCTTAGAAAGCAAAATTTCTAGCATTTGTAAAACTATTTTTTTTTTTAATCTAACACAGGGGACTTAATTATAGGACCTAAAAATTTTGCTTGTAATAACCTAGAATGCTGTCTAAGACCTGATGGCTGTCAATTCTTTGTTATCAGTTAGGAACTGTGCTATTTGATAGCAATCTTTCCTTAGAAAGCAACATTTCTAGCATTTGTAAAACTATATTTTTTTTTTATCTCAAAAATATATCTAAATTATGACCTATGCTCTCATTGTCAAATACAGAACTGTTAATCCATGCGTTTATGACCTCAAGGTTAGGTGATTGTAATGCTTTATTTGGTGGTTTTTCTGCATGCTTAATAAACAAACTCCAGCTGGTCGAAAATGCAGCAGGTAGAGTTCTTACTAGGACAAGGAAGTATGAGCCCATATTAGCCCGGTTCTGTCAACACTGCACTGGCTACCTATTAAACATCATATAGATTTTAAAATCTTGCTTATTACTTATTAAACCCTGAATGGTTTAGCACCTCAGTATTTGAACAAGCTCTTGTTACATTATAGTCCTCCACATCCGCTGCATTCTCAAAACTCTGGCAATTTGATAATACCTAGAATATCAAAATCAACTTCGGGTGACAGATCCTTTTCCTGTTTAGTGCCTAAACTCTGGAATAACCTATCTAACATTGTTCGGAAGGCAGACACACTCAGTTTAAATCTACTGTAGATTAAGATTAGGACTACAGGATGAAAACTATCTTTCTGGCTAACTCTGGCATATTTTACAGTTGAGCTGTTATGTGAATATGCACTGTCCTTGCAAATAAATAAATAAATCAAAAACCCATTTCTTTAACCTGGCTTACACATAACACACTAATACGTTTTGAATATCCAAATCTGTTAAAGGATTTTTATAATTCATTAATTAGGTAAACCGGGAACAGGAACACTTTCCATAACACTTGATGTACTTGCTACATCGTTAGAAGAATGGCATCTACACTAATATTAGTCTGTTTCTCTCTTATTCCAAGGTCACCATAGCCACCAGATCCAGTCTGTATCCAGATCAGAGGGTCACTGCAGTCACCCAGATCCACTATGTATCCAGACCAGATGGTGGATCGGCACCTAGGAAGGACCTCTACAGCCCTGAAAGACAGTGGAGACCAGGCCAACTAGATGAGCCCCAGATACAGATCCCCCATAAAGACCTTGTCTCAGATGACCACCAGGACAAGACCACAGCAAACAGATGATTCTTCTGCACAATCTGACTTTGCTGCAGCCTGGAATTGAAAATTCTGGAGCAAAAATAGTTATCCGCTTCCCTCAAAACATTCTTAAATAATCTTGGTACAGTGTCAAACTGTCACGGTGTTCATGAATGCACTGTTTCCTGCTCGTCTCATGTTACGTCATGTTGATTGTTTCATGTGGGTGTTACCGCTGATCATCTTGATCATCGGCAGCTGCAGCTCATTCCACCGGCCTACTTAATGCCCTGTTTTTCGTCTCTTGTTTGTCAGATCGTTGTTTGAGGTCCTCCGTGATTCTTGTCTGTGTCCCATCTGCTCAGCTACTCCTCGTGTCTTGTTCCTGTTCGGTCATTGTGGATTACCATTCATCTCACGGATCCCTCATCATCACCCACCTGCGCACTCAATCACCTTCTCACCAGTCTGTGCTGCCATCGAGGGCCCTGCGTCACCCACCATCAACCCAGCCTGACCATACGTCTCAAATAAAGGATTGTTTACTTGCAACTTGCTTCCTGTCCTTTATGCGATCGTGACAGAACGATCTGATCACCCATGGAAGCAGCGAGTAACCCATCATCAGCGTTGGAAGAGTTCCTCAGCGCCAGTGTTCGAACGATGGACTCCCAGGAACGGAATCTTAACGACACTGGTCGCGCTGTTCAGGCTTTGGTGGCGCAGGTGTCCGAGCTCACCCAGCAATTACAGCTTCTGCGAGCCCCCACTGCGCCGCTCACACTGTCCGTTCCTCCCACACCATCGGAGACCCCCTCCCAGCCGGAACCACGCCTTCCAGTTCCGGAAACCTACTCTGGTGAGCCTAATTTCTTTAGAGCTTTCCTAACACGATGCTCTATGCACTTCTCTCTTCAACCCAGGACCTTCTCCAACGAACAAGCCAAGGAGGCATTCGTGTTGACACTGCTCACTGGACACTTCACGCCCTCAATGGACAAATAAAGCCGGTCATCTCACTCATCACTGAAAACATTACCCTCATCACATCAGGCAACCACTCAGAAATCATCTCATTCTACATACTAGACTCTCCCCTTGCACCCATAGTTCTTGGTCACCCCTGGCTCAACCCCTGGCTCAACCCCAAAGTGGACTGGCAACTGCATTCCATCCTGGCCTGGAGTAACAAATGTCATGAGTCTTGTCTTGTGTCTTCTATGTCTATGTTTCAGGAGGAAGCAGTGGATTTGTCTAACGTGCCCGCGGAGTACCTCCACCTGAAGGAAGTGTTCAGTAAGTCTCGTGCTGCTTCTCTCCCTCCGCATCGTCCCTGTGACTGTGCCATAGATTTACTGTCAGGTAAGTCTCCGCCTAAAGGCAAATTATATTCACTTTCTGTCCCAGAAAGGGAGGCTATGGAGAAATATATTTCTGATTCTCTAACTTCGGGGTTCATCTGCCCTTCCTCTTCTCCAGCGGGGAGGGGGTTCTTTTTTGTGGGGAGGAAAGACGGGTCGCTGCGACCTTGTATTGCTTACCGGGGACTGAACAACATCACGATAAAGAATACATACCCTTTGCCGTTGATTTCTTCAGCCTTCGAGAGGTTGCAGGGAGCGTCGATCTTCACGAAATTAGACTTATGTAATGCTTATCATTTGGTCCGTATTAGGGAGGGAGATGAATGGAAGACCGCTTTTAAAACCCCCAGGGGGCACTTTGAATACTTGGTCATGCCCTTCGGGCTGTCCTACTCCTCAACTAATAAGCTTGCTCCCAAATTTATTGTCCCATTCACTGTCACCAAGATCACTAGTCCGGTGGCAGTCCGCCTTAAACTTCCTCCAGCATACAGGAGAATTCATCCCACCTTTCATGTATCTAAAATAAAGCCTGTATTTCATTCTTTGATTAATCCATCTGCCCCGGAGATGAATGCACTGTTTCCTGCTCGTCTCATGTTACGTTATGTTGATTGTTTCATGTGGGTGTTACCGCTGCAGCTCATTCCACCAGCCTACTTAAAGCCCTGTCTATCGTCTCTTGTTTATCAGATCATTGTTAGAGGTCCTCCGTGATTCTTGTCTGTGTCCCATCTGCTCAGGTACTCCTTGTGTCTTGTTCCTGTTCGGTCGTTGTGGATTACCATTCATCTCAAGGATCCCTCATCATCACCCACCTGCGCACTCAATCACCTTCTCACCAGTCTGTGCTGCCACCGAGGTCCCTGCGTCACCCACCATCAACCCAGCCTGACCATACTTCTCAAATAAAGGAATGTTTACTTGCAACTTGCTTCCTGTCCTTTATGCGATCGTGACACACACATAGGACAAGTATAACTGTTTAAAGTATGACAGTTCTGAAAATAGAATGACCTTTCTTCCTTTCTTATTTAGCAGGTGGTTGGTTTAAATGGTTAACTAAGTGTTCATGTTCCTTTCATCAACAGTTTTACTGAAACTGTGGATTTGGGATATTGCCTGAAACCCACAGACACTAGATTGGAACATGCTGGGAAGAAGAATGGCCTTAGGAGCAGTGTGTAAATTGGCTATTAGAGTGTGTGTGTAAGATTATGGTGAGTCATAGTGAGCTGTGCTGAGGCAAATAGCTCTGCTGAATGTTCAGCCGGGGTAATGTTTATATTAGTCTGTGATTAACAAAGTCCAGGTGCTCTCTTGGACATGGTGGCCGCTTTTGCTTTAAACACTCACGCATTTTCTCTGTGGCTGGCTGCAGTCATCTATATTTATACGCTGAACTGTTGACCACCATTTATTTTATGAACGTTTTATAAATGGTTCTTCTTCGAAAATATAAATGCATTGGAGGTTGAGGAAGGTGTGTTGAAATTCCACAATGGAAAACAGTAAGTCATTGTTTATGTTTCTAGAGTGTGACAGTGAGGTAGGTGAGGGTCTGTTTCATAGACTGATACTGCAGACAGCATTCTGTGGCGGTTCTGAGTTTTCATTAACCCTATCTCCTCCAGTCTAGACAGGAAGGCCCCAAACCAAAGCAAACAACTACTTGCACTGTCATTCCTGTTATTCAAGCATGTGTGTACAATTCAAACTGGATGTACATATTTCGATCGTTACTATCAAACTAATGACAGCTTACTCATTGGAATTTTCTAACTTTTTTAGAATTTACGTGTCTAGCTTTGTGATTTCTGCCATAGTATTAAATGAATATCAGGAAACACTTCCTCTCTTTAATATGACAGTGTTTTAGTGCCACATTAAAAAAAAGTAAAAAATTCTAACATTATGAGATTAAAGTCATAATATTTCAAGAACAAAGTTGAAATTACGAGAATAAAGTCAAAATACTATGAGAATAAAGTCTAAATGTTTTGACAATTAAAATTAAAGTTATAATATTTTGAGAGTATACTCTAGCCTTTTGCACATGCAAATGGCCCAGATTGGGAGCACCGGGAGATATTCCAAAGTCTCAACTTTCAAATTCTGCAAGTTTTATAGCGAAATAAAAACAATATATTACAAAAAGATTTCCTTTTGATTTCCTTTCCTTTTTTCTTCACGCTTTTTAATAACAGATCGCTGTTTTTGTCTCAGTGGCATGTGAGTCTTTTGGAATACAATAATGAGACAATAATTTTCATTATAAATTAAGCTATACTGTTTTTTCATGCCTTCTGGTGTCTTGCTATCTTGCTATAAACTTAAAAAAAAATACAACTTCAACTTTTAAAATGTTTTATGAATAAAATAGGCTACATGTGAGGAATAAAAGATGTGGGGTTCTGTTGTCACAACATTCCCACATGCTTTGCCTCCACCGTTACCTCAAAGTGGTCATAGCCGCACTGAAGATCCAGAGATATTCCTTGCATTTTTTGGCAGGTAGAGCCAGATTACAGATAGCTTGATGGTTGAGCTGTGTGCCAGATCACTGATGGGGTGTTGCCTATGTCACTACTTTCAGTTTGAATGAGAATGGGAACCAAAGTCAGATCCTGGGATGTTCTGAGTCTTAGCGAAATAAACAGAGACCCAATGCTAGGCTGAGCTATGCCCATGGCAGAAGGGCCAACAAAGGAACGTTCTCTGTTTTATTTCATTCTTTTCTCATCTCACACACACATCTCTTTATTTCATTCATATTCGATCTACCGAAGCTCTCCTTTTTATAAGAGTGAGCATATGCATGAGCGCAGCTGTGCAGTGTTTTACTTAGGCTGCTCTTACTGAACTTGGCCTACTCTGACAAAATCCATTTTGTGATCAAGTCTTGATTATAGTGATATTTTCTTGGCTCCTCAGCATTTGCATTAAATGCACAGCTGTCTCACACACAGAAGGAGAACACACATTCAAAATTACTTGCATACAACAAAGTTGAATGCTTTAGTGAAAATGCTTAGTTTCTTATTATAACTTTTATTTATGATTTTGTGTTGCACTGTAGAAACATTCAGGTAAATGTGTAATGTGCCACATGGTAACATTTTGCAGTGTGGTGAATTTGGAATTATTAATTGGCCAAAGGCAGAAGAGATTCAGTAATTACGAATGACATAATTATTCACTATGCATCCATTATAAATCAATCAACAGGGCAAAATGTCCCAGCTGATGTCAATGCAAACCAAATTAAAGTTTCACAAGAACCCCCCTCCCCCCTGCCCCCCCACCATAGCATCATCACACTCATTTGAGATGGTCCACAAGTCCCTCAAAATGATCACACTGAAATCTGTTTTTCCGTTCAGTCTCTCAAATTCAAATGATAAAGTACATGACCCCTTCAACAATGCACAAGGCAAGGTTTATTCTTGTGTGGTTCAACTACTTTTTGCTACTACTTACTTTTTGCTTTCCCCAATTTTCCTATTTGCATTCAGCTCAGGCTTTTGGTTAACATGGGAATCTCTACACATACAGAACCTAGCATTTGTCTGCTTGTGTTTCCACCACTTTGTTTCACTGGCGTCACTTTGTTAGGTCTCATTAGGATGTTTGAAGTAGGTCATTGACTAAGTCAAGTCTCCTTTATTTATATAGTGCTGTAAACAAAAAATATTGTGTCAAAGCCACTGAACAACATTAATGGATGGATTAGAATGCAAGGAACCAAAACTCCATCGGTGACAGAATGGAGAAAAAACCTTGGGAGAAACCAGGCTCAGTCGGAGGGCCAGTTCTCCTCTGACCAGATGAAACCAGCAGTTCAATTCCAGGCTGCAGCAAAGTCAGATTGTGCAGAAGAATCATCTGTTTGCTGTCTGAGACAAGGTCTTTATGGGGGATCTTTATCTGGTGCTCTAGTTGTCTTGGTCTCTGCTGTCTTTCAGGTCTGTAGAGGTCCTTTCTAGGTGCTGATCCACCATCTGGTCTGGATATGTACTGGATCCGGGTGACTGCAGTGACCCTCTGATCTGGATACAGACTGGATCTGGTGGCTACAGTGACCTCAGAATAAAAGAGAAACTAATATTAGTGTAGATGCCATTCTAACGATGTAGCAAGTACATCGGGTGTTATGGGAAGTGTTCCCGGTTCCGGTTTACCTAATTAATGCAGCCTAAAAATCCTTTAACATTTTTTTGATATTAGAAGTGTATTAGTGTGTTATATGTAAGCAGTGTTGGGAAGGTTACTTTGGAAATGTAATAGGTTACAGATTACAAGTTACCCTGTTTAAAATGTAATAGTAGTGTAACTTTTTCAATTACTTTATTAAAGAAATCAGAGCCGGCCCTAGACCTTTGGGGGCCCTAAGCAAAATTCGGTTGGAGGCCCCTTTGACCGTTTTAAGTAAGGCCTGAAGAAAAGCAATGACTACCTTATAACTATACTGTACATATTATATCTACTATGCTATTTTTACATTTTTTTGTCTATTAAATTATGTTTAAATTATTCTATGTATGCTGTATGTTAATTATCTTTTTTACGCTGCTGGTCCTGAGTAAGTATTTTGTTCTTATGTGGCAACATGTACAGAATGACAATAAAAGACCTTGAGTTCTTGAGTTGAGTTCCATGTTTGATGTCTAAAAGGAAAATTATGATACCACTGAGCTGAATGGCAGTGCAGTTCAACAAACACACACTGATGAACTTGCTGAATAAGAAGACTGATAAAGTGATTTTCACTGACCTTCAAAGAAACATTTTTAATTGACACCAGAGTTTAAGAGGCACAAACAACAGCCTATATATAATTTAAATGAAATCGAGCAAATAGAATAACATTTAAATAAAATGTTAAAAATTGTATATAATAATAAATAGAACATTTAAATGTTTGAATTTTTCAAATAAACAAAATTAACAATAACATCTAAAACACCACAAACAAGATTAATAGTAACAATAATAAGAATTAGGTAATATTTCAATAGAACTATTAAAATCCATATTTGTGCAGAATGATGTGCTCAAAGCAACACGGAGTCACAGTGTGCAGCGCAGCGCTGCTCAAGTGGGCATTTAAAAGTTCGCGGCACAAAGCGAAGAAATGTCGAGCGCACAAATCCTAATGTATATCTGTCCAACAGTTTATTGATCATTTGTTTCTTCACAGTTTTAAATTCCAGTTATTGTGCGTTTGATGCCGATTCACAGTCCTTGTGATGTGTGTGATCTAACAGGCAGACGGTAGCGAGTCGTTTAAAAACAGCAACAAACATAAAATACAAATATACAAAATAAAGTCATTTTATGCAAATCCACAGCCTTTTATCTAGAGATCAAGCATTATAATGTAAATATATCATATGATATATTGGAGAGAGTTTTACCGTGCACGAGACGCGCCCTTTTTGAATAACGTTACTGAATGGAGAATGATTGACGAGGAAAAACGAGTTTCTGTAAACTTTAATTTAATGATGTAAATAGTAGGCCTGTTGTGATAGTCGATAAATCAATTAATCGCACTATAAAAAAATGAGCTTGATAATTTTTCCGGCCGCGATAATTTCTTTTTTCAATTTTAATTTAAGAAATGTAACATGTCACGATGTGTGGTCAGTCTGGAGCGCAGCCTGTGGACAGCCCGTGGCAGACACACCCTTTCCGATGGCAAAGTTGTCCCGGGAATAAAGAGATAACGTCTCGCTAGAGTGACCAGCTTTGGGAAGCGCCTTTCATTCGCTTGTGGATGTTTGCGTAGCAAGTGATACAGCATTGTACTTGCACTACTGCTTTATTTTAATACCACGTAGCATATTTTGCAAGTAACTTCGTTGCCCTTTCTCTCAAAAAGGGCCTACTTTTCGCTTAATTTGGCTTGCTCAGCTACATATGTCTGTAGACATGTGGTTGCGTGTGTCAACCAGGGGGGCAGGGTTTCATATTTTATTGAAGCAGCCCTGGGCGCCGCCATTGGCTAGCGGACCCCCACCTGCTGTTAGCATTCCATTGACTCCCATTCATTTTGGGCTCAAAATTCATTAATTATTTCTAAAGAAACACAAAAATGTATAAAAGGCCCCATTACCTTGTATCTTATGTTGTGGCCCCGTAGAAGCAGTTTTTGTAAAAATAGGCTAACGATTGCATCATAACCTGCACAGTAGAGAAATTACTGTATGGACAGGAGGAGAAGCTCGCAGACAATCTTTTACTGTCTATGAGGCAATCGGGGGGACGTGGAGGCATAAAGTCAAGGGAGCAACGGGACAAAATTATTCAACAACGTCTGCAATATTCGGTGGGTGATTCAGATTTCTCTTGGCTCAGCGATTAGAAGACTTACAATTGTCAGACAGGTTGCTCACGTGACATCTACGTCATCAAGCTCAGTTTGAGTCTGCGCAGTACGCTCGACCCCCAGGAAGTCCGTGCTTCTAATTGACTTCACTTGTCTCCATTGAATCCAATGGGGTCGCTGTGTCCATTTCTTTTACTGTCTATGGTGTCAACGCGCCCAGTGAGTTTACACACACACACACCTACACACACACACACACACACTTTCTTTCCAAAGCGCTCGGGCAGTTGCGCTCAGGGCCGGACTGGCCATCTGTCGATCGCGCGGCCGTGGCCGATATGTTTTGTTTGCATGAGTGTTTTGCCCTCCCTCCCTGTTTAGTTTGGTCTACTCCATTGCGTATCTTGAAACACACCCCCTTTAACGTCGTCTATTTTACAGAGAGAGAGAGAGACAGATTTATCCGGTACAACGAATTTCTCTGAGCAGCAGGCCACTGTATACGTTCACTTAAAACATAAGTGAACGTATTTATGAGTGTTTAGTGAAGTTCTGTTTACGAGAATACTTGCAGAAACAATAATTTTTAGAGTGACTCTAGGGGGCCCTTTGCAATTGCAAGGGTCGCTTAGTGGCTTGGCCGGCTAATGTAACTAATTACTTTTGAGTACTTTTTGATTACTTTTCTAAATTTGTGAAAATTAAAGAATAATAAATAAAAGCATATACATCAACTTAAATACAGTTATCTAATAAGCATGTGACGTATTCTGTGTACTAAACTCCTGAAACATTGATTTTTTTTTTTAAACTGCTGTCTCTTTGTATATGATGATAGTTTTCTCAAAATAAGTAAAATGCACATGAAGTGACTCACAGCAGTTCTAGAACTTTTGTTTATGTGCTCGTGTACTCCTATATTGAGACGGCAGAGGTTGAAAACACTGCGAGCTTCAGTAGGCCTATGTGTAGTAAATGAAACCATGTCTTTGCCATTAATTTACAAGGAGGGGCGGACTGGGAAAAAAATTCAGACTGGAGAATTCAAACTCATACAAACAAATTCATGGACAAAACTATTTTTTTGTATGGACCTGACCTGAAAAAAATGTTTAAATATTTAATTTGGGGACATGCAAAATAATTAAAAGTTCTCTCCTGAACTGCACCTTCACTTCCATTTTTCTTTTCAGTCTCTTTATTTTGCCCTGTTATCCATCTCTCTCATGACTTTAATACTCAAGATTGAACAAAACTATACTTTACAATACAATACTTTACAATACAACAATATCTTTATAGAAAAATCCTAATACTGTACACGAGTCATGTTTTTTCCCTTACAAAAATTAACCATGCTTTTATTAGCCTAAAGTAAAATAACCTTGTTTTGTTTTTGTTTTGTTTTTTGCAAATGGATTTGTATTTATTTTTAAATAAATACATTTGTAAAATAATTTTACATTTTTGGTTACCACAGTTAAACAATAGTAACCATTTTCTCTGGATTTATAGTTAAATATTAAAATGTTAATTTTTGTAAGGGTTGTGTTGTTGTCGTAGCTCCCCCTAAACCTATAAAAAAAAAAAATTGGATTTTTTTTCAGCTAAATTACTACTGTAACATTACAACAGATAATAATGATGTCCTTTATATAGTTTTTTGAGTGATGACTGATGAGCAACGTGCTGCTGCTTGATTAATTAAATTAAAAAAACAAAGACAAAAAAACATCTTTACAGATGAAACTGACCTAAAACCCTGAACAGTATAGTTATGCTTCTCTGCTCCAGCTGTGCGCTTCCACAGTCCACTCTATTCTCTCTCTCTCTCGCATTGATTACTCTGAGTCTGATCCAAACCGTTTGCCGGAGACGCGGAGAGCGCACGAGTCATGACTAACACTTCATGACTTATTAGAGATTTAATTACAGTATCAAATGGCGTCTTCGCAAATGATCACTTTAGTACATTCGGCAGGCAATTATACAATAATGATATTAAATAGTGGGGCAAAATCGGCTGCCAGGCCAACGGGAATTGTCCCGGTTCTCCCGGTGTCCAGTCCGCGCCTGATTTCCACAGACAGGCAGAATGTGCAAGTCATATATTGCATTTTTGGGGCTTAATATTCACAGACACTAGTCCATGTCATGTTTTGATTCAAGTGTACTGACCTACTTTTGATTTAGTCATCCAAAATGTGGCATATTCCGTCCGCGTTAGGCATTCCGTTTTTATGACTGGATTCTACGAACCAGACTGTATTTCCGCATCCCGGAAATGATTAGGGCGGTATGTCTCAGAATAGTCAGTGCAATTTGGGAAAGAAATCAGTTAAATCTGTATGTGGATGTGTGTAAATATTCAAATGTAATCCCCTTTGTAATCGTTAAAAATTTCATAAGTAACTGTAATTTAATTACTCATTTTTTCGTAGTAACTGTAACTAATTACAGTTACAATAATTTTGTAATTAAATTACGTAACGCCGTTACAAGTAACTAGTTACTCCCCAACACTGTATGTAAGCCAGGTTAAAGAGATGGGTCTTTAATCTAGATTTAAACTGCAGGAGTGTTTCTGCCTCCTGAACAATGTTAGGTTGGTTATTCCAGAGTTTAGGAGCTACATATTCTTGGGAAAAAAAAATAAAATAAAAAACCTTGCTACGTGTTCTCTGCTAGATTAACTGAGACTTGTCATGGTACTTGTATACTGTTGTTGTTCTCTCTTGTTCTCTTGTGACATAAATGGCAGATTTGTGAAAATAGCACACAAAGAGTTGCTGAGATGAATTGATCTTCACAGAGGGGTTTGCGTGCAAATGTTCTGGTGAGCAGCAGGGCATAAAATTGGTGACTGGCATAGGTGTGATTTGTGAATGTGTTTGTATATTTATCATTGTGTGCATGTTTGAAGGTATGCAAACTCTCCTGTTTGTGTGTATATGTTTGTTGGTGGTGGTAAATGAGTGCGTAGGTGTTTTAACACAGACGCGCACATACACATATGCAGTGAAAAGGTTCTCATTAGCTTGATCAATATGAATATCTGATCCCATTGCTTGTGTTTCTCTGCCAAGTGGTTGAACATCTGTCCTATCAGCACTCAGTCCATCTAACACATCAGAGGGCCATCCAATCAGGGCACTGGATGATAAATATCTCTCACACTTATCATCATGGTGATTGATTTATCATGTGTCCTGCTGGCCAAGAGGTTACTGGCAGTACTCAGGGAAGGCCATGTGGACAGGGTCAGAGGTCAGAAAAGTAGAGTTTGCATTGTGAAAAGTAGCATTTCTATTGGTTGACCACTGAGTGGGTCTCGAAGAGGTCTTCTCAGTAATATTCAGCACTCCTGTTAACCCCAATACCACTCTAGTCATCTGCTCTTTTAATATTATGCTTTTTCACTCTGTAATCGCTTGTAATTTGCTTGTTGACAGAATCCCCAGCTTGTCTGGCCTCTGACGTGGCTGTAACTGGAGCCGCCTGAAGGATGAGGACACATTTGGCTAATGCACCAAAATACACACACACACACACACACACACACACACACACACACACACACACACTCACTCACTCACTCACTCACTCATCTGCCCTTGCATAATTATGGGGACTGCATGGCTAACCAATGCAGCACCACTAAACAGTGCTAGCCTCCTCTAAGGGTAAAGGCAAGGGCTACTCAGTTCATTACTTGTTGCTTTGTTGCAACCAGTGTCAGCTGCAGCGGCAAGAGGAGAAGACTCTGGTGGTGATGAGAGAGCATTCGAGCCTCTGCTGACGTTGGTCCAGTGAGAGAATTTATGAAGCTGTCACCGGAGAGCAAACAAAATCTCACTCACACATACTTTTTTTTATTAAGTTTGCATTCCTCTGTTCTACATCTCATCATACGGAATCTCATGTGGTGCTGTTAACAACTCTTGCTTAATTTTTCAGGGAAAATACTTACTCAAGGTGTTTTCAGTAGATAAAGGATATTATCAAAATGGAATAATAATTAGATTACCATCTAATATGTTATCATTAACAAATTATTATTTAGGCATACTTGTTATTTAATAACTCATCTTAACTTTATTTTAGTGAAATGTTTATTCCACTGCTACGTAGTTGATGTAACAAGGAGTCGGAGGCGTTCGGATCCATATGCAGCATTTATTAAACAGAATGGTCATACAGGCAGAGATCAGGAATGGCGTCAGGTGTGTCAGGGATAACCAGAATCGTAATCAGAAACAAGCAGGGATCGAGACAGGCAGCGGAGAATCAGAGTCGGAATAAACAGTCCAAAGGTCAAAACACAGGAATAATAAACACAGGGAAAACGCTCGGAAATGTCAGACTGGCTAAACAAGACTTCGCAGTGAGTGAGAGTGAATGTGCTGCTTTTATGTGTGTGTGTAAATGAGGTGCAGGTGTGGCAAGGAAATTGGCTGATGAATGAGGTGCTAGTGTCCAAGTGACATCTGGTGGTTGATGGGTGGAATGGTCCTGAGTGGAGTGCCCTCTAATGAAGTTCATGGGCACTCCATCTAATAATCGTGACATAGCCCACCCCCAAAGGAGCGGCTTCCAGACGCTCAAAACAATCTAGGAGGGCGGTGGAGCGGAGGCGGAACAGGGGGAGGGATGGAGGGCCAGGTCCATGAGGAAGTGCAGTGGACTGGGGCAGAGCAGGTGGAACTGGAGCCCTTCCTGGGCCTAACTCAGGAAAACCGGAGCCCCTCCTGGGCCTGGCATAGGAAACAGGGGCCCGCCATGGGCTTAACTCGGGAACGGGAGCCCGCCTTGGGCCTAAATCTGGAACAAGGGTCCACCAAGGCAGAGCAGGTGGCGTGGCAGCCCACCAGAGTGGAGCAGGTGGAGCTGGAGCCCACCAGGGAGGAGTAGAGGACCACCAGAGCTGAGAAGACGGGACAGAAGCCCACCAGGGCGGTGCAGAGGACCACCACAGCAGAGCAGACGGGACAGAAGCCCACCAGGGCGGTAGAGGACCACCACAGCCGAGCAGACGGGACAGAAGCCCACCAGGGCGGAGCAGAGGACCACCACAGCCGAGCAGACAGGACAGAAGCCCACCAGGGCGGAGCAGAGGACCACCACAGCCGAGCAGACGGGACAGAAGCCCACCAGGGCGAAGCAGAGGACCACCACAGTGGAGTCGATGGCACCGGACCGCAAGTCTGCTCAGGTGGGACTGAAACAGAGAACATTGACAGGTTAATAGCGGCCTCCGTGGCCGTGATGAGATGGTAGCTGGCCTCCTTGGCCATTACAGGGCAGGCGGTTAGTTCATGGAGGACCTCCGTGGCCATGACAGGACAGACAGAGAGTTGGTGGATGGTCTCCATAGCCCAGACCGGAATGAATGAGAGCTCATTGACGGCCTCCCTGGCCGTGACAGGATAGGACGAGAGCTCTGAGATGTGACGAGGCTCTGGGAGTTCGGCTGAGATGTGACGAGGCTCTGGTAGATCTGTGGTGATTTGATTGGGTTCATGAAGATCAGCTGTGACTTGACTGTGCCCATGAAGATCGTTGGTGACTTGACTTGGTTCCTGAGGATCAACTGTGACTTGACTTTGCTCATGAAGATCGTTGGTGACTTGACTTTGCTCATGAAGATCGTTGGTGATTTGAGTTAGTTCATGAAGATCGTTGGTGACTTGACTTTGCTCATGAAGATCGTTGGTGACTTGACTTTGCTCATGAAGATCGTTGGTGACTTGACTTGGTTCCTGAGGATCAACTGTGACTTGACTTAGTTCACGGAGGTTAATGGTGACTTGACTTTGCTCATGAAGATCGTTGATGACTTGACTTTGCTCATGAAGATCGTTGGTGACTTGACTTTGCTCATGAAGATCGTTGGTGACTTGACTTGGTTCCTGAGGATCAACTGTGACTTGACTTTGCTCATGAAGATCGTTGGTGACTTGACTTTGCTCATGAAGATCGTTGGTGACTTGACTTGGTTCCTGAGGATCAACTGTGACTTGACTTTGCTCATGAAGATCAACTGTGACTTGACTTTGCTCATGAAGATCGTTGGTGACTTGACTGTGCCCATGAAGATCGTTGGTGACTTGACTTGGTTCCTGAGGATCAACTGTGACTTGACTTAGTTCACGGAGGTTAATGGTGACTTGACTTTGCTCATGAGGATCGTTGATGACTTGACTTTGCTCATGAAGATCGTTGATGACTTGACTTTGCTCATGAGGATCGTTGATGACTTGACTTTGCTCATGAAGATCGTTGGTGACTTGCCCTGGCTCATGAAGATCAACGGTGACTTGCCCTGGCTCATGAAGATCAACGGTGACTTGCCCTGGCTCATGAAGATCAACGGTGACTTGCCCTGGCTCTGGAGAGTTCACTGGAACCTGACTCGACTCTGGAGAGTTCACTGGAACCTGACTCGACTCTGGAGAGTTCACTGGAACCTGACTCGACTCTGGAGAGTTCACTGGAACCTGACTCGACTCTGGAGAGTTCACTGGAACCTGACTCGACTCTGAAAATTCAACGGTCAACTGACTCGACTCTGGAAGGCCAACAGGAACTAACCCTGACTCTGGAAGGTCAGCGAAGACTTGACCTGACTCTGGATGGTCAACAGTGACCTGATTGGACTCTTGTTCTGGACGGTCAGTGGAGACTTGACCTGACTCTGGAAAGTCGACGGGGACCTGACTTGACTCTGGAAATTCAACTGAGGCGGCCATCTTGTGCAGCGGCGTTGGGCTGGCGGCCATCTTGTGCAGCGGCGCTGGGCTGGCGGCCATCTTGTGCAGCGGCGCTGGGCTGGCGGCCATCTTGTGCAGCGGCGCTGGGCTGGCGGCCATCTTGTGCAGTGTCGCTGGGCTGGCGGCCATCTTGTGCAGTGGCGCTGGGGTGGCGGCCATCTTGTGCAGTGGCACTGGGCTGGCGGCCATCTTGTGCAGAGGCTCTGGGCTGGCGGCCATCTTGTGCAGAGGCTCTGGGCTGGCGGCCATAACAGGACAAGGCTCAGGAGTGGTGGATACTGCAAAAGTGCTGTGTTCCTCCTCCACAAAACCCACAGTCCAGTGAGGATCATGCAAAGGCATGAGTGAGCCAAGCGGCTCAGATAGGCCACCACGAAAAAATATCATCAGGCCCATCTCGTCCATGATAGATAAATCCTCGATGGGCCTAATTCCCTGACGTAAACGCATAAGTTGGCTTACTGGATTCATGGCTGACCTGGATTTACTCCTTAAAGCTGCTGGATCCTGGTTTGGCGAAGTCTTCTGTAACAAGGAGTCGGAGGCGTTCGGATCCATATGCAGCATTTATTAAACAGAATGGTCATACAGGCAGAGATCAGGAATGGCGTCAGGTGTGTCAGGGATAACCAGAATCGTAATCAGAAACAAGCAGGGATCGAGACAGGCAGCGGAGAATCAGAGTCGGAATAAACAGTCCAAAGGTCAAAACACAGGAATAATAAACACAGGGAAAACGCTCGGAAATGTCAGACTGGCTAAACAAGACTTCGCAGTGAGTGAGAGTGAATGTGCTGCTTTTATGTGTGTGTGTAAATGAGGTGCAGGTGTTGCAAGGAAATTGGCTGATGAATGAGGTGCTAGTGTCCAAGTGACATCTGGTGGTTGATGGGTGGAATGGTCCTGAGTGGAGTGCCCTCTAATGAAGTTCATGGGCACTCCATCTAATAATCGTGACAGTTGACATTAAATTTAAGAAACTGACATATCCTGCATATACTGTATATACACGTGAAAAAAATATATTACAATACAGGACTATTTGAAATAAACTTGTGAAGTCCAAAATGTGATTTCAAATGCTATCACATAAGCTGTGATATGAGATGTACAAACTAAACATTTCTATAATGTACTATCACTTACCTAAAACATTAGGATTTAATATTTGCATTTGCAATATAAAATTAATTTACATTTAATAATTTGTGCCATTTGCCCTCTCTTTCTTTGTTTTCCGTTCTGATTTAAAAAAGTCAAGTTTGATTAATTGATGTTATCGATGGAATGCTGGATATTTTCATCTGTCTGTTATCATGTATAATACAAGGGAAGCTGTCTTTAGAACTGAATTGAGTGGGTTTGTCTCACCACTTACATCCTGTTCATGCCTCCAGCTGCCTTTCTCTGCTGCATTTGCTGCTATTAACTGCACTCATCCTCTTTCTTAAAACTGAAGTGCACTACAACATGTTCACCTCGAAGTTAAAATGAAATTCAGGTCTCTTTAAATATTTTGGACTAACTTAATAGATTCAGATGAAAGATTCACAAAAAAAAAACATTCACAGATGTCAGAGATGACCAGGAAATAGTTTCTTCCAGGAAATAGTTTAATGTGTTTGTATTGATTTATTTAATTAAAACAGTGACATTTAAACATTTTTATTACTTGTTTATGCTGCCTTTGAATACGTTATTGGTGTCCGGATATGTCCTGGTCATACTATTCCCATAAACACACCCACAAACAGTGTATCTGTTAAGCAGTGATGTTTAAAGATGTGTGGCACTAGAGTTTTGATATAAAATATGACTCTCTCTCTCTCTCTTTCTCTCTTGACAGATAGTGACGTCAGGGAGGTGTCTACTATGGATGTGGCTCAGAAAAAGTGATGGTGATGAGTTGGCTTTACTGTGTGTAATACTACAATTTGTTTGCCTTTTAATGCTTGCATTTCAACAGAGGCCACCCAGGAGAACCCCAACCCACCTCAGTTTGGCCAGAAATCTTTTTGGCAGGAGCTGCTGCATCTCCTGTCTTACCACTCATTCTCTGTTTACTCTACAGGGTTCCTGAACTCTGAAATTACAGATATACATCATATCGTCTCTCCCTCAGCCCACCAGTGCTCTTTCTGCTTCTCTACCAAAAGCAACTGCAGTTTTTGCAACACACTATTGCTGCTTTCTTGCCACTGTGTTTCCTCCATCTTTATGTTTTTTATGTCTGTAATGAGAGAATTAATGTAATTTCAATGAAAAACTACAGCATGTCCCTACAGTGTATGTTCTGCTGCCCAAAAACAGTTCCTACTGAATTAGTGTACACCTTCAATTACATTTGTGTGTGTGTGTGTGTGTGCCAAACAACTGTTTTTATAAGTTGTTTCCCTGTGTTTCCACTGCTTACACCCTAATCTGGCACACTGATTTATAGAGCTACTCACAAATATTTTAAAGTTATTAGCTCCTGTTCTATTGTCAAATTCAAACACAAATAAGTCATAAATAATTTTACAACAGTATGCACATTCCTGCATTTATTGCCATTACATTTGTAGGTAATTATTATGGTTGTGTAAGTTTTGAAGTGTTTCTGTAATGCAGGAAATGTCCATCATGATGTGAACCTTCAGGCCCTCTGGAGGGATGTGTTTTCATAAATATGGTCTCACTTTAACTTAGGGACCTATTCACAATATTAACTAACTATTGACTATTATTTTTGCCTCAATATACTCCTAATTTTCTGCTTGTTAATAGTTAGTAAGATAGGTGTTAAATTTAGGTAACACTTGGCAGAGAAAGTTTTTATTATAAATCCTAATGTATTAATAACAGATTTCAACATATTGTTCTTTTCCACGAGGTCTGCCATTGTTTCTGCTCTTTTATATTCTGTTTGATGCTGAAAGTGTACAAGAAATGAAGACAGTAGATTGTAATTTGCATGTGTGGGATTATAAAAGTGTCCATTTGAAAATGAGTAAATTGACTTTAAGGCTTTGCCTAATTTTAAAATGAATAATGATACAATGTTTAATACAGTTTTTACAATTATTAATGGTCTGGGGAAAATGTTAAGAGTAGAATTTACTGTATGTCTAAAAATGCTTAATAGTGTTATGGAGTAATCATGAGATGTACAGATCTTTTGCAGGGCTTTATTCATGGACATGGTCAGAAACGAGCATGGGTCCATACACAGCAAACAGACATAGAGAAGGCAAGACAAAGAGTATTAGCGTGGGTCTTCGATTAGCGAGCTTTATCCAACCAGTAAAGGCAAAGAGAGATAATCCAGGTACACAGCAATTATCCAGGCAGGGGCAAAACACAATCTGAAACAGGCAAGGCAAGAATAAGACTATGGGAACTAAGACAGGCTCCATAAAGTAACTAACAGCTAGAGTGGCAATATGTGCTTCTGCTTACAATAATCGGCAGTGACAAAGAGGAAATCCATGGCTTATGCATGACTTATTTCTCCCAATGGTTGCTGTCTGACCCTTCACTGTGTAATAAAAGCAAAAAGACCATAAATATTACTTTTACAGCTAATGGCTTCATCTTGTTGTATTGTGTTAGTTTAGCAAAATCATCTGTTGAAAATACAGGCATGGACATTTTACTATCCCATGAGGCCACGGGAGAGGATTTATGAATGGAAGTGAAGCGCTGTGAAATGAAGCGCAAGTAAACAGTTGATGGTAGCCGTACTATGGAAGTTCTTTAGGAAATTAATACATGTTTAGAATAACTTCAGGGTGTGTAAATTATGACAAAACTTTCATTTTAGGGTGAACTATGCCTTTAAATTCTCGCCAGACCCAAATTATGGAGCGTTTCAGCGAACAATATAATTAGTTTTTCCAGTTTGAATAATCATTTTAGTTTTCATGCTTCTTAGATAACCAATGTATAGTCTTCATTATCTAATGTGTTAAAAATAAAACAAATAAATCATAAGTGGTTTTTAGTATGTTTTGTCTCGTCTGTGTATAGCCAGAATATTATATACTCTTTCCTCAAACACATTTATATGTACTTCATTAGTATCAATAATAATTATGACATCAAAAGCCATAATGAACAACAATGTTTTTGTTATATTATAATATTGCCTTAAGCTGTAAGGAGTTCCAGTCTGAGAAATAGTATGCAGCCCCCTCTGTTGGTGAAATTAATTACTACACAAGTACTCTGGTAATCAGTAGGCTATGATGGTCAGGATTTTTGCAGCGTATATCTGTGGAGTTTTTTGAATGTTCTGTAAAACGAGGACATTTCTTTTGAAAATTCTACACAGGGACAAGACACCAAAAACCAAGATCTGGCCACCCTAAACCAAGTGTTGCTGACATCTGAATGACAGAGTGTATGTACAAGTAGTGGGTGTTTTTTATGTTTGTGTAGTGTGTGTGTGTGTGTGTGTGTGTGTGTGTTTGTGTGTTTTATGCTGCTGCAGCCGTTGCAAGCTTCATTTATCTCTCTTAATGTGTTCTACGTGCTGTCTGGTTGTTCATCCCGTGGGATCAGGACCATGGGCAGGAGGTCTCGGGCTGGTGTGGTAACAGCGCAGGGCACTGTGGGGCCTAATGTCTCTGCTCCTGATTTCCGGCACCCGGCAAATCCTCGAAGCACACCCTCTCCATCAGCAGGTCATGAGGTTAACACAAGCCAATTACCAAAACAGTTAAGGTGGACACAGGAAATACAATACATTGAAAAATAAAAACATTGGATCAACTTAAAAAAAATGTAAGTAATCAATCACACAAAATATTTGACATTGACTCAAAGTAAATAATTTAATTTGGTTTAACTTGAAAAGTTACGACTTTTTAAAGGTTGATCAAACAAATTATTTTAGGTTGGAACAAACTAATTATTTTAAGTTAGAACAAACTAACTAAACTTATATGTATAGGTTAAAGTAAATTAATTATTTTATTCAAATTGTCACCATTGTTGAGGTTCATACACTGAATCTTGATGTTTGTGTGACAAAGACAAAGATGTTTTTTTTTTTTTTTTAATCCTTGAAATTATCTGCTTTAAATTCAGCTGGGTCTCAGGCTAAAGAACAACATTACAGCAGCTAAAGAACAACACTGACAAGTCAAGTGTCAAATTGCACAACTAAAGCCAACACTGATCACCATTATGGTGGCATCAAACCAAACTATTACTTGTAAACAGACATCAACATCAATATCTAAACCTCTGCTTAAATCTTAATTACAATATGGGGATAATGTTCTAATAATGTTATTAATAAACATTTTTAGAATGTTTTTAGAGAACGTTATCATATCTTTTGAGAGAACGTTCTGGGAACAAAAATAAAACTACCCGCTAAAAACATTTTTAGAACAATCCATGGTAATGTTCTTAGAACATTTTTAGAACAAAAATGTTTTTGCTGGGGTCGCTCAACAGATTGTGTGTGTATTCTTCACAGACAGTTCAACTGTAACAGACGTTTTTTTAATCCTTTATTTAAACAGGTCAGCTGGTCAGAGAACGGGATCTTCAACTCAACAATGCGCATATGCAAATGATGCTTAATCTAATAAAAAGGCTCTGATCAAATGTTTAATTCATTAAATTTGTTTCAAATTCATTTTAATGTCCCGCTGCCAAATTATACTGTATTCATGTAAAAAAAATTGATTCAACCACAAATATAAACTAAAAAGGTTACTTTAAATGAAAAAAACTAATAATTTTAAGCTATTTGAACAAGAAAATACACATTAAACTAACAACAGCAATGTTAGACTTTTTTCAGTGTATTTACCAAATGACTGCCAAGGTGATTTACCATACAGAAAAATAGAAAGATAGAGACATTCTGTCCTGATAATAGTAGTTTTACACACAGCAGCAGTTCGCACATTTTCTTCTACAGTTCACATTTAAGATTTACAATAATATTTAATCTTACATTGTGTCATAACCAGGAAATACTGCCTGTTCATACTACTGGTGAAAATTTCAGACTCAAATTATTAGCAACAGTTGAAATAGCAATGCGGTCATGTGGTCCTATTTAGCAATTTAAACCAATGTGGGGATCTGCTATGGGGATCTACTGGGGCTCAATTCCTGCAAGGACAAAGTTTGACTAGTTAGCATTCAGCAGTATATTTGGATGAGATATTTTTATAACAATTTTCTCTTTTTTTGTTTTTGTTTTGTTTTTTGAGGTATGTAAAAACTGTGACTTTTTTAATCTAAGAAAACAATAATAATAATAAATATAGCTGCAAGCAGCGATGGCGGGCTCAAGCCATCAGTGCAACGCCACCCCGGCGGCATCAGGTAAACTGTGCCCAGCGGGCATATGCATTCACAATGGCCCTCTGGCAGTCAGGTTTTAAGGGATACGGCAGTTAAAGGGTTAATTCGAATCATCTAGACTTTGAAATCACATTCACAGAACAATATATATAACTTTAGTAACACATTTTTCAATCTGAGTTAAACCTCTTTTTTGGGGCTTATAAAGGAAAAAGGAAAAAATGCCTAATAATTCTTCACACCTGAATATAAGGAGTTTTGTTTTTCTCTTCCAGGCTTCATGGTCAACTACATATATATCACACTCATTGCTTTCTATAGTGCAGCTCAACCAATTCTCATCCCATTCGTCCATATTTGTGATATCACAAATCCCGGACAATATTTGTTGTAGTCCAAACTATTTGTTCATTATAGTTTTTAAAAAGTGTTTTTTGTTAAATAAAATATTTCCTTTTGAATTGAACGTTCAGCTTAGTAACTTTGCAGAACTTTTTTTATGCTGAAACAACAACATTACAGTATAACTAAAGTTGAAAAAGTGAAAAATAATAATAGCACTCCTTTAATAGGCATTATTAAGCAGTTCATAAATACAGCTATAAATGTTTTGTTCTTGAGCTATAAAGTTCAATCATTGTATTTTCATACTTTAAGTATAATAACGTTATTCTAGTTGTCAGCAGGGGCGCTGCACAAGATCCCGGGCCCTATGCATAGGCAGTCCCAATGGTAACAGTCCTTTGTTAGCTCATCTAAAGTGAAGACTATTTATACATTTAAAGCATTCACAAAGGAGATTTAAAGGAACATTCATCTACCAAACTAAAAAGTCAGACACAATACCGAGGGATACAGAACACAGAAATATTTTTTCAAGATAAATAAAATTAAACTGTACAGTTGTACACTTGATAAAAAAAAATTGTGTCCTCTCCTTGTTCACATGTACAGACAAAGCCATACCTTATGGACTGCATAAAACCAGAATCCACCTTGAGAGCAAGTCTGCAGTGCACTCAAAAACTGTGCTATCCAAAAAATACCAACACACACTTGCTGCTCAGGTTCTCTAATTAAACATAGCCACAGCACCACCCAGTGGACAAAACCTTTACCATCCCCAAAATGGCTCCTACTCATATATATATATATATATATATATATATATATATATATATATATATATATATATATATATATATATATATATATATATATATATATATATATATATATATATACATATATAATTCAAGTGTAAGGTTTCCTTTTATTGCATATTGAAATAAATATATCTTTATCAATCTGTGTTGTGTTTGTTTATTTTTATTTTTATATTTCTTAGGAAGATAACTGACCCTTTACTCTCCTTTTTAATATATGTCCTTATAAACCAAGAAAATTTTTTTTATGGCTGTATTTATAAGCTGCTTACTAATGACTATTATTGTTGGGACAAGACTTTATAAAGCATGAACTGACTATTTACTAATGAGTGCAGTTATTATAAAGTGTTACCAATGCATTTACTAATGTTAGCAAATAAGACATTATTTTACAGTGTTATCAAATCCTTAAATGATTTATAAGTGTTTTGTAATGATTTTATTGACCTATAAGCATTTGTGAAAGTTCTGCTTGCATTACAGCTTAGTCTTCATCTGTGAGCTGAACAGATTTACTGTTACATCCATGAGATTATGTAAATTCAAATAAATATCATGTCACAGGATGTCATAGGTCAGTATCAAATGAGTTTGAAATTATTATTTGCAGCACAAATAAGGTTTTTTAGGATTTTTTTTAATCTTTAAAACTGTCAGAAAAGGATAAGGCCTAAGATATTTCTATGTGAGTGACGACATTTATTTTTGTTTTTATAATTATAATACATAAACTATGAAATTATACAAAATGTATAAAAAAGTAAATAAATAAATACGTACACACATAAAAAAGCAGCCAAGACTAATGAGTTTCCTTTTTTATATAGCCTATATAGATTAAAATTGAAGACAGAAGCAGCTGGTAAATGCGGTCACTTAATATTGAAATCCAGTAGATCCACTTCAGATTTATTTCTCAACAGTTTATGTTCACGTGGCTGTTTTCGTTTATATTCGCCAAGCTATTATGTATTTTGAAATAATCTTGTCCGTGATGTGTTCGTTCGTACGACGAAAGGCAGAATCCTGCAGCTCGAGAGATGTTATTCTGCCAGTCGCGCTTTCAAATAGTCTTGCACACTTAAACGGGTCACAAACACCTGCATTCAGCTCTTGTTGTGTTATAATGGGTGTATTGTGTGCATTTATGGTAATATTTTATTTTAAAAAGCTCTTAAACAAGAATAAATTCGTTAGTTTTGAACTCGTGACACTGTACGCGCTGATCGGAGGCGGTGATTTCAGATAGGCAGCCGCAAATATTTCATTTTCACACAAACAGTTCATAAACATCTGAATTTAGCTCTTGGTGTGTTCTAATTGGTGAATTGTGTGATATCGCTGTAAAATTTTATTTTTAATAGCTATAGAATATATATATATATAGAATAAACTTGTTTTTTCTGAGCTCGTCCTTCCACACGCTCATGCTCAGAGCGGTGATTCATCTCTCGTATTTCTCACGTATCACTGACCACACATCAATTATTAATGAGCCCTGACCCGGTAATAATCATATATGTTGGTTTAGCTTGTCAGTATGAATTAAATCTAAGTATTTATTTGTATTTTAACCGATTTAAAAGTGAAACTAAACGTCCGTGAATTGCACCTGTAGGGGCGCTATTTCTCTCAGACAATGGAAGTCTAAGCACATATACTCAAACAGAGGGACAGAGTGAGATGATATGTCTGACAGTTTTTTAATTTTCTGTTATCCATACAGTGTTGTAAAGTCGTGAAACAATGCATATTTCCTCAGAATGACTTTTTCATCTGTATGAAAAAATTCTTTGACGTGTTTGGAAGCTGCAATTTAAAAATACAATACAATTAATAATTCCCTTTTTACGGTCATTTCAAAAAATCACCACGGCAAAACCATTCAAGCTATCCAAAATCCATTAGCATTTTAAGTTCCTCAATGTTTTGTCAACATGTAGACAAAGTTTGGTGTGTCAAGTGTACTTCTCCTCTGAGCAGTATGCATTAATTCACACCAGAATTTTCCCAAAAATCCATATTCAAGTCAAAATAGCCAACTTCCTGTTGGTTGTAGCTGAAGACTGTAAATTAGAAAGTTGTCCGTCTTGATAAGTACAATATACGTACCGAGTTTGGTGTCTGTAGCTAAAACTAACCCCCCCACTTTTGACAAAAGGTGGCGCTATAGAGTGCCTCTTCCACGCCCTTTTAAAAGCTTTTTCCATTGTCTAGCTATCAATAATGCTGATATGTGTTTTGAGTTTCATGTAAATCTGAGGTTGTTATCTGCCTCAAAATCACCATAACAGAATTTTCAGGTTTGACACGTTGCCATGGCGACAATATATAAGATATCAATATCCCCACAACAGATTTACATCGGCCATGTTTTGTCATTATTCTGATGAAGTTTGAAGCAAATCGAGTAAAAATAAGATACTGAATTCAAAGCATATTGAAAATGACTCAATTCCTGCTGCCAGTTGGTGGCGCTATAACTTTGAGTTTTATGAGTCACATATATACGATCGGTATCATACATCGAACAAACCGATGAAGTTTGATCAAACTCAGGCAATGTATGTGGATGTTATTAGGCATTTCCTGTTTCAAATTTTTTGCCCTAATTTCAACGCCACGCCAAGGGCAAACCGTTCGAGATATCAAAAATCCTCTGGCAATTTTTCATTTCCAATGTCTTGAGATCATGTTGACCGAGTTTGGTGGCAATCAAGTAAAAAACCTATGACAAGTATATCAAATTCCAGAGCATGCTTTTTTTAAACAGCCCTGAATAGCTGACTTCCTGTTGGGCGGAGCCTATGACATAGAGCGCGAAAGTTGTTCAGCTCAATGAGATCTATAAGTGTACTGAGTTTCATGTAAATACATGCAAGTGTGTGTGAGCTATGGTTCAAGATTTCTGACTGTGTTCCAGGGGGCGCTGTAGAGCCCCTGTGCCACGCCCGGGTCCCAGTCTCTGTGGCGTCCTGATGGCCGCAGATTCCAATGTGTGTGCCAATTTTCAAGAGCTTTTGAGCATGTTAAGGCCCCCCAAAACCCCCGGAAGGTTTAATAAAAAATAAAAATAATAATAATAATAATAATAATAATAAATATAGCTGCAAGCAGCGATGGCGGGCTCAAGCCATCAGTGCGAACACCACCCCGGTGGCATCAGGTAAACTGTGCCCAGCGGGCACATGCATTTACAATAACCCTCTGGCAGTCAAGGGATATGGCAGTTAAAGGGTTAATCCGAATCATCTAGTCTTTGAAATCACATTGACAGAGCAATCTATATAACTTTAGTAACACTTTACAATAAGATTTCATTTATAAACATTAACTATGTTAACATGAACAATATTTATATAGCATTCATTCGTGTCAGTTAATATTCCAAACTTACACATTAAAGCATTGATTTATTGTGATTTTTTCCAAGCACATTTTACCAATTCCAAACCATATCAATCTTAATAACTACCATTATTTTTTTATTTAATCATTTATGAGTGATATATAAATGTCCATGAAAGCTGTAAGAGAAAAACTGCTTATATTCTGGTGTGCAGAATTATTAGGCATGTTTTCTTTTACAAATGAAATGAGACAAAAAAGAGCTCTATCTCAGACTCAAACCCTAACCCTAACCTAATACAAAAACTGCAAAGTTAAGACATGACCATTGAAAAAAAAAATGCTGACTGGGTCAGCGGGGTCAAAAAAAAAAACAGGTGGAGAAGAAATGACAAAAAGAATTGCAAAAGATTTAAGAATTAATGTGAAGATAAATTCTTAGTTAATTCTGCAAGACAGACTTTTCAGGAAAGGAGATGGAATAAAAATGAGCTCCTAAATCTTAATGCCAGATTCTGGAAGATATATTCCTCAAAGCGTCGTACAAGAGGAGGTGGTGTTGGTCCTTCAAGAGTCACTCAAAACCCATCTGTTCATAAAGCCTATATATATAAAGTCTTAATATATATAGTATTTCACAATACTTCATGCTATTCTAATTAATTCATTTTTGGTATTTTTTTCCCAAGCAAAGTCTCTTAGAACCTGACAACATGTAATTCTGGAGACTCCAGGAAAGTTGCAGTTCTGGAAAAAGGTGGCGCTGTAGACTAAATGCTCCACGATAGTTTCACATCTAATTCTTCACTTTAATTCTTAATTCTTTTGCAGCTAACATGTTTCTGTTCTTCTCCACCTGTTTTTTTTCTGACCCTTCTGACCCAGTAAGCATTTTGCTGTCCAGTAGTCATGTCTTTACTTTGCAATTAATGTAGTGATCTAATTTTGAATATTTCTCATGAGGATCTAATAATTTTGTTTTTTAGTAAAGGAAACAGTGCCTCATAATTCTGCACACCTGAATATAAAGAGTTTTTTTTTCTCTTCCAGTCTTTTTTCACATCCCATTCGTCAATATTTGTGTTATCACAAATCCCAGAAAATGCTTTTTGTAGTCCAAACAATTTGTTCATTGTAGTTTTTAAAAAGTGATTTTTGTTAAATAAAATATCTCCTTTTGAATTGGAGTTTCAGCTTTGTAAATTTGCAGGACTTTTTTACATTTACATTACATTTACATTTATTCACTTAGCTGACGCTTTTATCCAAAGCGACTTACAATTGCCACATATGTCAGAGGTCGCACACCTCTGGAGCAACTAGGGGTTAAGTGTCTTGCTCAGGGACACATTGGTGTCTCACAGTGGATTCGAACCCGGGTCTCTCACACTAAAGACATGTGTCTTATCCACTGCGCTTGCACCACCTGCTGTTTTTATGCCGAAACAGCAACATTACAGACTGACTAAAGTTGAAAAATTGAAAAAGCCTAATAGCACTCCTTTAATAGGCATTATTAAGCAGTTCATAAATACAGCTATAAATATTTTGTTTTTGAGCATATCTATAAAGTTCAATCATTGTATTTTCATGCTTTAAGGATCAATTTATCATTCATAAATTATTGCATTATTTACAAACCAGTTATTAAGGAGTTGACAGTGGTTTATGAGATCATTAAGAAAGTGAAATTAAATAATTAATGAACTATTTTAGTATAAATATATAAATTATACTGCATTTCGTTGCCTTGTACCTACATGTGCAGTGACAATAAAGTTGAATCTAATCTAATCTAAAAATCTTATTATTTAGACACATGATAGTAGTTGGTCAGTTTGCTAGTAACTGCTTTATTGACATATATTCCAGCTGTAATTCATGATAAAGTCAGGTTTTTAATAAAATATTTAGTAATTGCCAGCTATCTATTTTTGTGAGCTCATCTAAAGTGAGGACTATTTATATATTTATAGCATTCACAAAGGAGATTTAAAGAATCATTGATCTTCCAAACTGAAAAGTTAAACAACACAGAGGGATAAAGAACACGGAAATATTTTTTCAAGATGCAAAAAATGAAACTGTACAGCTGTACACTTGATAAAAAAAATTTAAATATAAACTTATGCAATTTTATATATAAAAATTCAAGTGTACAGTTTTCTTTTATTTCATCTTGAAATAAATATTTCTGAGTTCTGAGTTTGTTTATTTATTTATTTTTATTTTTATTTTTTTAGGAAGATTACAGCTTTTAATCTCCTCAAAATAAATGTGTATATAAATCATGAACAATTTAATTATAGCTGTATTTATAAAATGCTTACTAATGACTTACTAATTAATTTTGGGAGAAGGCTATATAAAGCATTAACTGACTATTTACTAATGCTTAGCTAATGAGTGCAGCTATTAAGACGTGTTATCAAGGCATTTACTAATGTTAACAAATGAGACATTATTTTAAAGTGTTACCAAATCCTTAAATAATTTAAAAGTGTTTTGTTATTATTTTATTGACCTATAAGCATTTGTGAAATAGTTTTGCTTGCATTACAGCTTAGTCTTCATCTGTGAGCTGAACAGTTTACTGTTACATCAATGAGATTATGTAAATTCAAATAAATGTCATGTCACAGGGTGTCAGAGGTCAGTATCAAATGAGTTTGAAATTATTATTTGCAGCACAAATAAGTATTTTTAGATTTTTTTTTTAATTCCTGAAACTGTCAGAAAAGGATAAGGCCTAAGAGATTTCTTAAGCTGTAATGAAAACAGCACAATTAGCAACAACAACAAAAAAATAAAAATGTAAAATACAGTTTTTTTTTCTCGTGATTAAATATATGTTTAAGTCTCTTTCTTTCTTTCTCTCTCTCTGTCTGTCTGCCACTCAGCTCATGCCCATCCCCCACTCACACACACACACACACACACTCAGTCAGCACACATACATTCCTAAAACAGAGGGACAGAGTGAGTTGAGATGTCTGACAGTATTTTAATTTTCTTTTAATCATACAGTGTTGTAAAGTCATGAAACTATGCATATGTCCTCAGAATGATTTGATCTCTGTATGAAAAAAATGCTTTTAAGTGTTTGGAAGCTGCAATTTAAAAATACAAGACAATTAATGATTCCATTTTTACTGTCATTTCAAAAAATCACCATGACAAAACCGTTCAAGCTAACCAAAATCCGTTCGCAATTTAAGTTCCTCAATGTTTTTGCAACATGTAGACAAAGTTTGGTGTGTCAATTGTACTTCTCCTCTGAGCAGTATGCATTAATTCACAGCAGAATTTTTCCCAAAAATCCATATTAAAGTCAAATTAGCCAACTTCCTGTTAGTCGTAGCTGATGACTGTGAATTAGAAAGTTGTCCGTCTTGATAAGAACAATATACGTACCGAGTTTGGTGTCTAGCTATCAATAATACTGATATGTGTTTTGAGTTTCATGTAAATCTGAGGTTGTTATCTGCCTCAAAATCACCATAACAGAATTTTCAAGTTTGACACGTTGCCATGGCAACAATATATAAGATATCAATATCCCCACAACAGATTTACATCGGCCATGTTTTGTCATTATTCTGATGAAGTTTGAAGCAAATCGAGTAAAAATAAGATGCTGAATTCAAAGCATTTTGAAAATGACTCAATTCCTGCTGCCAGTTGGTGGCGCTATAATGTTGACTCTTAATAGTCACATATATACGATCGGTATTATACATCAAACAAATCGATGAAGATTGATCAAACTCAGGCAATGTATGTGGATGTTATTAGGCACTTCCTGTTTCTCATTTTTTGCCCAAATTTCAACCCCGCGCCACAGGCAAACCATTCGAGATATCAAAAATCCCCTGGCAATTTTTCATTCCCAATGTCTTGAGATCATGTTGACCGAGTTTGGTGGCAATCAAGTAAAAAACCTATGACAAGTATATCAAATTCCAGAGCATGCTTTTTTTAAACAGCCCTGAATAGCTGACTTCCTGTTGGGCGGAGCCTATGACATAGAGCGCGAAAGTTGTTCAGCTCAATGAGATCTATAAGTGTACTGAGTTTCATATAAATATATGCAAGTGTGTGTGAGCTATGGTTCAAGATTTCTGACTGTGTTCCAGGGGGCGCTGTAGAGCCCCTGTGCCACGCCCGGGTCCCAGTCTCTGCGACGTCCTGATGGCTGCAAGTTCCAATTTGTGTGCCAATTTTCAAGAGTTTTTGAGCATGTTAAGGCCCCCAAAAACCCCCGGAAGGTTAAATAAAAAATAAAAATAATAATAATTAAAGCTGCAAGCAGCGATGAACGGGCCCTCGCACCCGGGCTCACCGCCAGAGAGAGGCTTTAGTAAATTGGCGAACGGCGAAATATATGTATTTAAAGTCGTAAATATAAGTGGAATATGTAAAAATCATTTATATGTGCCAGTCTTCCTGTTGCCAGCAGGTGGCGCTATCATTATAACGGAATATTGGCCTTCAGATGTGTTCAGGCCAGGACTCTTATCACAAATGTGAAGTTTGGCAAGATTGGACATTTTATGCCTGAGTTACAACAACTTCTCTTCCTGAGGCGAGACAATCAAATTTTGTCATGGTGCCATGGACACTCCCTTTAACGAAATCTCAAGATCTTCCCAATTTAACATCGCAAAGGCCTTTAGATTTAACTGACCAAGTTTGATGCTGATCTGAATAAATCTCTAGGAGGAGTTCGTTAAAGTACAACCCCTGAAAATGCCAAAAACAACACCAATTTTGCAGAGAACATTCTAAATAACTGACTTCCTGTTTGGATTCGGATTTCGTACCAAGAGACTTTTTCGTAGATATTGGTGTGTTACATGTGTGTACCAATTTTTGTACATGTACGTGAAACATAGCTTGAGGCGCACTCCATTGAAAGTGTATATGCACTCAGTTGAAAGTGTATAGGTGGCGCTATCGAGCCATTTTGCCACACCCAATGGATTATTGGCCTTCAGATCTGTTCAGGCCAGGACCCTTATCACACATGTGAAGTTTGGGCAAGATCGGACATTTTATGCCTGAGTTATAACATCTTTTATTCCCATGGCGACACATCAAACTTCGTCACGGCGCCATGGACACGCCTTTAAACGAAAACTCAAGATCTTCACAACTAAACATCACACAGGTCTTTAGATTAGACTGACACCAAAAATAACATTGATGTCATAAAATTTCTAGGAGTAGTTTGTTGCAGTGTAAAATATTTCACTTCCTGTTGCCAATAGGTGGCGCTATGACTATAACTGAATATTGGCATGTAGATCTGTTCAGGTCAAGAGTCTTATCCAACATGTGAAGTTTGGGGCAGATTGGACATTGTATGTCTGAGTTACAGCAACTTCCTTTTTCATGGCGAAACATCGAAATTTGTCAGGCCACCATGGACACGCCCTTTAACGAAACCTCAAGTCCTTCGCAATTTAACATCGCAAATGGCTTTAGATTACACTGACCAAGTTTGGTGTTCATCTGAATAAATCTCTAGGCGGAGTTTGTTAAAGTACAACCCCTGAAAATGGCAAAAACAACACCAATTTTGCAGGGAAAATTCAAAATAACCGACTTCCTGTTGGGATTAGGATTTCGTACCAAGAGACTTTTTTGTAGGTATTGGTGTGTTACATGTGTGTACCAATTTTTGTACATGTACGTGAAACATAGCTCGAGGTGCACTCCGTTGAAAGTGTATAGGTGGCGCTATCGAGCCATTTTGCCACACCCGATGGAATATTGGCCTTCAGATCTGTTCAGGCCAGGACTTTTATCACACATGTGAAGTTTGAGGAAGATCGGACATTTTATGCCTGAGTTATAACATCTTTTATTCCCATGGCAAGACTTTGAATTTTGTCACGGCGCCATGGACACGCCCCTTAACGAAAACTCAAGATCTTCACAATTTAACATTGCACAGGCCTTTAGATTAGACTGACCATAAAAAAGACATTGATGTCAAAAAATTTCTAGGAGTAGTCTGTCGAAGTGTAAAATATGTCACTTCCTGTTGCCTATAGGTGGCGCTATGACTATAACTGAATATGGGCATGTAAATATGTTCAGGTCAGGAGTTTTATTAAACATGTGAAGTTTTGGGCACATTGGACATTGTATGTCTGAGTTATAGCAACTTCATTTTTCATGGCGAATCATCGAAATTCGCCAGGCCGCCACGGACACGCCCTTTAACGAAAACTCAAAATCTTCGCAATTTAACATCGCAAAGGCCTTTAGATTAGGCATACCAACTTTGGTGCTGATCTGAATTAATCTCTAGGAGGAGTTCGTTAAAATACAACGCATGGAAATGGCAAAAATGACACAAAATTTGCTCATAATATTAAAAATAACCGACTTCCTGTTGGGTTTAGAATTTTGCTCTAAGAGACTTTTTTGTAGGTATTGGAGAGTTACATGTGTGTACCGATTTTCATACATGTACGTGAAACATAGCTCGAGGCGCACACCATTGAACATGTATAGGTGGCGCTGTCGAGCCATTTTGCCACACCCACTTCTGAAACCCATATCAGATGTACATTTTCGCCGGTTCTGAGGTGTGTGCAAAGTTTCATGACTTTTTGAGTATGTTTAGGCCCTCAAAAATGCGATTCATTCTGGAGAAGAATAATAATAATAATAATAATTAAAGCTGCAAGCAGCGATGAACGGGCCCTCGCACCCGGGCTCACCGCCAGTGAGTTGATTTAGTAAAAAGATGAACGGTGAGAAATATGCATTTCATGTCATAAACATAATTGCAATATGTCAAAGTCATTAATATGTGCCAATCTTCATGTTGCCAGCAGGTGGCGCTATCATTATAATGGAATATTGGCCTTCAGATGTGTTCAGGGTAGGACCCTTATCACACATGTGAAGTTTGGGCAAGATCGGACATTTTATGCCTGAGTTACAACAACTTCTCTTGCTGAGGCGAGACATCAAATTTTGTCATGGCGCCATGGACACGCTCTTTAACAAAAACTGAAGATCTCCACAATTTAACATTGCACAGGCCTTTAGAATAGACTGACCACAAAAAATACATTAATGTCAAAAGATTTCTAGGAGTAGTTTGTCGCAACGTAAAACATGTCACTTCCTGTTGCCAGCAGGTGGCGCTATGACTATAACTGAATATGGGCATGTAGATCTGTTAAGGGCAGAGGTCTTATCTAACATGTGAAGTTTGGGGCAGATTGGATATTGTATGTCTGAGTTACAGCAACTTCCTTTTTTATGGCGAAACATCGAAATTTGTCAGGCCGCCATGGACACGCCCTTTAACACGCCCTTTAACAAAACCTCAAGATCTTCGCAATTTGACATCGCAAAGGCCTTTAAATTTAACTGACCAAGTTTGGTATTGATTTGAATAAATCTCTAGGAGGAGCTCGTTAAAGTACAACCCCTGAAAATGGCAAAAACAACGCCAATTTTGCAGAGAAAATTCTAAATAACCGACTTCCTGTTGGGATTAGGATTTCGTACCAAGAGACTTTTTTGTAGGTATTGGTGTGTTACATGTGTATACCGATTTTTGTACATGTACGTGAAACATAGCTTGAGGCGCACTCTGTTGAAAGTGTATAGGTGGCGCTATCGAGCCATTTTGCCACACCCAATGGAATAATGGCCTCCAGATGTGTGCAGGTCAGTACTCTTATCAAACATGAGAAGTTTGGGCAAGATCTGATATTTTATGCCTGAGTTACAACAACTTCTACTCCCATGGCAAGACATCGAAATTTGTCACAGCGCCATGGACACGCCCTTTAACGAAAACTCAAGATCTTCACAATTTAACATTACACAAGCCTTTAGATTAGACTGACCACAAAAAAGACATTGATGTCATAACATTTCTAGGAGTAGTTCTTTGCAGCATAAAATATGACACTTCCTGTTGCCAATAGGTGGCGCTATGACTATAACTGAATTTGGGCATGTCAATCTATTCAGTTCCAGAGTCTTATCAACCATGTGAAGTTTGGGGCAGATTGGACATTGTATGTCTGAGTTATAGAAACTTCATTTTTCATGGCGAATCATCGAAATTCGCCAGGCCGCCATGGACACTCCCTTTGACGAAAACTCAAAATCTTCGCAATTTAACATCGCAAAGGCCTTTAGATTAGGCATACCAAATTTGGTGTTGATCTGAATAAGTCTCTAGGAGGAGTTCGTTAAAATACAACTCCTGAAAATGGCAAAAATGACACAAAATTTGCTCATAATTTTAAAAATAACCGACTTCCTGTTGGATTTAGAATTTTGCTCCAAGAGACTTTTTTGTAGGTATTGGAGAGTTACATGTGTGTACATATTTTCATATATGTACGTGAAACATAGCTCGAGGCACACACCGTTGAACGTGTATAGGTGGCGCTGTCGAGCCATTTTCCCACAACCACTTCTGAAACCCATATCAGATGTCAATGTTCGCCGGTTCTGAGGTGTGTGCAAAGTTTCATGACTTTTTGAGTATGTTTAGGCCCTCAAAAATGCGATTCATTCTGGAGAAGAAGTATAATAATAATTAAAGCTGCAAGCAGCGATGAACGGATCCTCGCACCCGGGCTCACCGGCAGCGAGTGGCTTTAGTAAATAGGTGAACGGTGAGAAATATGCATTTAAACTCATAAATATAAGTGGAATATATCAATGTTTATTCCATATATGTGCCAATCCTTCTGTTGCCAGCAGGTGGCGCTATCATTATAGTGGAAAATTGGCCTTCAGATGTGTTCAGGCCAGGACTCTTATCGAACATGCGGAGTCTGGGGAAGATCGAACATTTTATGCCTGAGTTACAACAACTTCTCTTGCTGTGGCGAGACATCAAATTTTGTCATGGCACCATGGACACGCCCTTTAACAAAAACTGAAGATCTCCGCAATTTAACATTGCACAGGCCTTTAGATTAGACTGACCACAAAAGCATACATTAATGTCAAAAGATTTCTAGGAGTAGTTTGTCGCAGCGTAAAACATGTCACTTCCTGTTGCCAGCAGGTGGCACTATGACTATAACTGAATATGGGCATGTAGATCTGTTAAGGGCAGAAGTCTTATCTAACATGTGAAGTTTGGGGCAGATTGGACATTGTATGTCTGAGTTACAGCAACTTCCTTTTTTATGGCGAAACATCGAAATTTGCCAGGCCGCCATGGACACGCCCTTTAACGAAACCTCAAGATCTTCGAAATTTAACATTGCAAAGGCCTTTAGATTTAACTGACCAAGTTTGGTGTTGATCTGAATAAATCTCTAGGAGGAGTGTGTTAAAGTACAACCCCTGAAAATGGCAAAAACAATGTCAGTTTTGCAGAGAAAATTTCTAAATAACGGACTTTCTGTTGGGATTCGGATTTCATACCAAGAGACTTTTTTGTAGGTATTGGTGTGTTACATGTGTGTACCGATTTTTGTACATGTACGTGAAACATAGCTTGAGGCGCACTCCGTTGAAAGTGTATATGCACTCAGTTGAAAGTGTATAGGTGACGCTATCGAGCCATTTTGCCACACCCAATGGAATATTGGCCTTCAGATCTGTTCAGGCCAGGACCCTTATCACACATGTGAAGTTTGGGCAAGATCGGACATTTTATGCCTGAGTTATAACATCTTTTATTCCCATTGCGACACATCGAACTTCGTCACGGCGCCATGGACACGCCTTTTAACGAAAACTCAAGATCTTCACAACTAAACATCACACAGGTCTTTAGATTAGACTGACCACAAAAATAACATTGATGTCATAAAATTTCAAGGAGTAGTTTGTCGCAGCGTAAAACATGTCACTTCCTGTTGCCAGCAGGTGGCGCTATGACTATAACTGAATATGGGCATGTAGATCTGTTAAGGGCAGAAGTCTTATCTAACATGCGAAGTTTGGGTCAGATTGGACATTGTATGTTTGAGTTACAGCAACTTCCTTTTTCATGGCGAAACATCGAAATTTGTTAGGCCGCCATGGACACGCCCTTTAACGAAAACTCAAAATCTTCAAAATTTAACATCGCAAAGGCCTTTAGATTAGGCATACCAACTTTGGTGTTGATCTGAATGAATCTCTAGGAGGAGTTCGTTAAAATACAACGCATGCAAATGACAAAAATGACACAAAATTTGCTCATAAAATTAAAAATAACCGACTTCCTGTTGGGTTTCGGATTTTGCTCCAAGAGACTTTTTTGTAGGTATTGGAGAGATACATGTGTATACTGATTTTCATACATGTACATGAAACGTAGCTCGAGGCGCACACCGTTGAACGTGTATAGGTGGCGCTATCGAGCCATTTTGCCACACCCGATGGAATATTGGCCTTCAGATCTGTTCAGGCTAGGACTCTTATCACACATGTTAAGTTTGGGGAAGATCGGACATTTTATGCCTGAGTTATAACATCTTTTATTCCAATGGCGAGACTTTGAATTTTGTCACGGCGTCATGGACACGCCCCTTAACGAAAACTCAAGATCTTCACAATTTAACATTGCACAGGCCTTTAGATTAGACTGGCCATAAAAAAGACATTGATGTCAAAAAATTTCTAGGAGTAGTGTGTCGAAGTGTAAAATATGTTACTTCCTGTTGCCTATAGGTGGCGCTATGACTATAACTGAATATGGGCATGTAAATATGTTCAGGTCAGGAGTCTTATTAAACATGTGAAGTTTTGGGCACATTGGACATTGTATGTCTGAGTTATAGCAACTTCATTTTTCATGGCGAAACATCAAAATTTGTTAGGCCGCCATGGACACGCCCTTTAACGAAAACTCAAAATCTTCGCAATTTAACATCGCAAAGGCCTTTAGATTAGGCATACCAACTTTGGTGTTGATCTGAATAAGTTTCTAGGAGGAGTTCGTTAAAATACAACTCAATGGAAATGGCAAAAATGACACAAAATTTGCTCATAATATTAAAAATAACCGACTTCCTGTTGGGTTTAGAATTTTGCTCTAAGAGACTTTTTTGTAGGTATTGGAGAGTTACATGTGTGTACCGATTTTCATACATGTACGTGAAACATAGCTCGAGGCGCACACCGTTGAACATGTATAGGTGGCGCTGTCGAGCCATTTTGCCACACCCACTTCTGAAACCCATATCAGATGTACATTTTCGCCGGTTCTGAGGTGTGTGCAAAGTTTCATGACTTTTTGAGTATGTTTAGGCCCTCAAAAATGCGATTCATTCTGGAGAATAATAATAATAATAATAATAATAATAATAATAATAATAATAAACGGAGCAATTCCAAGAGGGTCCTCACACCATCGGTGCTCGGGCCCTAATAATTAAAGCTGCAAGCAGCGATGAACGGGCCCTCGCACCCGGGCTCACCGGCAGCGAGTGGCTTTAGTAAATAGGTGAACGGTGAGAAATATGCATTTAAACTCATAAATATATGTGGAATATATCAAAGTTTATTCCATATATGTGCCAATCTTTCTGTTGCCAGCAGGTGGCGCTATCATTATAATGGAATATTGGCCTTCAGATGTGTTCAGAGCTGCACTCTTATCGAACATGTGAAGTTTGGGGAAGATCAAACATTTTATGCCTGAGTTACAACAAGTTCTCTTGCTGTGGCGAGACATCAAATTTTGTCATTTTTGCCATGGACACGCTCTTTAACAAAAACTCAAGATTGCCACAATTTAACATTACACAGGCCTTTAGATTAGACTGACCACAAAAATACATTAATGTCAAAATATCTCTAGGAGTAGTTTGTCTCAGCGTAAACTATGTCACTTCCTGTTGCCAGCAGGTGGCACTATGACTATAATTGAATATGGGCATGTAGATCTGTTAAGGGCAGAAGTCTTATCTAACATGCGAAGTTTGGGGCAGATTGGACATTGTATGTCTGAGTTACAGCAACTTCCTTTATCATGGCGAAACATCAAAATTTGTCAGGCCGCCATGGACACTCCCTTTAACGAAATCTCAAGATCTTCCCAATTTAACTTCGCAAAGGCCTTTAGATTTAACTGACCAAGTTTGATGTTGATCTGAATAAATCTCTAGGAGGAGTTCGTTAAAGTACAACCCCTGAAAATGCCAAAAACAACACCAATTTTGCAGAGAACATTCTAAATAACTGACTTCCTGTTTGGATTCGGATTTCGCACCAAGAGACTTTTTCGTAGATATTGGTGTGTTACATGTGTGTACCGATTTTTGTACATGTATGTGAAATATAGCTTGAGGCGCACTCCGTTGAAAGTGTATATGCACTCAGTTGACAGTGTATAGGTGGCGCTATCGAGCCATTTTGCCACACCCAATGGAATAGTGGCCTTCAGATCTGTTCAGGCCAGGACCCTTATCACACATGTGAAGTTTGGGCAAGATCGGACATTTTATGCCTGAGTTATAACATCTTTTATTCCCATGGCGACACATCAAACTTCGTCACGGCGCCATGGACACGCCTTTTAACGAAAACTCAAGATCTTCACAACTAAACATCACACAGGTCTTTAGATTAGACTGACCACAAAAATAACATTGATGTCATAAAATTTCTAGGAGTAGTTTGTCGCAGTGTAAAATATTTTACTTCCTGTTGCCAATAGGTGGCGCTATGACTATAACTGAATATTGGCATGTAGATCTGTTCAGGTCAAGAGTCTTATCCAACATGTGAAGTTTGGGGCAGATTGGACATTGTATGTCTGAGTTACAGCAACTTCCTTTTTCATGGCGAAACATCGAAATTTGTCAGGCCGCCATGGACACGCCCTTTAACGAAACCTCAAGTCCTTCGCAATTTAACATCGCAAAGGGCTTTAGATTACACTGACCAAGTTTGGTGTTCATCTGAATAAATCTCTAGGAGGAGTTCGTTAAAGTACAACCCCTGAAAATGGCAAAAACAACACCAATTTTGCAGGGAAAATTCAAAATATTCGACTTCCTGTTGGGATTAGGATTTCGTACCAAGAGACTTTTTTGTAGGTATTGGTGTGTTACATGTGTGTACCAATTTTTGTACATGTACGTGAAACATAGATCGAGGCACACTCCGTTGAAAGTGTATAGGTGGCGCTATCGAGCCATTTTGCCACACCCGATGGAATATTGGCCTTCAGATCTGTTCAGGCCAGGACTTTTATCAAACATGTTAAGTTTGGGGAAGATCGGACATTTTATGCCTGAGTTATAACATCTTTTATTCCCATGGCGGGACTTTGAATTATGTCACGGCGCCATGGACACGCCCCTTAACGAAAACTCAAGATCTTCACAACTTAACATCGCACAGGCCTTTAGATTAGACTGACCACAAAAAAGACATTGATGTCATAAAATTTCTAGGAGTAGTTAGTAGCAGTGTAAAATGTTTCACTTCCTGTTGCCAATAGGTGGCGCTATGACTATAACTGAATATGGGCATGTCAATCTGTTCAGGTTCGGAGTCTCATCAAACATGTGAAGTTTGGGGCAGATTGGACATTGTATGTCTGAGTTATAGCAACTTCATTTTTCATGGCGAATCATCGAAATTCGCCAGGCCGCCACGGACACGCCCTTTAACGAAAACTCAAAATCTTCGCAATTTAACATCGCAAAGGCCTTTAGATTAGGCATACCAACTTTGGTGTTGATCTGAATTAATCTCTAGGAGGAGTTCGTTAAAATACAACGCATGGAAATTACAAAAATGACACAAAATTTGCTCATAAAATTAAAAATAACCGACTTCCTGTTGGGTTTCGGATTTTGCTCCAAGAGACTTTTTTGTAGGTATTGGAGAGATACATGTGTATACCAATTTTGATACATGTACGTAAAACGTAGCTCGAGGCGCACACCGTTGAACGTGTATAGGTGGCGCTGTCGAGCCATTTTGCCACACCCACTTCTGAAACCCATATCAGACGTAAATTTACGCGAGTTCTGAGGTGTGTGCAAAGTTTCATGACTTTTCAAGCATGTTTAGGCTCTCAAAAATGCGATTCATCTTAGAGAATAATAATAATAATAATAATTAAAGCTGCAAGCAGCGATGAACGGGCCCTCGCACCCAAGCTCACCGGCAGCGAGTGGCTTTAGTAAATAGGTGAACGGTGAGAAATATGCATTTAAACTCATAAATATAAGTAGAATATATCAATGTTTATTCCATATATGTTCCAATCTTCCTGTTGCCAGCAGGTGGCGCTATCATTATAATGGAATATTGGCCTTCAGATGTGTTCAGGGCTGCACTCTTATCGAACATGTGAAGTTTGGGGAAGATCAAACATTTTATGCCTGAGTTACAACAACTTCTCTTGCTTTGGCGAGACATCAATTTTGTTATTTTTGCCATGGACACGCTCTTTAACAAAAACTCAAGATTGCCACAATTTAACATTACACAGCCCTTTAGATTAGACTGACCACAAAAATACATTAATGTCAAAAAATCTCTAGGAGTAGTTTATCTCAGCATAAAATATGTCACTTCCTGTTGCCAGCAGGTGGCGCTATGACTATAATTGAATATGGGCATGTAGATCTGTTAAGGGCAGAAGTCTTATCTAACATGCAAAGTTTGGGGCAGATTGGACATTGTATGTCTGAGTTACAGCAACTTCCTTTTTCATGGCGAAACATCGATATTTGTCAGGCCGCCATGGACACTCCCTTTAACGAAATCTCAAGATCTTCCCAATTTAACATCGCAAAGGCCTTTAGATTTAACTGACCAAGTTTGATGCTGATCTGAATAAATCTATAGGAGGAGTTCGTTAAAGTACAACCCCTGAAAATGCCAAAAACAACACCAATTTTGCAGAGAACATTCTAAATAACTGACTTCCTGTTTGGAATCGGATTTCGTACCAAGAGACTTTTTCGTAGATATTGGTGTGTTACATGTGTGTACCGATTTTTGTACATGTACGTGAAACATAGCTTGAGGCGCACTCCTTTGAAAGTGTATATGCACTCAGTTGAAAGTGTATAGGTGGCGCTATCGAGCCATTTTGCCACACCCAATGAAATATTGGCCTTCAGATCTGTTCAGGCCAGGACCCTTATCACACATGTGAAGTTTGGGCAAGATCGGACATTTTATGCCTGAGTTATAACATCTTTTATTCCCATGGCGACACATCATACTTCGTCACGGCGCCATGGACACGCCTTTTAAAGAAAACTCAAGATCTTCACAACTAAACATCACACAGGTCTTTAGATTAGACTGACCACAAAAATAACATTGATGTCATACAATTTCAAGGAGTAGTTTGTCGCAGCGTAAAACATGTCACTTCCTGTTGCCAGCAGGTGGCGCTATGACTATAACTGAATATGGGCATGTAAATCTGTTCAGGGCAGAAGTCTTATCTAACATGTGAAGTTTGGGGCAGATTGGACATTATATGTCTGAGTTACAGCAACTTCCTTTTTCATGGCGAAACATCGAAATTTGTCAGGCCGCCATGGACACGCCCTTTAACGAAAACTCAAAATCTTCGCAATTTAACATCGCAAAGGCCTTTAGATTAGGCATACCAACTTTGGTGTTGATCTGAATGAATCTCTAGGAGGAGTTCGTTAAAATACAACGCATGGAAATGACAAAAATGACACAAACTTTTCTCATAAAATTAAAAATAACCGACTTCCTGTTGGGTTTCGGATTTTGCTCCAAGAGACTTTTTTGTAGGTATTGGAGAGATACATGTGTATACTGATTTTCATACATGTACATGAAACGTAGCTCGAGGCGCACACCGTTGAAAGTGTATAGGTGGCGCTATCGAGCCATTTTGCCACACCCGATGGAATATTGGCCTTCAGATCTGTTCAGGCCAGGACTTTTATCAAACATGTGAAGTTTGGGGAAGATCGGACATTTTATGCCTGAGTTATAACATCTTTTATTCCCATGGCGAGACTTTGAATTTTGTCACGGCGCCATGGACACGCCCCTTAACGAAAACTCAAGATCTTCGCAACTTAACATCGCACAGGCCTTTAGATTAGACTGACCACAAAAAAGACATTGATGTCAAAAAATTTCTAGGAGTAGTGTGTCGAAGTGTAAAATATGTCACTTCCTGTTGCCTATAGGTGGCGCTATGACTATAACTGAATATGGGCATGTAAATATGTTCAGGTTCGGAGTCTCATCAAACATGTGAAGTTTGGGGCAGATTGGACATTGTATGTCTGAGTTATAGCAACTTCATTTTTCATGGCGAATCATCGAAATTCGCCAGGCCGCCACGGACACGCCTTTTAACGAAAACTCAAAATCTTCGCAATTTAACATCGCAAAGGCCTTTAGATTAGGCATACCAACTTTGGTGTTGATCTGAATTAATCTCTAGGAGGAGTTCGTTAAAATACAACGCATGGAAATGACAAAAATGACACAAAATTTGCTCATAAAATTAAAAATAACTGACTTCCTGTTGGGTTTCGGATTTTGCTCCAAGAGACTTTTTTGTAGGTATTGGAGAGATACATGTGTATACCAATTTTCATACATGTACGTGAAACGTAGCTCGTGGCGCACACCGTTGAACGTGTATAGGTGGCGCTGTCGAGCCATTTTGCCACACCCACTTCTGAAACCCATATCAGACGTAAATTTTCACCAGTTCTGAGGTGTGTGCAAAGTTTCATGACTTTTCGAGCATGTTTAGGCTCTCAAAAATGCGATTCATCTTAGAGAATAATAATAATAATAATAATAATAATAATAATAATAATAATAATAATTATTATAATAATAATAATAATAATAATAATAATAATAATAAACGGAGCAATTCCAAGAGGGTCCTCACACCATCGGTGCTCGGGCCCTAATAATAATAATAATTAAAGCTGCAAGCAGCGATGAATGGGCCCTCGCACCCGGGCTCACCGGCAGCGAGTGGCTTTAGTAAATAGGTGAACGATGAGAAAAATGCGTTTAAACTCATAAATATAAGTAGAATATATCAATGTTTACTCCATATATGTGCCAATCTTCCTGTTGCCAGCAGGTGGCGCTATCATTATAATGGAATATTGGCCTTCAGATGTGTTCAGGGCTGCACTCTTATCGAACATTTGAAGTTTGGGGAAGATCAAACATTTTATGCCTGAGTTACAACAACTTCTCTTGCTGTGGCGAGACATCAAATTTTGTCATTTTTGCCATGGACACGCTCTTTAACAAAAACTCAAGATTGCCACAATTTAACATTACACAGGCCTTTAGATAAGACTGACCACAAAAATACATTAATGTCAAAAAATCTCTAGGAGTAGTTTGTCTCAGCGTAAAATATGTCACTTCCTGTTGCCATCAGGTGACGCTATGACTATAATTGAATATGGGAATGTAGATCTGTTAAGGGCAGAAGTCTTATCCAACATGCGAAGTTTGGGGCAGATTGTACATTGTATGTCTGAGTTACAGCAACTTCCTTTTTCATGGCGAAACATCGAAATTTGTCAGGCCGCCATGGACACTCCCTTTATCGAAATCTCAAGATCTTCCCAATTTAACTTCGCAAAGGCCTTTAGATTTAACTGACCAAGTTTGATGTTGATCTGAATAAATCTCTAGGAGAGGTTCGTTAAAGTACAAACCCTGAAAATGCCAAAAACAACACCAATTTTGCAGAGAACATTCTAAATAACCTACTTCCTGTTGGGATTAGGATTTCGTACCAAGAGACTTTTTTGTAGGTATTGGTGTGTTACATGTGTGTACCAATTTTTGTACATGTACGTGAAACATAGGTTGAGGCGCACTCCGTTGAAAGTGTATATGCACTCCGTTGAAAGTGTATAGGTGGCGCTATCGAGCCATTTTGCCACACCCAATGGAATATTGGCCTTCAGATCTGTTCAGGCCAGGACCCTTATCACACATGTGCAGTTTGGGCAAGATCGGACATTTTATGCCTGAGTTATAAAATCTTTTATTCCCATGGCGACACATCGAACTGCGTCACGGCCCCATGGACACGCCTTTTAACGAAAACTCAAGATCTTCACAACTAAACATCACACAGGTCTTTAGATTAGACTGACCACAAAAATAACATCGATGTCATAAAATGTCTAGTAGTAGTTTGTCGCAGTGTAAAATATTTCACTTCCTGTTGTCAATAGGTGGCGCTATGACTATAACTGAATATTGGCATGTAGATTTGTTCAGGTCAAGAGTCTTATCCAACATGTGAAGTTTGGGGCAGATTGGACATTGTATGTCTGAGTTACAGCAACTTCCTTTTTCATGGCGAAACATCAAAATTTGTCAGTCCGCCATGGACACGCCCTTTAACGAAACCTCAAGTCCTTCGCAATTTAACATCACAAATGGCTTTAGATTCCACTGACCAAGTTTGGTGTTCATCTGAATAAATCTCTAGGAGGAGTTCGTTAAAGTACAACCCCTGAAAATGGCAAAAACAACACCAATTTTGCAGGGAAAATTCTAAATAACCGACTTCCTGTTGGGATTCGGATTTCGTACCAAGAGACTTTTTCGTAGATATTGGTGTGTTACATGTGTGTACCGATTTTTGTACATGTACGTGAAACATAGATCGAGGCGCACTCCGTTGAAAGTGTATAGGTAGCGCTATCGAGCCATTTTGCCACACCCGATGGAATATTGGCCTTCAGATCTGTTTAGGCCAGGACTTTTATCAAACATGTGAAGTTTGGGGAAGATCGGACATTTTATGCCTGAGTTATAACATCTTTTATTCCCATGGCGGGACTTTGAATTTTGTCACGGCGCCATGGACACGCCCCTTAACGAAAACTCAAGATCTTCACAACTTAACATCGCACAGGCCTTTAGATTAGACTGACCCCAAAAAAGACATTGATGTCATAAAATTTCTAGGAGTAGTTAGTCACAGTGTAAAATGTGTCACTTCCTGTTGCCAATAGGTGGCGCTATGACTATAACTGAATATGGGCATGTCAATCTGTTCAGGTTCGGAGTCTCATCAAACATGTGAAGTTTGGGGCAGATTGGACACTGTATGTCTGAGTTATAGCAACTTCATTTTTCATGGCGAATCATCGAAATTCGCCAGGCCGCCACGGACACGCCCTTTAACGAAAACTCAAAATCTTCGCAATTTAACATCGCAAAGGCCTTTAGATTAGGCATACCAACTTTGGTGTTGATCTGAATTAATCTCTAGGAGGAGTTCGTTAAAATACAACGCATGGAAATGACAAAAATGACACAAAATTTGCTCATAAAATTAAAAATAACCGACTTCCTGTTGGGTTTCGGATTTTGCTCCAAGAGACTTTTTTGTAGGTATTGGAGAGATACATGTGTATACCAATTTTGATACATGTACGTGAAACGTAGCTCGAGGCGCACACCGTTGAACGTGTATAGGTGGCGCTGTCGAGCCATTTTGCCACACCCACTTCTGAAACCCATATCAGACGTAAATTTTCGCCAGTTCTGAGGTGTGTGCAAAGTTTCATGACTTTTCGAGCATGTTTAGGCTCTCAAAAATGCGATTCATCTTAGAGAATAATAATAATAATAATAATATGAACGGTGAGAAAAATGCGTTTAAACTCATAAATATAAGTAGAATATATCAATGTTTACTCCATATATGTGCCAATCTTCCTGTTGCCAGCAGCAATTTAACATTGCACAGGCCTTTAGATTAGACTGGCCATATAAAAGACATTGATGTCAAAAAATTTCTAGGAGTAGTGTGTCGAAGTGTAAAATATGTCACTTCCTGTTGCCTATAGGTGGTGCTATGACTATAACTGAATATGGGCATGTAAATATGTTCAGGTCAGGAGACTTATTAAACATGTGAAGTTTTGGGCACATTGTACATTGTATGTCTGAGTTATAGCAACTTCATTTTTCATGGCGAATCATCGAAATTCGCCAGGCCGCCACGGACACGCCCTTTAACGAAAACTCAAAATCTTCGCAATTTAACATCGCAAAGGCCTTTAGATTAGGCATACCAAATTTGGTGTTGATCTGAATAAGTTTCTAGGAGGAGTTTGTTAAAATACAACTCATGGAAATGGCAAAAATGACACAAAATTTGCTCATAATATTAAAAATAACTGACTTCCTGTTGGGTTTAGAATTTTGCTCTAAGAGACTTTTTTGTAGGTATTGGAGAGATACATGTGTATACCAATTTTCATACATGTACGTGAAACGTAGCTCAAGGCGCACACCGTTGAACGTGTATAGGTGGCGCTGTCGAGCCATTTTGCCACACCCACTTCTGAAACCCATATCAGACGTAAATTTTCGCCAGTTCTGAGGTGTGTGCAAAGTTTCATGACTTTTCGAGCATGTTTACGCTCTCAAAAATGCAATTCATCTTAGAGAATAATAATAATAATAATAATAATAATAATAATTAATAATAATAATAATAATAAACGGAGCAATTCCAAGAGGGTCCTCACACCATCGGTGCTCGGGCCCTAATTAAAGCTGCAAGCAGCGATGAACGGGCCCTCGCACCCGGGCTCACCGGCAGCGAGTGGCTTTAGTAAATAGGTGAACGGTGAGAAATATGCATTTAAACTCATAAATATAAGTGGAATATATCAAAGTTTATTCCATATATGTGCCAATCTTTCTTTTGCCAGCAGGTGGCGCTATCATTATAATGGAATATTGGCCTTCAGATGTGTTCAGGGCTGCACTTTTATCGAACATGTGAAGTTTGGGGAAGATCAAACATTTTATGCCTGAGTTACAACAACTTCTCTTGCTGTGGCGAGACATCAAATTTTGTCATTTTTGCCATGGACACGCTCTTTAACAAAAACTCAAGATTGCCAAAATTTAACATTACACAGGCCTTTAGATTAGACTGACCACAAAAATACATTAATGTCAAAAAATCTCTAGGAGTAGTTTGTCTCAGCGTAAAATATGTCACTTCCTGTTGCCAGCAGGTGGCACTATGACTATAATTGAATATGGGCATGTAGATCTGTTAAGGGCAGAAGTCTTATCTAACATGTGAAGTTTGGGGCAGATTGGACATTGTATGTCTGAGTTACAGCAACTTCCTTTTTCATGGCAAACATCAAAATTTGTCAGGCCGCCATGGACACTCCCTTTAATGAAATCTCAAGATCTTCCCAATTTAACTTCGCAAAGGCCATTAGATTTAACTGACCAAGTTTGATGTTGATCTGAATAAATCTCTAGGAGGAGTTCGTTAAAGTACAACCCCTGAAAATGCCAAAAAACAACACCAATTTTGCAGGGAAAATTCTAAATAATCGACTTCCTGTTGGGATTAGGATTTCGTACCAAGAGACTTTTTTGTAGGTATTGGTGTGTTACATGTGTGTACCAATTTTTGTACATGTACGTGAAACATAGCTCGAGGTGCACTCCGTTAAAAGTGTATAGGTGGCGCTATCGAGCCATTTTGCCACACCCAATGGAATATTGGCCTTCAGATCTGTTCAGGCCAGGACCCTTATCACACATGTGAAGTTTGGGCTAGATCGGACATTTTATGCCTGAGTTATAACATCTTTTATTCCCATGGCGACACATCGAACTTCGTCACGGCGCCATGGACACGCCTTTTAACGAAAACTCAAGATCTTCACAACTAAACATCACACAGATCTTTAGATTAGAGTGACCACAAAAATAACATTGATGTCATAAAATTTCAAGGAGTAGTTTGTCGCAGCGTAAAACATGTCACTTCCTGTTGCCAGCAGGTGGCGCTATGACTATAACTGAATATGGGCATGTAGATCTGTTAAGGGCAGAAGTCTTATCTAACATGTGAAGTTTGGGGCAGACTGGACATTGTATGTCTGAGTTACAGCAACTTCCTTTTTCATGGCGAAACATCAAAATTTTGTCAGGCCGCCATGGACACGCCCTTTAACGAAAACTCAAAATCTTCCCAATTTAACATCGCAAAGGCCTTTAGATTAGGCATACCAACTTTGGTGTTGATCTGAATGAATCTCTAGGAGGAGTTCGTTAAAATACAACGCATGGAAATGACAAAAATGACACAAAATTTGCTCATAAAATTAAAAATAACCGACTTCCTGTTGGGTTTCGGATTTTGCTCCAAGAGACTTTTTTGTAGGTATTGGAGAGATACATGTGTATACTGATTTTCATATATGTACATGAAACGTAGCTCGAGGTGCACACCGTTGAAAGTGTATAGGTGGCGCTGTTGAGCCATTTTGCCACACCCGATGGAATATTGCCCTACAGATCTGTTCAGGCCAGGACTTTTATCAACCAAGTGAAGTTTGGGGAAGATCGGACATTTTATGCCTGAGTTATAACATCTTTTATTCCCATGGCGAGACTTTGAATTTTGTCACGGCGCCATGGACACGCCCCTTAACGAAAACTCAAGATCTTCACAACTTAACATCGCACAGGCCTTTAGATTAGACTGACCACAAAAAAGACATTGATGTCAAAAAATTTCTAGGAGTAGTGTGTCGAAGTGTAAAATATGTCACTTCCTGTTGCCTATAGGTGGCGCTATGACTATAACTGAATATGGGCATGTAAATATGTTCAGGTTCGGAGTCTCATCAAACATGTGAAGTTTGGGGCAGATTGGACATTGTATGTCTGAGTTATAGCAACTTCATTTTTCATGGCGAATCATCGAAATTCGCCAGGCCGCCACGGACACGCCCTTTAACGAAAACTCAAAATCTTCGCAATTTAACATCACAAAGGCCCTTAGATTAGGCATACCAACTTTGGTGTTGATCTGAATTAATCTCTAGGAGGAGTTCGTTAAAATACAACGCATGGAAATGACAAAAATGACACAAAATTTGCTCATAAAATTAAAAATAACTGACTTCCTGTTGGGTTTCGGATTTTGCTCCAAGAGACTTTTTTGTAGGTATTGGAGAGATACATGTGTATACCAATTTTCATACATGTACGTGAAACGTTGCTCGAGGCGCACACCGTTGAACGTGTATAGGTGGCGCTGTCGAGCCATTTTGCCACACCCACTTCTGAAACCCATATCAGACGTAAATTTTTGCCAGTTCTGAGGTGTGTGCAAAGTTTCATGACTTTTCGAGCATGTTTAGGCTCTCAAAAATGCGATTCATCTTAGAGAATAATAATAATAATAATAATTAAAGCTGCAAGCAGCGATGAACGGGCCCTCGCACCCAAGCTCACCGGCAGCGAGTGGCTTTAGTAAATAGGTGAACGGTGAGAAATATGCATTTAAACTCATAAATATAAGTAGAATATATCAATGTTTATTCCATATATGTTCCAATCTTCCTGTTGCCAGCAGGTGGCGCTATCATTATAATGGAATTTTGGCCTTCAGATGTGTTCAGGGCTGCACTCTTATCGAACATGTGAAGTTTGGGGAAGATCAAACATTTTATGCCTGAGTTACAACAACTTCTCTTGCTTTGGCGAGACATCAATTTTGTTATTTTTGCCATGGACACGCTCTTTAACAAAAACTCAAGATTGCCACAATTTAACATTACACAGCCCTTTAGATTAGACTGACCACAAAAATACATTAATGTCAAAAAATCTCTAGGAGTAGTTTATCTCAGCATAAAATATGTCACTTCCTGTTGCCAGCAGGTGGCGCTATGACTATAATTGAATATGGGCATGTAGATCTGTTAAGGGCAGAAGTCTTATCTAACATGCAAAGTTTGGGGCAGATTGGACATTGTATGTCTGAGTTACAGCAACTTCCTTTTTCATGGCGAAACATCGATATTTGTCAGGCCGCCATGGACACTCCCTTTAACGAAATCTCAAGATCTTCCCAATTTAACATCGCAAAGGCCTTTAGATTTAACTGACCAAGTTTGATGCTGATCTGAATAAATCTATAGGAGGAGTTCGTTAAAGTACAACCCCTGAAAATGCCAAAAACAACACCAATTTTGCAGAGAACATTCTAAATAACTGACTTCCTGTTTGGAATCGGATTTCGTACCAAGAGACTTTTTCGTAGATATTGGTGTGTTACATGTGTGTACCGATTTTTGTACATGTACGTGAAACATAGCTTGAGGCGCACTCCTTTGAAAGTGTATATGCACTCAGTTGAAAGTGTATAGGTGGCGCTATCGAGCCATTTTGCCACACCCAATGAAATATTGGCCTTCAGATCTGTTCAGGCCAGGACCCTTATCACACATGTGAAGTTTGGGCAAGATCGGACATTTTATGCCTGAGTTATAACATCTTTTATTCCCATGGCGACACATCATACTTCGTCACGGCGCCATGGACACGCCTTTTAAAGAAAACTCAAGATCTTCACAACTAAACATCACACAGGTCTTTAGATTAGACTGACCACAAAAATAACATTGATGTCATACAATTTCAAGGAGTAGTTTGTCGCAGCGTAAAACATGTCACTTCCTGTTGCCAGCAGGTGGCGCTATGACTATAACTGAATATGGGCATGTAAATCTGTTCAGGGCAGAAGTCTTATCTAACATGTGAAGTTTGGGGCAGATTGGACATTGTATGTCTGAGTTACAGCAACTTCCTTTTTCATGGCGAAACATCGAAATTTGTCAGGCCGCCATGGACACGCCCTTTAACGAAAACTCAAAATCTTCGCAATTTAACATCGCAAAGGCCTTTAGATTAGGCATACCAACTTTGGTGTTGATCTGAATGAATCTCTAGGAGGAGTTCGTTAAAATACAACGCATGGAAATGACAAAAATGACACAAACTTTTCTCATAAAATTAAAAATAACCGACTTCCTGTTGGGTTTCGGATTTTGCTCCAAGAGACTTTTTTGTAGGTATTGGAGAGATACATGTGTATACTGATTTTCATACATGTACATGAAACGTAGCTCGAGGCGCACACCGTTGAAAGTGTATAGGTGGCGCTATCGAGCCATTTTGCCACACCCGATGGAATATTGGCCTTCAGATCTGTTCAGGCCAGGACTTTTATCAAACATGTGAAGTTTGGGGAAGATCGGACATTTTATGCCTGAGTTATAACATCTTTTATTCCCATGGCGAGACTTTGAATTTTGTCACGGCGCCATGGACACGCCCCTTAACGAAAACTCAAGATCTTCGCAACTTAACATCGCACAGGCCTTTAGATTAGACTGACCACAAAAAAGACATTGATGTCAAAAAATTTCTAGGAGTAGTGTGTCGAAGTGTAAAATATGTCACTTCCTGTTGCCTATAGGTGGCGCTATGACTATAACTGAATATGGGCATGTAAATATGTTCAGGTTCGGAGTCTCATCAAACATGTGAAGTTTGGGGCAGATTGGACATTGTATGTCTGAGTTATAGCAACTTCATTTTTCATGGCGAATCATCGAAATTCGCCAGGCCGCCACGGACACGCCTTTTAACGAAAACTCAAAATCTTCGCAATTTAACATCGCAAAGGCCTTTAGATTAGGCATACCAACTTTGGTGTTGATCTGAATTAATCTCTAGGAGGAGTTCGTTAAAATACAACGCATGGAAATGACAAAAATGACACAAAATTTGCTCATAAAATTAAAAATAACTGACTTCCTGTTGGGTTTCGGATTTTGCTCCAAGAGACTTTTTTGTAGGTATTGGAGAGATACATGTGTATACCAATTTTCATACATGTACGTGAAACGTAGCTCGTGGCGCACACCGTTGAACGTGTATAGGTGGCGCTGTCGAGCCATTTTGCCACACCCACTTCTGAAACCCATATCAGACGTAAATTTTCACCAGTTCTGAGGTGTGTGCAAAGTTTCATGACTTTTCGAGCATGTTTAGGCTCTCAAAAATGCGATTCATCTTAGAGAATAATAATAATAATAATAATAATAATAATAATTATTATAATAATAATAATAATAATAATAATAATAATAATAAACGGAGCAATTCCAAGAGGGTCCTCACACCATCGGTGCTCGGGCCCTAATAATAATAATAATTAAAGCTGCAAGCAGCGATGAACGGGCCCTCGCACCCGGGCTCACCGGCAGCGAGTGGCTTTAGTAAATAGGTGAACGATGAGAAAAATGCGTTTAAACTCATAAATATATGTAGAATATATCAATGTTTACTCCATATATGTGCCAATCTTCCTGTTGCCAGCAGGTGGCGCTATCATTATAATGGAATATTGGCCTTCAGATGTGTTCAGGGCTGCACTCTTATCGAACATTTGAAGTTTGGGGAAGATCAAACATTTTATGCCTGAGTTACAACAACTTCTCTTGCTGTGGCGAGACATCAAATTTTGTCATTTTTGCCATGGACACGCTCTTTAACAAAAACTCAAGATTGCCACAATTTAACATTACACAGGCCTTTAGATAAGACTGACCACAAAAATACATTAATGTCAAAAAATCTCTAGGAGTAGTTTGTCTCAGCGTAAAATATGTCACTTCCTGTTGCCATCAGGTGACGCTATGACTATAATTGAATATGGGAATGTAGATCTGTTAAGGGCAGAAGTCTTATCCAACATGCGAAGTTTGGGGCAGATTGTACATTGTATGTCTGAGTTACAGCAACTTCCTTTTTCATGGCGAAACATCGAAATTTGTCAGGCCGCCATGGACACTCCCTTTATCGAAATCTCAAGATCTTCCCAATTTAACTTCGCAAAGGCCTTTAGATTTAACTGACCAAGTTTGATGTTGATCTGAATAAATCTCTAGGAGAGGTTCGTTAAAGTACAAACCCTGAAAATGCCAAAAACAACACCAATTTTGCAGAGAACATTCTAAATAACCTACTTCCTGTTGGGATTAGGATTTCGTACCAAGAGACTTTTTTGTAGGTATTGGTGTGTTACATGTGTGTACCAATTTTTGTACATGTACGTGAAACATAGGTTGAGGCGCACTCCGTTGAAAGTGTATATGCACTCCGTTGAAAGTGTATAGGTGGCGCTATCGAGCCATTTTGCCACACCCAATGGAATATTGGCCTTCAGATCTGTTCAGGCCAGGACCCTTATCACACATGTGCAGTTTGGGCAAGATCGGACATTTTATGCCTGAGTTATAAAATCTTTTATTCCCATGGCGACACATCGAACTGCGTCACGGCCCCATGGACACGCCTTTTAACGAAAACTCAAGATCTTCACAACTAAACATCACACAGGTCTTTAGATTAGACTGACCACAAAAATAACATCGATGTCATAAAATGTCTAGTAGTAGTTTGTCGCAGTGTAAAATATTTCACTTCCTGTTGTCAATAGGTGGCGCTATGACTATAACTGAATATTGGCATGTAGATTTGTTCAGGTCAAGAGTCTTATCCAACATGTGAAGTTTGGGGCAGATTGGACATTGTATGTCTGAGTTACAGCAACTTCCTTTTTTATGGCGAAACATCAAAATTTGTCAGTCCGCCATGGACACGCCCTTTAACGAAACCTCAAGTCCTTCGCAATTTAACATCACAAATGGCTTTAGATTCCACTGACCAAGTTTGGTGTTCATCTGAATAAATCTCTAGGAGGAGTTCGTTAAAGTACAACCCCTGAAAATGGCAAAAACAACACCAATTTTGCAGGGAAAATTCTAAATAACCGACTTCCTGTTGGGATTCGGATTTCGTACCAAGAGACTTTTTCGCAGATATTGGTGTGTTACATGTGTGTACCGATTTTTGTACATGTACGTGAAACATAGATCGAGGCGCACTCCGTTGAAAGTGTATAGGTAGCGCTATCGAGCCATTTTGCCACACCCGATGGAATATTGGCCTTCAGATCTGTTCAGGCCAGGACTTTTATCAAACATGTGAAGTTTGGGGAAGATCGGACATTTTATGCCTGAGTTATAACATCTTTTATTCCCATGGCGGGACTTTGAATTTTGTCACGGCGCCATGGACACGCCCCTTAACGAAAACTCAAGATCTTCACAACTTAACATCGCACAGGCCTTTAGATTAGACTGACCCCAAAAAAGACATTGATGTCATAAAATTTCTAGGAGTAGTTATTCACAGTGTAAAATGTGTCACTTCCTGTTGCCAATAGGTGGCGCTATGACTATAACTGAATATGGGCATGTCAATCTGTTCAGGTTCGGAGTCTCATCAAACATGTGAAGTTTGGGGCAGATTGGACACTGTATGTCTGAGTTATAGCAACTTCATTTTTCATGGCGAATCATCGAAATTCGCCAGGCCGCCACGGACACGCCCTTTAACGAAAACTCAAAATCTTCGCAATTTAACATCGCAAAGGCCTTTAGATTAGGCATACCAACTTTGGTGTTGATCTGAATTAATCTCTAGGAGGAGTTCGTTAAAATACAACGCATGGAAATGACAAAAATGACACAAAATTTGCTCATAAAATTAAAAATAACCGACTTCCTGTTGGGTTTCGGATTTTGCTCCAAGAGACTTTTTTGTAGGTATTGGAGAGATACATGTGTATACCAATTTTGATACATGTACGTGAAACGTAGCTCGAGGCGCACACCGTTGAACGTGTATAGGTGGCGCTGTCGAGCCATTTTGCCACACCCACTTCTGAAACCCATATCAGACGTAAATTTTCGCCAGTTCTGAGGTGTGTGCAAAGTTTCATGACTTTTCGAGCATGTTTAGGCTCTCAAAAATGCGATTCATCTTAGAGAATAATAATAATAATAATAATATGAACGGTGAGAAAAATGCGTTTAAACTCATAAATATAAGTAGAATATATCAATGTTTACTCCATATATGTGCCAATCTTCCTGTTGCCAGCAGCAATTTAACATTGCACAGGCCTTTAGATTAGACTGGCCATATAAAAGACATTGATGTCAAAAAATTTCTAGGAGTAGTGTGTCGAAGTGTAAAATATGTCACTTCCTGTTGCCTATAGGTGGTGCTATGACTATAACTGAATATGGGCATGTAAATATGTTCAGGTCAGGAGACTTATTAAACATGTGAAGTTTTGGGCACATTGTACATTGTATGTCTGAGTTATAGCAACTTCATTTTTCATGGCGAATCATCGAAATTTCCCCAGGCCGCCACGGACACGCCCTTTAACGAAAACTCAAAATCTTCGCAATTTAACATCGCAAAGGCCTTTAGATTAGGCATACCAAATTTGGTGTTGATCTGAATAAGTTTCTAGGAGGAGTTTGTTAAAATACAACTCATGGAAATGGCAAAAATGACACAAAATTTGCTCATAATATTAAAAATAACTGACTTCCTGTTGGGTTTAGAATTTTGCTCTAAGAGACTTTTTTGTAGGTATTGGAGAGATACATGTGTATACCAATTTTCATACATGTACGTGAAACGTAGCTCAAGGCGCACACCGTTGAACGTGTATAGGTGGCGCTGTCGAGCCATTTTGCCACACCCACTTCTGAAACCCATATCAGACGTAAATTTTCGCCAGTTCTGAGGTGTGTGCAAAGTTTCATGACTTTTCGAGCATGTTTACGCTCTCAAAAATGCAATTCATCTTAGAGAATAATAATAATAATAATAATAATAATAATAATAATTAATAATAATAATAATAATAAACGGAGCAATTCCAAGAGGGTCCTCACACCATCGGTGCTCGGGCCCTAATTAAAGCTGCAAGCAGCGATGAACGGGCCCTCGCACCCGGGCTCACCGGCAGCGAGTGGCTTTAGTAAATAGGTGAACGGTGAGAAATATGCATTTAAACTCATAAATATAAGTGGAATATATCAAAGTTTATTCCATATATGTGCCAATCTTTCTTTTGCCAGCAGGTGGCGCTATCATTATAATGGAATATTGGCCTTCAGATGTGTTCAGGGCTGCACTTTTATCGAACATGTGAAGTTTGGGGAAGATCAAACATTTTATGCCTGAGTTACAACAACTTCTCTTGCTGTGGCGAGACATCAAATTTTGTCATTTTTGCCATGGACACGCTCTTTAACAAAAACTCAAGATTGCCAAAATTTAACATTACACAGGCCTTTAGATTAGACTGACCACAAAAATACATTAATGTCAAAAAATCTCTAGGAGTAGTTTGTCTCAGCGTAAAATATGTCACTTCCTGTTGCCAGCAGGTGGCACTATGACTATAATTGAATATGGGCATGTAGATCTGTTAAGGGCAGAAGTCTTATCTAACATGTGAAGTTTGGGGCAGATTGGACATTGTATGTCTGAGTTACAGCAACTTCCTTTTTCATGGCAAACATCAAAATTTGTCAGGCCGCCATGGACACTCCCTTTAATGAAATCTCAAGATCTTCCCAATTTAACTTCGCAAAGGCCTTTAGATTTAACTGACCAAGTTTGATGTTGATCTGAATAAATCTCTAGGAGGAGTTCGTTAAAGTACAACCCCTGAAAATGCCAAAAAACAACACCAATTTTGCAGGGAAAATTCTAAATAATCGACTTCCTGTTGGGATTAGGATTTCGTACCAAGAGACTTTTTTGTAGGTATTGGTGTGTTACATGTGTGTACCAATTTTTGTACATGTACGTGAAACATAGCTCGAGGTGCACTCCGTTAAAAGTGTATAGGTGGCGCTATCGAGCCATTTTGCCACACCCAATGGAATATTGGCCTTCAGATCTGTTCAGGCCAGGACCCTTATCACACATGTGAAGTTTGGGCTAGATCGGACATTTTATGCCTGAGTTATAACATCTTTTATTCCCATGGCGACACATCGAACTTCGTCACGGCGCCATGGACACGCCTTTTAACGAAAACTCAAGATCTTCACAACTAAACATCACACAGATCTTTAGATTAGAGTGACCACAAAAATAACATTGATGTCATAAAATTTCAAGGAGTAGTTTGTCGCAGCGTAAAACATGTCACTTCCTGTTGCCAGCAGGTGGCGCTATGACTATAACTGAATATGGGCATGTAGATCTGTTAAGGGCAGAAGTCTTATCTAACATGTGAAGTTTGGGGCAGACTGGACATTGTATGTCTGAGTTACAGCAACTTCCTTTTTCATGGCGAAACATCAAAATTTTGTCAGGCCGCCATGGACACGCCCTTTAACGAAAACTCAAAATCTTCCCAATTTAACATCGCAAAGGCCTTTAGATTAGGCATACCAACTTTGGTGTTGATCTGAATGAATCTCTAGGAGGAGTTCGTTAAAATACAACGCATGGAAATGACAAAAATGACACAAAATTTGCTCATAAAATTAAAAATAACCGACTTCCTGTTGGGTTTCGGATTTTGCTCCAAGAGACTTTTTTGTAGGTATTGGAGAGATACATGTGTATACTGATTTTCATATATGTACATGAAACGTAGCTCGAGGTGCACACCGTTGAAAGTGTATAGGTGGCGCTGTTGAGCCATTTTGCCACACCCGATGGAATATTGCCCTACAGATCTGTTCAGGCCAGGACTTTTATCAACCAAGTGAAGTTTGGGGAAGATCGGACATTTTATGCCTGAGTTATAACATCTTTTATTCCCATGGCGAGACTTTGAATTTTGTCACGGCGCCATGGACACGCCCCTTAACGAAAACTCAAGATCTTCACAACTTAACATCGCACAGGCCTTTAGATTAGACTGACCACAAAAAAGACATTGATGTCAAAAAATTTCTAGGAGTAGTGTGTCGAAGTGTAAAATATGTCACTTCCTGTTGCCTATAGGTGGCGCTATGACTATAACTGAATATGGGCATGTAAATATGTTCAGGTTCGGAGTCTCATCAAACATGTGAAGTTTGGGGCAGATTGGACATTGTATGTCTGAGTTATAGCAACTTCATTTTTCATGGCGAATCATCGAAATTCGCCAGGCCGCCACGGACACGCCCTTTAACGAAAACTCAAAATCTTCGCAATTTAACATCACAAAGGCCCTTAGATTAGGCATACCAACTTTGGTGTTGATCTGAATTAATCTCTAGGAGGAGTTCGTTAAAATACAACGCATGGAAATGACAAAAATGACACAAAATTTGCTCATAAAATTAAAAATAACTGACTTCCTGTTGGGTTTCGGATTTTGCTCCAAGAGACTTTTTTGTAGGTATTGGAGAGATACATGTGTATACCAATTTTCATACATGTACGTGAAACGTTGCTCGAGGCGCACACCGTTGAACGTGTATAGGTGGCGCTGTCGAGCCATTTTGCCACACCCACTTCTGAAACCCATATCAGACGTAAATTTTTGCCAGTTCTGAGGTGTGTGCAAATTTTCATGACTTTTCGAATATGTTTAGGCTCTCAAAAATGCGATTCATCTTAGAGAAGAATAATAATAATAATAATAATAATAATAATAATAATAATAATAATAATAATAATAAACGGAGCAATTCCAAGAGGGTCCTCACACCATCGGTGCTCGGGCCCTAATAATAATAATAATAATAATAAACGGAGCAATTTCAAGAGGGTCCTCACACCATCGGTGCTCGGGCCCTAATAATAATAATAATAATAAACGGAGCAATTCCAAGAGGGTCCTCACACCATCGGTGCTAAGGCCCTAATAATAATAATAATGATAAACGGAGCAATTCCAAGAGGGTCCTCACACCATCGGTGCTCGGGCCCTAATAATAAACGGAGCAATTCCAAGAGGGTCCTCACACCATCGGTGCTCGGGCCCTAATAATAATAATAATAATAATAATAAACGGAGCAATTCCAAGAGGGTCCTCACACCATCGGTGCTCGGGCCCTAATAATAATAATAATAATAATAATAATAATAATAATAATAATAATAATAATAATAATAATAATAATAAACGGAGCAATTCCAAGAGGGTCCTCACACCATCGGTGCTCGGGCCCTAATAATAATAATAATAATAATAATAATAATAAACGGAGCAATTCCAAGAGGGTCCTCACACCATCGGTGCTCGGGCCCTAATAATAATAATAATAATAATAATAAACGGAGAAATTCCAAGAGGGTCCTCACACCATCGGTGCTCGGGCCCTAATTAAAGCTGCAAGCAGCGATGAACGGGCCCTCGCATCCGGGCTCACCGGCAGCGAGTGGCTTTAGTAAATAGGTGAACGGTGAGAAATATGCATTTAAACTCATAAATATAAGTGGAATATATCAAAGTTTATTCCATATATGTGCCAATCTTTCTTTTGCCAGCAGGTGGCGCTATCATTATAATGGAATATTGGCCTTCAGATGTGTTCAGGGCTGCACTTTTATCGAACATGTGAAGTTTGGGGAAGATCAAACATTTTATGCCTGAGTTACAACAACTTCTCTTGCTGTGGCGAGACATCAAATTTTGTCATTTTTGCCATGGACACGCTCTTTAACAAAAACTCAAGATTGCCAAAATTTAACATTACACAGGCCTTTAGATTAGACTGACCACAAAAATACATTAATGTCAAAAAATCTCTAGGAGTAGTTTGTCTCAGCGTAAAATATGTCACTTCCTGTTGCCAGCAGGTGGCACTATGACTATAATTGAATATGGGCATGTAGATCTGTTAAGGGCAGAAGTCTTATCTAACATGTGAAGTTTGGGGCAGATTGGACATTGTATGTCTGAGTTACAGCAACTTCCTTTTTCATGGCGAAACATCAAAATTTGTCAGGCCGCCATGGACACTCCCTTTAATGAAATCTCAAGATCTTCCCAATTTAACTTCGCAAAGGCCTTTAGATTTAACTGACCAAGTTTGATGTTGATCTGAATAAATCTCTAGGAGGAGTTCGTTAAAGTACAACCCCTGAAAATGCCAAAAAACAACACCAATTTTGCAGGGAAAATTCTAAATAATCGACTTCCTGTTGGGATTAGGATTTCGTACCAAGAGACTTTTTTGTAGGTATTGGTGTGTTACATGTGTGTAACAATTTTTGTACATGTACGTGAAACATAGCTCGAGGTGCACTCCGTTAAAAGTGTATAGGTGGCGCTATCGAGCCATTTTGCCACACCCAATGGAATATTGGCCTTCAGATCTGTTCAGGCCAGGACCCTTATCACACATGTGAAGTTTGGGCTAGATCGGACATTTTATGCCTGAGTTATAACATCTTTTATTCCCATGGCGACACATCGAATTTCGTCACGGCGCCATGGACACGCCTTTTAACGAAAACTCAAGATCTTCACAACTAAACATCACACAGATCTTTAGATTAGAGTGACCACAAAAATAACATTGATGTCATAAAATTTCAAGGAGTAGTTTGTCGCAGCGTAAAACATGTCACTTCCTGTTGCCAGCAGGTGGCGCTATGACTATAACTGAATATGGGCATGTAGATCTGTTAAGGGCAGAAGTCTTATCTAACATGTGAAGTTTGGGGCAGACTGGACATTGTATGTCTGAGTTACAGCAACTTCCTTTTTCATGGCGAAACATCAAAATTTTGTCAGGCCGCCATGGACACGCCCTTTAACGAAAACTCAAAATCTTCCCAATTTAACATCGCAAAGGCCTTTAGATTAGGCATACCAACTTTGGTGTTGATCTGAATGAATCTCTAGGAGGAGTTCGTTAAAATACAACGCATGGAAATGACAAAAATGACACAAAATTTGCTCATAAAATTAAAAATAACCGACTTCCTGTTGGGTTTCGGATTTTGCTCCAAGAGACTTTTTTGTAGGTATTGGAGAGATACATGTGTATACTGATTTTCATATATGTACATGAAACGTAGCTCGAGGTGCACACCGTTGAAAGTGTATAGGTGGCGCTGTCGAGCCATTTTGCCACACCCGATGGAATATTGCCCTACAGATCTGTTCAGGCCAGGACTTTTATCAACCAAGTGAAGTTTGGGGAAGATCGGACATTTTATGCCTGAGTTATAACATCTTTTATTCCCATGGCGAGACTTTGAATTTTGTCACGGCGCCATGGACACGCCCCTTAACGAAAACTCAAGATCTTCACAACTTAACATCGCACAGGCCTTTAGATTAGACTGACCACAAAAAAGACATTGATGTCAAAAAATTTCTAGGAGTAGTGTGTCGAAGTGTAAAATATGTCACTTCCTGTTGCCTATAGGTGGCGCTATGACTATAACTGAATATGGGCATGTAAATATGTTCAGGTTCGGAGTCTCATCAAACATGTGAAGTTTGGGGCAGATTGGACATTGTATGTCTGAGTTATAGCAACTTCATTTTTCATGGCGAATCATCGAAATTCGCCAGGCCGCCACGGACACGCCCTTTAACGAAAACTCAAAATCTTCGCAATTTAACATCACAAAGGCCCTTAGATTAGGCATACCAAATTTGGTGTTGATCTGAATAAGTTTCTAGGAGGAGTTCGTTAAAATACAACTCATGGAAATGGCAAAAATGACACAAAATTTGCTCATAATATTAAAAATAACCGACTTCCTATTGGGTTTAGAATTTTGCTCTAAGAGACTTTTTTGTAGGTATTGGAGAGTTACATGTGTGTACCGATTTTCATACATGTACGTGAAACATAGCTCGAGGCGCACACCGTTGAACATGTATAGGTGGCGCTGTCGAGCCATTTTGCCACACCCACTTCTGAAACCCATATCAGATGTACATTTTCGCCGGTTCTGAGGTGTGTGCAAAGTTTCATGACTTTTTGAGTATGTTTAGGCCCTCAAAAATGCGATTCATCCTGGAGAATAATAATAATAATAATAATAATAATAATAATAAACGGAGCAATTCCAAGAGGGTCCTCACACCATCGGTGCTCGGGCCCTAATAATAATAATAATGATAAACGGAGCAATTCCAAGAGGGTCCTCACACCATCGGTGCTCGGGCCCTAATAATAAACGGAGCAATTCCAAGAGGGTCCTCACACCATCGGTGCTCGGGCCCTAATAATAATAATAATAATAATAATAAACGGAGCAATTCCAAGAGGGTCCTCACACCATCGGTGCTCGGGCCCTAATAATAATAATAATAATAATAATAATAATAATAATAAACGGAGCAATTCCAAGAGGGTCCTCATACCATCGGTGCTCGGGCCCTAATAATAATAATAATAATAATAATAATAATAAACGGAGCAATTCCAAGAGGGTCCTCACACCATCGGTGCTCGGGCCCTAATAATAATAATAATAATAATAATAAACGGAGCAATTCCAAGAGGGTCCTCACACCATCGGTGCTCGGGCCCTAATTAAAGCTGCAAGCAGCAATGAACGGGCCCTCGCACCCGGGCTCACCGGCAGCGAGTGGCTTTAGTAAATAGGTGAACGGTGAGAAATATGCATTTAAACTCATAAATATAAGTGGAATATATCAAAGTTTATTCCATATATGTGCCAATCTTTCTGTTGCCAGCAGGTGGCGCTATCATTATAATGGAATATTGGCCTTCAGATGTGTTCAGGCCAGGACTCTTATCGAACATGCAGAGTCTGGGGAAGATTGAACATTTTATGCCTGAGTTACAACAACTTCTCTTGCTGTGGCGAGACATCAAATTTTGTCATGGCGCCATGGACACGCCCTTTAAAAAAAACTGAAGATCTCCACAATTTAACATTGAAAAGGCCTTTAGATTAGACTGACCACAAAAAATACATTAATGTCAAAAGATTTCTAGGCGTAGTTTGTTGCAGCGTAAAACATGACACTTCCTGTTGCCAGCAGGTGGCGCTATGACTATAACTGAATATTTGCATGCAGATCTGTTCAGGTCAAGAGTCTTATCCAACATGTGAAGTTTGGGGCAGATTGTACATTGTATGTCTGAGTTACAGCAACTTCCTTTTTCATGGCGAAACATCGAAATTTGTCAGGCCGCCATGGACACGCCCTTTAACGAAACCTCAAGTCCTTCGCAATTTAACATCACAAATGGCTTTAGATTACACTGACCAAGTTTGGTGTTCATCTGAATAAATCTCTAGGAGGAGTTCGTTAAAGTACAACCCCTGAAAATGGCAAAAAAAAAACAATTTTGCAGGGAAAATTCAAAATAACCGACTTCCTGTTGGAATTAGGATTTCGTACCAAGAGACTTTTTTGTAGGTATTGGTGTGTTACATGTGTGTACCAATTCTTGTACATGTACATGAAACATAGCTCGAGGCGCACTCCGTTGAAAGTGTATATGCACTCAGTTGAAAGTGTATAGGTGGCGCTATCGAGCCATTTTGCCACACCCAATGGAATATTGGCCTTCAGATCTGTTCAGGCCAGGACCCTTATCACACATGTGAAGTTTGGGCAAGATCGGACATTTTATGCCTGAGTTATAACATCTTTCATTCCCATGGCGACACATCGAACTTCGTCACGGCGCCATGGACACGCCTTTTAACGAAAACTCAAGATCTTCACAACTAAACATCACACAGGTCTTTAGATTAAACTGACCACAAAAATAACATCGATTTCATAAAATGTCTAGGAGTAGTTTGTCGCAGTGTAAAATATTTCACTTCCTGTTGCCAATAGGTGGCGCTATGACTATAACTGAATATTGGCATGTAGATCTGTTCAGGTCAAGAGTCTTATCCAACATGTGAAGTTTGGGGCAGATTGGACATTGTATGTCTGAGTTACAGCAACTTCCTTTTTCATGGCGAAACATCGAAATTTGTCAGGCCACCATGGACACGCCCTTTAACGAAACCTCAAGTCCTTCGCAATTTAACATCGCAAATGGCTTTAGATTACACTGACCAAGTTTGGTGTTCATCTGAATAAATCTCTAGGAGGAGTTCGTTAAAGTACAACCCCTGAAAATGGCAAAAACAACACCAATTTTGCAGGGAAAATTCAAAATAACCGACTTCCTGTTGGGATTAGGATTTCGTACCAAGATACTTTTTTGTAGGTATTGGTGTGTTACATGTGTGTACCAATTTTTGTACATGTATGTGAAACATAGCTCGAGGTGCACTCCGTTAAATGTGTATAGGTGGCGCTATCGAGCAATTTTGCCACACCCGATGGAATATTGGCCTTCAGATCTGTTCAGGCCAGGACTTTTATCACACATGTGAAGTTTGGGGAAGATCGGACATTTTATGCCTGAGTTATAACATCTTTTATTCCCATGGCGAGACTTTGAATTTTGTCACGGCGCCATGGACACGCCCCTTAACGAAAACTCAAGATCTTCACAATTTAACATTGCACAGGCCTTTAGATTAGACTGACCATAAAAAAGACATTGATGTCAAAAAATTTCTAGGAGTAGTCTGTCGAAGTGTAAAATATGTCACTTCCTGTTGCCTATAGGTGGCGCTATGACTATAACTGAATATGGGCATGTAAATATGTTCAGGTCAGGAGTCTTATTAAACATGTGAAGTTTTGGGCACATTGGACATTGTATGTCTGAGTTATAGCAACTTCATTTTTCATGGCGAATCATCGACATTCGCCAGGCCGCCACGGACACGCCCTTTAACGAAAACTCTAAATCTTCACAATTTAACATCGCAAAGGCCTTTAGATTAGGCATACCAAATTTGGTGTTGATCTGAATAAGTTTCTAGGAGGAGTTCGTTAAAATACAACGCATGGAAATTGCAAAAATGACACAAAATTTGCTCATAAAATTAAAAATAACCGACTTACTGTTGGGTTTCGGATTTTGCTCCAAGAGACTTTTTTGTAGGTATTGGAGAGATACATGTGTATACCGATTTTCATACATGTACGTGAAACGTAGCTCGAGGCGCACACCGTTGAACGTGTATAGGTGGCGCTGTCGAGCCATTTTGCCACACCCACTTCTGAAACCCATATCAGACGTAAATTTTCACCAGTTCTGAGGTGTGTGCAAAGTTTCATGACTTTTCGAGCATGTTTAGGCTCTCAAAAATGCGATTAATCTTAGAGAATAATAATAATAATAATAATAATAATAACAATAATAATAATAATAAACGGAGCAATTCCAAGAGGGTCCTCACACCATCGGTGCTCGGGCCCTAATAATAATAATAATAATAATAATAATAATAATAATAATAATAATAATAATAATAATAATAAACGGAGCAATTCCAAGAGGGTCCTCACACCATCGGTGCTCGGGCCCTAATTAAAGCTGCAAGCAGCGATGAACGGGCCCTCGCACCCGGGCTCACCGGCAGTGAGTGGCTTTTTATAAATAGGTGAACGGTGAGAAATATGCATTTAAACTCATAAATATAAGTAGAATATATCAATGTTTATTCCATATATGTTCCAATCTTCCTGTTGCCAGCAGGTGGCGCTATCATTATAATGGAATATTGGCCTTCAGATGTGTTCAGGGCTGCACTCTTATCGAACATGTGAAGTTTGGGGAAGATCAAACATTTTATGCCTGAGTTACAACAACTTCTCTTGCTGTGGCGAGACATCAAATTTTGTCATTTTTGCCATGGACACGCTCTTTAACAAAAACTCAAGATTGCCACAATTTAACATTACACAGGCCTTTAGATTAGACTGACCACAAAAATACATTAATGTCAAAAAATCTCTAGGAGTAGTTTATCTCAGCGTAAAATATGTCACTTCCTGTTGCCAGCAGGTGGCGCTATGACTATAATTGAATATGGGCATGTAGATCTGTTAAGGGCAGAAGTCTTATCTAACATGCAAAGTTTGGGGCAGATTGGACATTGTATGTCTGAGTTACAGCAACTTCCTTTTTCATGGCGAAACATCGAAATTTGTCAGGCCGCCATGGACACTCCCTTTAACGAAATCTCAAGATCTTCCCAATTTAACATCGCAAAGGCCTTTAGATTTAACTGACCAAGTTTGATGCTGATCTGAATAAATCTCTAGGAGGAGTTCGTTAAAGTACAACCCCTGAAAATGCCAAAAACAACACCAATTTTGCAGAGAACATTCTAAATAACTGACTTCCTGTTTGGATTCGGATTTCGTACCAAGAGACTTTTTCGTAGATATTGGTGTGTTACATGTGTGTACCGATTTTTGTACATGTACGTGAAACATAGCTTGAGGCGCACTCCATTGAAAGTGTATATGCACTCAGTTGAAAGTGTATAGGTGGCGCTATCGAGCCATTTTGCCACACCCAATGGAATATTGGCCTTCAGATCTGTTCAGGCCAGGACCCTTATCACACATGTGAACTTTGGGCAAGATCCGACATTTTATGCCTGAGTTATAACATCTTTTATTCCCATGGCGACACATCAAACTTCGTCACGGCGCCATGGACACGCCTTTTAACGAAAACTCAAGATCTTCACAACTAAACATCACACAGGTCTTTAGATTAGACTGACCACAAAAATAACATTGATGTCATAAAATTTCTAGGAGTAGTTTGTCGCAGTGTAAAATATTTCACTTCCTGTTGCCAATAGGTGGCGCTATGACTTTAACTGAATATTGGCATGTAGATCTGTTCAGGTCAAAAATCTTATCCAACATGTGAAGTTTGGGGCAGATTGGACATTGTATGTCTGAGTTACAGCAACTTCCTTTTTCATGGCGAAACATCGAAATTTGTCAGGCCACCATGGACACGCCCTTTAACAAAACCTCAAGTCCTTCGCAATTTAACATCGCAAATGGCTTTAGATTACACTGACCAAGTTTGGTGTTCATCTGAATAAATCTCTAGGAGGAGTTCGTTAAAGTACAACCCCTGAAAATGGCAAAAACAACACCAATTTTGCAGGGAAAATTCAAAATAACCGACTTCCTGTTGGGATTAGGATTTCGTACCAAGAGACTTTTTTGTAGGTATTGGTGTGTTACATGTGTGTACCAATTTTTGTACATGTATGTGAAACATAGCTCGAGGTGCACTCCGTTAAATGTGTATAGGTGGCGCTATCGAGCAATTTTGCCACACCCGATGGAATATTGGCCTTCAGATCTGTTCAGGCCAGGACTTTTATCACACATGTGAAGTTTGGGGAAGATCGGACATTTTATGTCTGAGTTATAACATCTTTTATTCCCATGGCGAGACTTTGAATTTTGTCACGGCGCCATGGACACGCCCCTTAACGAAAACTCAAGATCTTCACAATTTAACATTGCAGAGGCCTTTAGATTATACTCAACATAAAAAAGACATTGATGTCAAAAAATTTCTAGGAGTAGTCTGTCGAAGTGTAAAATATGTCACTTCCTGTTGCCTCTAGGTGGCGCTATGACTATAACTGAATTTGGGCATGTAAATATGTTCAGGTCAGGAGTCTTATTAAACATGTGAAGTTTTGGGCACATTGGACATTGTATGTCTGAGTTATAGCAACTTCATTTTTCATGGCGAATCATCGAAATTCGCCAGGCCGCCAAGGACACGCCCTTTAACGAAAACTCAAAATCTTCGCAATTTAACATCGCAAAGGCCTTTAGATTAGGCATACCAAATTTGGTGTTGATCTGAATAAGTTTCTAGGAGGAGTTCGTTAAAATACAACTCATGGAAATGGCAAAAATGACACAAAATTTGCTCATAATATTAAAAATAACCGACTTCCTATTGGGTTTAGAATTTTGCTCTAAGAGACTTTTTTGTAGGTATTGGAGAGTTACATGTGTGTACCGATTTTCATACATGTACGTGAAACATAGCTCGAGGCGCACACCGTTGAACATGTATAGGTGGCGCTGTCGAGCCATTTTGCCACACCCACTTCTGAAACCCATATCAGATGTACATTTTCGCCGGTTCTGAGGTGTGTGCAAAGTTTCATGACTTTTTGAGTATGTTTAGGCCCTCAAAAATGCGATTCATCCTGGAGAAGAATAATAATAATAATAATAATAATAATAATAATAATAATAATAATAATAATAAACGAAGCAATTCCAAGAGGGTCCTCACACCATCGGTGCTCGGGCCCTAATAATAATAATAATGATAAACGGAGCAATTCCAAGAGGATCCTCACACCATCGGTGCTCGGGCCCTAATAATAAACGGAGCAATTCCAAGAGGGTCCTCACACCATCGGTGCTCGGGCCCTAATAATAATAATAATAATAATAATAAACGGAGCAATTCCAAGAGGGTCCTCACACCATCGGTGCCCGGGCCCTAATAATAATAATAATAATAATAATAATAATAATAATAAACGGAGCAATTCCAAGAGGGTCCTCACACCATCGGTGCTCGGGCCCTAATAATAATAATAATAATAATAATAATAATAAACGGAGCAATTCCAAGAGGGTCCTCACACCATCGGTGCTCGGGCCCTAATAATAATAATAATAATAATAATAAACGGAGCAATTCCAAGAGGGTCCTCACACCATCGGTGCTCGGGCCCTAATTAAAGCTGCAAGCAGCAATGAACGGGCCCTCGCACCCGGGCTCACCGGCAGCGAGTGGCTTTAGTAAATAGGTGAACGGTGAGAAATATGCATTTAAACTCATAAATATAAGTGGAATATATCAAAGTTTATTCCATATATGTGCCAATCTTTCTGTTGCCAGCAGGTGGCGCTATCATTATAATGGAATATTGGCCTTCAGATGTGTTCAGGCCAGGACTCTTATCGAACATGCAGAGTCTGGGGAAGATTGAACATTTTATGCCTGAGTTACAACAACTTCTCTTGCTGTGGCGAGACATCAAATTTTGTCATGGCGCCATGGACACGCCCTTTAAAAAAAACTGAAGATCTCCACAATTTAACATTGAAAAGGCCTTTAGATTAGACTGACCACAAAAAATACATTAATGTCAAAAGATTTCTAGGCGTAGTTTGTTGCAGCGTAAAACATGACACTTCCTGTTGCCAGCAGGTGGCGCTATGACTATAACTGAATATTTGCATGTAGATCTGTTCAGGTCAAGAGTCTTATCCAACATGTGAAGTTTGGGGCAGATTGTACATTGTATGTCTGAGTTACAGCAACTTCCTTTTTCATGGCGAAACATCGAAATTTGTCAGGCCGCCATGGACACGCCCTTTAACGAAACCTCAAGTCCTTCGCAATTTAACATCACAAATGGCTTTAGATTACACTGACCAAGTTTGGTGTTCATCTGAATAAATCTCTAGGAGGAGTTCGTTAAAGTACAACCCCTGAAAATGGCAAAAACAAAACCAATTTTGCAGGGAAAATTCAAAATAACCGACTTCCTGTTGGAATTAGGATTTTGTACCAAGAGACTTTTTTGTAGGTATTGGTGTGTTACATGTGTGTACCAATTCTTGTACATGTACATGAAACATAGCTCGAGGCGCACTCCGTTGAAAGTGTATATGCACTCAGTTGAAAGTGTATAGGTGGCGCTATCGAGCCATTTTGCCACACCCAATGGAATATTGGCCTTCAGATCTGTTCAGGCCAGGACCCTTATCACACATGTGAAGTTTGGGCAAGATCGGACATTTTATGCCTGAGTTATAACATCTTTCATTCCCATGGCGACACATCGAACTTCGTCACGGCGCCATGGACACGCCTTTTAACGAAAACTCAAGATCTTCACAACTAAACATCACACAGGTCTTTAGATTAAACTGACCACAAAAATAACATCGGTTTCATAAAATGTCTAGGAGTAGTTTGTCGCAGTGTAAAATATTTCACTTCCTGTTGCCAATAGGTGGCGCTATGACTATAACTGAATATTGGCATGTAGATCTGTTCAGGTCAAGAGTCTTATCCAACATGTGAAGTTTGGGGCAGATTGGACATTGTATGTCTGAGTTACAGCAACTTCCTTTTTCATGGCGAAACATCGAAATTTGTCAGGCCACCATGGACACGCCCTTTAACGAAACCTCAAGTCCTTCGCAATTTAACATCGCAAATGGCTTTAGATTACACTGACCAAGTTTGGTGTTCATCTGAATAAATCTCTAGGAGGAGTTCGTTAAAGTACAACCCCTGAAAATGGCAAAAACAACACCAATTTTGCAGGGAAAATTCAAAATAACCTACTTCCTGTTGGGATTAGGATTTCGTACCAAGATACTTTTTTGTAGGTATTGGTGTGTTACATGTGTGTACCAATTTTTGTACATGTATGTGAAACATAGCTCGAGGTGCACTCCGTTAAATGTGTATAGGTGGCGCTATCGAGCAATTTTGCCACACCCGATGGAATATTGGCCTTCAGATCTGTTCAGGCCAGGACTTTTATCACACATGTGAAGTTTGGGGAAGATCGGACATTTTATGCCTGAGTTATAACATCTTTTATTCCCATGGCGAGACTTTGAATTTTGTCACGGCGCCATGGACACGCCCCTTAACGAAAACTCAAGATCTTCACAATTTAACATTGCACAGGCCTTTAGATTAGACTGACCATAAAAAAGACATTGATGTCAAAAAATTTCTAGGAGTAGTCTGTCGAAGTGTAAAATATGTCACTTCCTGTTGCCTATAGGTGGCGCTATGACTATAACTGAATATGGGCATGTAAATATGTTCAGGTCAGGAGTCTTATTAAACATGTGAAGTTTTGGGTACATTGGACATTGTATGTCTGAGTTATAGCAACTTCATTTTTCATGGCGAATCATCGACATTCGCCAGGCCGCCACGGACACGCCCTTTAACGAAAACTCTACATCTTCACAATTTAACATCGCAAAGGCCTTTAGATTAGGCATACCAAATTTGGTGTTGATCTGAATAAGTTTCTAGGAGGAGTTCGTTAAAATACAACGCATGGAAATGGCAAAAATGACACAAAATTTGCTCATAAAATTAAAAATAACCGACTTACTGTTGGGTTTCGGATTTTGCTCCAAGAGACTTTTTTGTAGGTATTGGAGAGATACATGTGTATACCGATTTTCATACATGTACGTGAAACGTAGCTCGAGGCGCACACCGTTGAACGTGTATAGGTGGCGCTGTCGAGCCATTTTGCCACACCCACTTCTGAAACCCATATCAGACGTAAATTTTCACCAGTTCTGAGGTGTGTGCAAAGTTTCATGACTTTTCGAGCATGTTTAGGCTCTCAAAAATGCGATTAATCTTAGAGAATAATAATAATAACAATAATAATAATAATAAACGGAGCAATTCCAAGAGGGTCCTCACACCATCGGTGCTCGGGCCCTAATAATAATAATAATAATAATAATAATAATAATAATAATAATAAACGGAGCAATTCCAAGAGGGTCCTCACACCATCGGTGCTCGGGCCCTAATTAAAGCTGCAAGCAGCGATGAACGGGCCCTCGCACCCGGGCTCACCGGCAGTGAGTGGCTTTTTATAAATAGGTGAACGGTGAGAAATATGCATTTAAACTCATAAATATAAGTAGAATATATCAATGTTTATTCCATATATGTTCCAATCTTCCTGTTGCCAGCAGGTGGCGCTATCATTATAATGGAATATTGGCCTTCAGATGTGTTCAGGGCTGCACTCTTATCGAACATGTGAAGTTTGGGGAAGATCAAACATTTTATGCCTGAGTTACAACAACTTCTCTTGCTGTGGCGAGACATCAAATTTTGTCATTTTTGCCATGGACACGCTCTTTAACAAAAACTCAAGATTGCCACAATTTAACATTACACAGGCCTTTAGATTAGACTGACCACAAAAATACATTAATGTCAAAAAATCTCTAGGAGTAGTTTATCTCAGCGTAAAATATGTCACTTCCTGTTGCCAGCAGGTGGCGCTATGACTATAATTGAATATGGGCATGTAGATCTGTTAAGGGCAGAAGTCTTATCTAACATGCAAAGTTTGGGGCAGATTGGACATTGTATGTCTGAGTTACAGCAACTTCCTTTTTCATGGCGAAACATCGAAATTTGTCAGGCCGCCATGGACACTCCCTTTAACGAAATCTCAAGATCTTCCCAATTTAACATCGCAAAGGCCTTTAGATTTAACTGACCAAGTTTGATGCTGATCTGAATAAATCTCTAGGAGGAGTTCGTTAAAGTACAACCCCTGAAAATGCCAAAAACAACACCAATTTTGCAGAGAACATTCTAAATAACTGACTTCCTGTTTGGATTCGGATTTCGTACCAAGAGACTTTTTCGTAGATATTGGTGTGTTACATGTGTGTACCGATTTTTGTACATGTACGTGAAACATAGCTTGAGGCGCACTCCATTGAAAGTGTATATGCACTCAGTTGAAAGTGTATAGGTGGCGCTATCGAGCCATTTTGCCACACCCAATGGAATATTGGCCTTCAGATCTGTTCAGGCCAGGACCCTTATCACACATGTGAACTTTGGGCAAGATCCGACATTTTATGCCTGAGTTATAACATCTTTTATTCCCATGGCGACACATCAAACTTCGTCACGGCGCCATGGACACGCCTTTTAACGAAAACTCAAGATCTTCACAACTAAACATCACACAGGTCTTTAGATTAGACTGACCACAAAAATAACATTGATGTCATAAAATTTCTAGGAGTAGTTTGTCGCAGTGTAAAATATTTCACTTCCTGTTGCCAATAGGTGGCGCTATGACTATAACTGAATATTGGCATGTAGATCTGTTCAGGTCAAAAATCTTATCCAACATGTGAAGTTTGGGGCAGATTGGACATTGTATGTCTGAGTTACAGCAACTTCCTTTTTCATGGCGAAACATCGAAATTTGTCAGGCCACCATGGACACGCCCTTTAACGAAACCTCAAGTCCTTCGCAATTTAACATCGCAAATGGCTTTAGATTACACTGACCAAGTTTGGTGTTCATCTGAATAAATCTCTAGGAGGAGTTCGTTAAAGTACAACCCCTGAAAATGGCAAAAACAACACCAATTTTGCAGGGAAAATTCAAAATAACCGACTTCCTGTTGGGATTAGGATTTCGTACCAAGATACTTTTTTGTAGGTATTGGTGTGTTACATGTGTGTACCAATTTTTGTACATGTATGTGAAACATAGCTCGAGGTGCACTCCGTTAAATGTGTATAGGTGGCGCTATCGAGCAATTTTGCCACACCCGATGGAATATTGGCCTTCAGATCTGTTCAGGCCAGGACTTTTATCACACATGTGAAGTTTGGGGAAGATCGGACATTTTATGCCTGAGTTATAACATCTTTTATTCCCATGGCGAGACTTTGAATTTTGTCACGGCGCCATGGACACGCCCCTTAACGAAAACTCAAGATCTTCACAATTTAACATTGCACAGGCCTTTAGATTAGACTGACCATAAAAAAGACATTGATGTCAAAAAATTTCTAGGAGTAGTCTGTCGAAGTGTAAAATATGTCACTTCCTGTTGCCTATAGGTGGCGCTATGACTATAACTGAATATGGGCATGTAAATATGTTCAGGTCAGGAGTCTTATTAAACATGTGAAGTTTTGGGCACATTGGACATTGTATGTCTGAGTTATAGCAACTTCATTTTTCATGGCGAATCATCGACATTCGCCAGGCCGCCACGGACACGCCCTTTAACGAAAACTCTAAATCTTCACAATTTAACATCGCAAAGGCCTTTAGATTAGGCATACCAAATTTGGTGTTGATCTGAATAAGTTTCTAGGAGGAGTTCGTTAAAATACAACGCATGGAAATGGCAAAAATGACACAAAATTTGCTCATAAAATTAAAAATAACCGACTTCCTGTTGGGTTTCGGATTTTGCTCCAAGAGACTTTTTTGTAGGTATTGGAGAGATACATGTGTATCCCGATTTTCATACATGTACGTGAAACGTAGCTCGAGGCGCACACCGTTGAACATGTATAGGTGGCGCTGTCGAGCCATTTTGCCACACCCACTTCTGAAACCCATATCAGACGTAAATTTTCGCCAGTTCTGAGGTGTGTGCAAAGTTTCATGACTTTTCGAGCATGTTTAGGCTCTCAAAAATGCGATTAATCTTAGAGAATAATAATAATAATAATAATAATAATAATAATAATAATAATAATAATAATAATAATAATAATAATAATAATAATAAACGGAGCAATTCCAAGAGGGTCCTCACACCATCGGTGCTCGGGCCCTAATAATAATAATAATAATAATAATAATAATAAACGGAGCAATTCCAAGAGGGTCCTCACACCATCGGTGCTCGGGCCCTAATTAAAGCTGCAAGCAGCGATGAACGGGCCCTCGCACCCGGGCTCACCGGCAGTGAGTGGCTTTTTATAAATAGGTGAACGGTGAGAAATATGCATTTAAACTCATAAATATAAGTAGAATATATCAATGTTTATTCCATATATGTTCCAATCTTCCTGTTGCCAGCAGGTGGCGCTATCATTATAATGGAATATTGGCCTTCAGATGTGTTCAGGGCTGCACTCTTATCGAACATGTGAAGTTTGGGGAAGATCAAACATTTTATGCCTGAGTTACAACAACTTCTCTTGCTGTGGCGAGACATCAAATTTTGTCATTTTTGCCATGGACACGCTCTTTAACAAAAACTCAAGATTGCCACAATTTAACATTACACAGGCCTTTAGATTAGACTGACCACAAAAATACATTAATGTCAAAAAATCTCTAGGAGTAGTTTATCTCAGCGTAAAATATGTCACTTCCTGTTGCCAGCAGGTGGCGCTATGACTATAATTGAATATGGGCATGTAGATCTGTTAAGGGCAGAAGTCTTATCTAACATGCAAAGTTTGGGGCAGATTGGACATTGTATGTCTGAGTTACAGCAACTTCCTTTTTCATGGCGAAACATCGAAATTTGTCAGGCCGCCATGGACACTCCCTTTAACGAAATCTCAAGATCTTCCCAATTTAACATCGCAAAGGCCTTTAGATTTAACTGACCAAGTTTGATGCTGATCTGAATAAATCTCTAGGAGGAGTTCGTTAAAGTACAACCCCTGAAAATGCCAAAAACAACACCAATTTTGCAGAGAACATTCTAAATAACTGACTTCCTGTTTGGATTCGGATTTCGTACCAAGAGACTTTTTCGTAGATATTGGTGTGTTACATGTGTGTACCGATTTTTGTACATGTACGTGAAACATAGCTTGAGGCGCACTCCATTGAAAGTGTATATGCACTCAGTTGAAAGTGTATAGGTGGCGCTATCGAGCCATTTTGCCACACCCAATGGAATATTGGCCTTCAGATCTGTTCAGGCCAGGACCCTTATCACACATGTGAACTTTGGGCAAGATCCGACATTTTATGCCTGAGTTATAACATCTTTTATTCCCATGGCGACACATCAAACTTCGTCACGGCGCCATGGACACGCCTTTTAACGAAAACTCAAGATCTTCACAACTAAACATCACACAGGTCTTTAGATTAGACTGACCACAAAAATAACATTGATGTCATAAAATTTCTAGGAGTAGTTTGTCGCAGTGTAAAATATTTCACTTCCTGTTGCCAGCAGGTGGCGCTATGACTATAACTGAATATTGGCATGTAGATCTGTTCAGGTCAAAAATCTTATCCAACATGTGAAGTTTGGGGCAGATTGGACATTGTATGTCTGAGTTACAGCAACTTCCTTTTTCATGGCGAAACATCGAAATTTGTCAGGCCACCATGGACACGCCCTTTAACGAAACCTCAAGTCCTTCGCAATTTAACATCGAAAATGGCTTTAGATTACACTGACCAAGTTTGGTGTTCATCTGAATAAATCTCTAGGAGGAGTTCGTTAAAGTACAACCCCTGAAAATGGCAAAAACAACACCAATTTTGCAGGGAAAATTCAAAATAACCGACTTCCTGTTGGGATTAGGATTTCGTACCAAGAGACTTTTTGTAGGTATTGGTGTGTTACATGTGTGTACCAATTTTTGTACATGTACGTGAAACATAGCTCGAGGTGCACTCCGTTGAAAGTGTATAGGTGGCGCTATCGAGCCATTTTGCCACACCCGATGGAATATTGGCCTTTAGATCTGTTCAGGCCAGGACTTTTATCACACATGTGAAGTTTGGGGAAGATCGGACATTTTATGCCTGAGTTATAACATCTTTTATTCCCATGGCGAGAATTTTAATTTTGTCACGTCGCCATGGACACGCCCCTTAACGAAAACTCAAGATCTTCACAATTTAACATTGCACAGGCCTTTAGATTATACTGACCATAAAAAAGACATTGATGTCATAAAATTTCTAGGAGTAGTTAGTCGCAGTGTAAAATATGTCACTTCCTGTTGCCAATAGGTGGCGCTATGACTATAACTGAATATGGGCATGTCAATCTGTTCAGGTTCGGAATCTCATCAAACATGTGAAGTTTGGGGCAGATTGGACATTGTATGTCTGAGTTATAGCAACTTCATTTTTCATGGCGAATCATCGAAATTCGCCAGGCCGCCACGGACACGCCCTTTAACGAAAACTCAAAATCTTCGCAATTTAACATCGCAAAGGCCTTTAGATTAGGCATACCAACTTTGGTGTTGATCTGAATTAATCTCTAGGAGGAGTTCGTTAAAATACAACGCATGGAAATGACAAAAATTACACAAAATTTGCTCATAAAATTAAAAATAACCGACTTCCTGTTGGGTTTCGGATTTTGCTCCAAGAGACTTTTTTGTAGGTATTGGAGAGATACATGTGTATACCAATTTTCATACATGTACGTGAAACGTAGCTCGAGGCGCACACCGTTGAACGTTTATAGGTGGCGCTGTCGAGCCATTTTGCCACACCCACTTCTGAAACCCATATCAGACGTAAATTTTTGCCAGTTCTGAGGTGTGTGCAAAGTTTCATGACTTTTCGAGCATGTTTAGGCTCTCAAAAATGCGATTCATCTTAGAGAATAATAATAATAATAATAATAATAATAATAATAATAATAATAATAAACGGAGCAATTCCAAGAGGGTCCTCACACCATCGGTGCTCGGGCCCTAATAATAATAATAATAATAATAATAAACGGAACAATTCCAAGAGGGTCCTCACACCATCGGTGCTCGGGCCCTAATAAACGGAGCAATTCCAAGAGGGTCCTCACACCATCGGTGCTCGGGCCCTAATAATAATAATAATAATAATAATAATAAATGGAGCAATTCCAAGAGGGTCCTCACACCATCGGTGCTCGGGCCCTAATAATAATAATAATAAACGGAGCAATTCCAAGAGGGTCCTCACACCATCGGTGCTCGGGCCCTAATAATAATAAACAACGCAGATACAAGAGGGTCCTCGCACCTCGGTGCTCGGGCCCTAATAATAATAATAATAAAAAAAAGCAGATACAAGAGGGTCCTCGCACCTCGGTGCTCGGGCCCTAATAATCCTTACATGAACAATAGGGCTCTTCGCCCCTTCGGGCTTGAGCCCTAATAATACAAATAAAATCAGGTCTTATAGACTATATGTCCTGTGACAGATCTACTGCTATTAGTAATTTATTACATAAACCCAGTACCGGCATGTTCACAGTGAATTAAGAAGACTGATGGCAGTTTTGCTGGTGCATCTGTCAGAAAGGAAGAGATCAAAATACCCCATAACTCACTCAGGTCTGAGCAGATAAAAATGCAGGGAGGGATTACGAGCCTTGCAGACCCCAATGGGTGTAACTCTGTCTCCTTTTAACGTCTACAGCAGGGCTTTTTGAAAGCAAACACAGGATCACACTGATTAAAACCAGAGATGAGCCTGGTGTGGTTGGCGGGTGGGTGGGTGATGGGGTGGACTCTTTCCCTGAAGTTCTTTAGCCTGTGTGCTCTGTCCCTATAAACCATGTCTATTTAATTTGTCATTTAAAACACAGTTTATACCATGTAATTATGTAGGGACATTTGATTTACAGAGTGTGTGTGTTATTCCTGGAGTTATGTTTACGTTGGGTTAGATCAGTGGTTTTCAAACCGGTCCTGGGAGCACCCCCAGCACTGCACATTTTCTGAGTCTCCCTCATCTATCACACCTGTTTTAAAGGTCCCGTTCTTCATGATCCCATGTTTCAAACTTTAGTTAGTGTGTAATGTTGTTGTTAGAGTATAAATAATATCTGTTAAATTCTAAAGCTCAAAGTTCAATGACAAGCAAGATATTTTATTTAACAGAATTCGCCTACATCGAACGACCAGTTTGGACTACATCCCTCTACTTCCTGCAGTAATGACGTCACTAGAACCGTTTTTTGACTAACCTAACCTCCGCCCACAGGAATACACAAAAAAGGGGACATGGTCTTGTTGCGCTCCCATGGAGAAGAAGGGAGAGTTGCGTTTGTAGAGTGTGTTTGTCGCCATGTCGTTGAAACGCTGTTATTTTCCTCTTTGAGTCCAATCATCTTTGTTTGGCATTCCCAGGGACGGTGTACTTAGAGATCAATGGTTACAATTTATGTTTAACTCGGTTCCCGAAAATTATAATCCACATGTAAAATTATGTGCAGCACATTTTGCTGAGGACAGTTTCCTCAATCTCAATCAGTTTAATGCCGGATTCGCACAAAGATTATTCTTGAAAGAAGGAGCAGTTCCCTCTTTGTCTGGAGAAGGCGTTGTTTATGGACCACAAAAGGTAAGTGTATTTTGTTATTTAAGTTGGTGCATTTAACAGTTTCTGTAACTTATTACACAAAGGGCAACGCTGTTTAGCTTTGTTAACTAGAATGTTAGGCTGTGCAAAAAATCGAATGCGATTTTCATGCGCATCTCAACAGTAAAGGCATTCTGTGATAAGAAGTACATTTCCAGCACATGCGTTCAGATCAGTATTGCCAGGTTTTCAAAACAAATCCTGCCCACTTGCTTCTCAAAACTACTCCAAAACTAGCCCAATCGCGTTTCCAAGAGGTCAGCATGCGCTAAGCTGCTGTCGAATCACAACACAGGAACCGCTGGCACAATCAGAACTCGTTACTTATTTCTATAGGAGAGGGTGTCACAGTCTTCTATCTTTCTGTCACTGTCTTTTGCGAGTGTTGTGTTTGTTTGGTGCCATGTGCTTTTGTCCTGTCTCTTTTCTTACTCCGGATATCTTGTTACCTCATCATTGTTTTAGTTGCTACACCTGTAGTCCAACCCCCAAGATTACTGTTATAAACATGAGCCACGTCTAAAAGGCAAAGGTGGAGGTGTTGCTTCAATTTATAACAACGTTTTCAGGATTTCTCAGAGGGCAGGCTACAAGTATAACTCGTTTGAAGTAATGGTACTTCATATAACATTATCCAAAGAAACAAATGTTAATGATAAATCCCCTGTTATGTTTGTACTGGCTACTGTATACAGGCCACCAGGGCACCATACAGACTTTATTAGAGAGTTTGGTGATTTTACATCCGAGTTAGTTCTGGCTGCAGATAAAGTTTTAATAGTTGGTGATTTTAATATCCATGTTGATAATGAAAACGATGCATTGGGATCAGCATTTATAGACATTCTGAACTCTATTGGTGTTAGACAACACGTTTCAGGACCTACTCATTGTCGAAATCATACTTTAGATTTAATACTGTCACATGGAATTGATGTTGATGGTGTTGAAATTATTCAGCCAAGTGATGAAATCTCAGATCATTATTTAGTTCTTTGCAAAATTCATATAGCCAAAATTGTAAATTCTACTTCTTGTTACAAGTATGGAAGAACCATCACTTCTAACACAAAAGACTGCTTTTTAAGTTATCTTCCTGATGTATCCAAATTCCTTAGCATATCCAAAACCTCAGAACAACTTGATGATGTAACAGAAACTATGGACTCTCTCTTTTCTAGCATTTTAAATAAAGTTGCTCCTTTACGCTTAAGGAAGGTTAAGGAAAACAGTTTGACACCATGGTATAATGAGCATACTCGCACCCTAAAGAGAGCAGCCCGAAAAATGGAGCGCAGCTGGAGGAAAACAAAACTAGAGGTATTTCGTATTGCTTGGCGGGAAAGTAACATATCCTACAGAAAAGCATTGAAAACTGCTAGATCCGATTACTTTTCTTCTCTTTTAGAAGAAAACAAACATAACCCCAGGTATTTATTCAATACAGTGGCTAAATTAACGAAAAATAAAGCCTCAACAAGTGTTGACATTTCCCAACACCACAGCAGTAATGACTTTATGAACTACTTTACTTCTAAAATCGATACTATTAGAGATAAAATTGCAACCATTCAGCCGTCAGCTACAGTATCACATCAGACAGTGCACTATAGACCCCCTGAGGAACAGTTCCACTCATTCTCTACCATAGGAGAGGAAAAATTGTATAAACTTGTTAAATCATCTAAACCAACAACATGTATGTTTGACCCTATACCATCTAAGCTCCTAAAAGAGGTGCTTCCAGAAGTCATAGATCCTCTTCTGACTATTATTAATTCCTCATTGTCATTAGGATATGTCCCCAAAACCTTCAAACTGGCTGTTATTAAGCCTCTCATCAAAAAACCACAACTTGACCCCAAAGAACTAGTTAATTATAGACCAATCTCGAATCTCCCTTTTCTGTCCAAGATACTAGAAAAGGTGGTATCCACACAATTATATTCCTTCTTAGAGAAAAATGGTATATGTGAGGATTTCCAGTCAGGATTTAGACCGTATCATAGTACTGAGACTGCTCTCCTTAGAGTTACAAATGATCTGCTCTTATCATCTGATCGTGGGTGTATCTCTCTATTAGTTTTATTGGATCTTAGTGCTGCGTTTGACACAATTGACCACAACATTCTTTTGCATAGACTTGAACACTTTGTTGGCATCAGTGGAAGTGCATTAGCATGGTTTAAATCGTACTTATATGACCGCCATCAGTTCGTAGCAGTGAATGAAGATGTATCCTATCGATCACAAGTGCAGTATGGAGTACCTCAAGGCTCAGTACTAGGGCCGCTACTCTTCACGCTTTATATGTTACCCTTGGGAGATATCATCAGGAAACATGGTGTTAGCTTTCACTGTTATGCTGATGATACTCAGCTCTATATTTCTTTGCAGCCCGGTGAAACACACCAAATTGAAAAACTAATGGATTGCATAGTCGATATAAAAAACTTCTTACTGCTAAATTCTGAAAAAACAGAGGTGTTAATTATAGGACCTAAAAACTCTGCTTGTAATAACCTAGAACACTGTCTAAGACTTGATGGTTGCTCTGTCAATTCTTCGACATCAGTTAGGAACCTAGGTATGCTATTTGATCGCAATCTTTCCTTAGAAAGCCACGTTTCTAGCATTTGTAAAACTGCATTTTTTCATCTCAAAAATATATCTAAATTACGGCCTATGCTCTCAATGTCAAATGCAGAAATGTTAATCCATGCATTTATGAACTCAAGGTTAGATTATTGTAATGCTTTATTGGGTGGTTGTTCTGCACACTTAGTAAACAAACTACAGCTAGTCCAAAATGCAGCAGCAAGAGTTCTTACTAGAACCAGGAAGTATGACCATATTAGCCCGGTCCTGTCAACACTGCACTGGCTCCCTATCAAGCATCGCATAGATTTTAAAATATTGCTTATTACTTATAAAGCCCTAAATGGTTTAGCACCTCAGTATTTAAATGAGCTCCTTTTACATTATAATCCTCTACGTCCGCTACGTTCTCAAAACTCAGGCAATTTGATAATACCTAGAATATCAAAATCAACTGCAGGCGGCAGATCCTTTTCCTATTTGGCGCCCAAACTCTGGAATAACCTACCTAACATTGTTCGGGAGGCAAACACACTCTTGCAGTTTAAATCTAGATTAAAGACCCATCTCTTTAACCTGGCATACACATAACATACTAATATGCTTTTATTATCCAAATCCGTTAAAGGATTTTTAGGCTGCATTAATTAGGTAAACCGGAACCGGAAACACTTCCCATAACACCCTTTGTACTTGCTACATCATTAGAAGAATGGCATCTACGCTAATATTTGTCTGTTTCTCTCTTCTTCCGAGGTCACCGTGGCCACCAGATCCAGTCTGTGTCCAGATCAGAGGGTCACTGCAGTCACCCGGATCCAGTACGTATCCAGACCAGATGCTGGATCAACACCTAGAAAGGACCTCTACATCCCTGATAGACAGTGGAGACCAGGACAACTAGAGCCCCAGATACAGATCCCCTGTAAAGACCTTGTCTCAGAGGAGCACCAGGACAAGACCACAGGAAACAGATGATTCTTCTGCACAATCTGACTTTGCTGCAGCCTGGAATTGAACTACTGGTTTTGTCTGGTCAGAGGAGAACTGGCCCCCCAACTGAGCCTGGTTTCTCCCAAGGTTTTTTTCTCCATTCTGTCACCGATGGAATTTTGGTTCCTTGCCGCTGTCGCCTCTGGCTTGCTTAGTTGGGGACACTTCATCTACAGCGATATCGTTGACTTGATTGCAAATAAATGCACAGACACTATTTAACTGAACAGAGATGACATAACTGAATCCAATGATGAATTGCCTTTAACTATCATTTTTGCATTATTGACACTGTTTTCCTAATGAATGTTGTTCAGTTGCTTTGACGCAATGTATTTTGTTTAAAGCGCTATATAAATAAAGGTGACATTGACATTGACATTGACCTGTGTTTCTCCCTTGCTCCTGGGCTCATTTACCTTCACTCACAGTTCCCCCGAGGCGGCGGCATCCGCTTTCAGTTCCCCCTAGTTGCCGGCGGTGTCCGCTCTCAGTTCACCCGAGGTGGCACCATCCGTTCTCGGTTCCCTTAGGGCAAACCTTTCTACCTCTTTCTCCAGGCCCTCTCCCACTACACGGGCCTGGTCCTCCATCCCTCCCCCTGATCCACCTCCGTTCCACCTCCCTCCGTGATTTCTAACTTTGGAGTGTCTGGAATCCACTCCTTAAGGGAGGGGTTCTGTCACAGTCTTCTGTCTTTCTGTCACTGTCTTTTGTGAGTGTTGTGTTTGTTTGGTGCCATGTGCTTTTGTCCTGTCTCTTTTCTTACCTCTTTTCTTATCTTGTTACCTCATCATTGTTTTAGTTGCTACACCTGTGTTTCTCCCTTGCTCCCGGACTCATTTACCTTCACTCTGCACACCTGTCTCTCAATCACACACACAGCTGTTGCTCATTGTCATGGACTATATATTCTCGTCTCACACACCACTGTCTGGCTGTATTAATTGTTACTTGTTACTCGTATCTTGCGGTTGTAAAAATACCTGTACAGTGCACATGAACACAGTGGAGCAAATAAAAATTATTTGCATGTTTAAATGCAGTTCTAATGCACTTAAACACTTTCACAAGCTAGCATAAGAATAATGTGATGTGTCAGTCCCACTGTGTTCATGTGCACTATACAGGTATTTTTACAAAACTGAGGAACAAGTTTTTTTTAATGTATTTTAAACTATATGACAAAGACATAGCTGTTGTTGTATGTTTATTTAACCAGAATTTCTAGGTAGGATGACCTGTATTGCATCATGCTGCTACGGTGGTCTGATATTGGTGGATTTGCAATCACCACTGGCTGCCAAGTTCCTTATATCACTGTCACAGATCTGGCAAATCATGTTCACAGAGATTAACCTGTGCAGAAAAAGCCTTATAAATCACTGAGTTTATGATAGATGGACTGCAACACACATGCTTAGACACAATTTTTTTTCTATCAATTGACAAATTGTTTTTATGATGAGCAAATGGTATAATCTCCCAATCCTACTTTTTGAACCCTCACAAAAACACTTCTATGTATTTCTACATACACATTAAAAATATTATATTATATTATATTATATTATTATACTATCACTACCCCTAAAACTAGGGTGAAATGTGATGTGCATTTGCTTTTAATTAAAGGATGTATTTTCTCTCGCCTCCTTTTCTGTGTCTCTCAGGGGCCCATCTCATCCCATAATCCTCTTTGAAGGGTCTAATGCCTTTATTTCCTCTGTCATTTTCTCCCATTGATAAACTAGTGAGTGCTCTGCACAAAGATTAGGTCTCAAGACATTACAGAAATTGCAGCAGAAATTTTCTATATTATAAATTTTGATATTTCCTTTTTATTATATTTCCATTATATATCATATTTTTGCTTATCTGCATGTGTCCATGAATGTGTATGAAGCTGCAGAGGCACAGGGGTTAGAGGTTGCAGGGTCATTTGCTTTGTAATGGATTCCATATGCCAGTTAATTGCACTGCCTGCATCTCACGGCCGCAGGATACTTTGGCAATTAGACACACTTTTGGATGGCATCCTAACTCCTTCCTCTGCCCCTCAGATTTCCCCCTATTTTTAGCTCTTCCGGAGGCTTGCTTCTGGCGATTACGTTTTGGTTGCACCAGCAACTAAAGCAAAGTCTGAGGTGTGGAAAAGTTTTGACCATGTTTATAATGAGAATAATGAGTGAATAATGACGCACCATAAGTGAGCGCAGGAATGCGCTGAAGCCATCTACAGTGGATTCAATAATTTTCCTCCACAAAAACATGTAGGCTTAGCCTAATCTCTGTGAGTAAAGGTTTTCAAATGATAACTAAATATTCATTGAGTCTTACATGCATAATGTGTACAGAGTATTTATGCTAATGTTGCCATTACTCTTTTATTAAATGTCTGCTGCTAGTGACGAAAGAAAATCCGGCGGAGCCTTTATCTTAATTTCGTTATTGCCAAATACCCATCTTAATTAAAAATGTATCTTAATTTAATTTGTTAAAAAAGACTAGTTTTTTTGGTGCGTTGGTCTATTTATAGGCTAAATGAGCCTATGTTTATTTAGAGTGCTGAGATGTTAAGATGTCACAGAGGACTTTTTTATTTCTTTATTCCAACTTCCAAGTGGTCTAGTCTATGTTAGTTATGAATAAATTAATTTAAAACATGTATAAATGACTCATTCTTGACAAAAGGCAAAAGAGCTGTAAATGGGTTCGGGCTTTTAAAAAGCTGTCAATCAAAATGTACTTGCCGGGCTCAGGCCGAAACCTGTCGGGCTCGGGTACTGTCGGGTCTAACTTTTATTGCCCAATTACAGCTCTAATTTCAACACTTTTCTGTTGCCTCACATCCTCCAACATCTACAATACTGCTGTGCAGAAGTATAAATCTTCAATCCGTCTTTTTTGTTGTTGTTGTTGTCTTTTTTTAATTATTATATAGCACATAATACATTTGTTAGTCACAGGTAGCTTGTGAGGGAATTTTTGAGAGAAACTAATGTAAAAAATAATTTTGAAAACCTGTTCTCCTTACAGCAAAAAAAAAAAAAAAAAATACTATATCTATCCTACATTTCTTGTTGAAATGGGTATTCCTGTACACAGATGATTTTAGTCTTTATAATTTACACAACACCTGTCACAGGAGCAGTAGTGGTTTTAACCACCAAACAAATGCACTGGACCATGAGGCACTGGGGGAGCTCCTGCTGGAAAAGTAAGGTACGTCTATATGCATTTAGGCATACTCAGCTTTTCACTTCGGAGCCGAGTGATATTTTCATTCTGCTCCTGACTACTGCTTCGTGGAGAAGAAACTCAATGAGTTCACAATGCTCTTGGGAAGCTCTTGTGCTGGTGACACGACACTTCAGTGGCGATGGTTCTTCCCGTGTAGAGTGGGTTGCACACATCAGGCTGCATCTTTGTGTTGCAGGTGGCCATCTCCCCTGTGTGATTCAGCACACTTAAAAACAAACTCTAAAAGATAGATTCACGGATATTTTTTAAGATGCCTTTCCACCCATGCCTTTCTGGATATGGTCATTACCTGGCGCCAAGTGATGGTCACGATTGCTTCTTCACGTGCCTTGGTGTTAAGCAGGCTGAGTCATTATTTGTGGATGAGTCATGCTCATATTGCGGGAAAATGACCATCGTGGTCCAAACTTAGTTTCCTGCAAAGGGGTGGGGTACCTGTGCCTCTGCCTAGATCTAGGGTTCCCCCTGGCGGCAGATATCGATTGCTGCATTGGAGGGTGAGCCAGACCTTTCTGAAGAGTTGCAACTTTCTGGTTGGCCAACAATGCCAAATACGGATCCAGAAATGCTTGCCCGGGCTGCCGAGAGGGATGGGCTCAAGTGCATCCCGAACCCTTGAGGATGAACGATTGGTTTCTTGGAGAAGCTTGTGCTCGTGGATGGCACCTTTCACTGCCAGAAACCACCTCTGTGGCTTATCCTTCCACCACACTCGATGGTGGGGCAGCGCAGTGGCATACAGAGATCCCTCTGGTGGAGCAGTCAGTTGCAATGCAATTGTGTCCAAATACTGCTGTCACCTGGCAGGGCAAGCTGTCGCTCCCCTTCCTACCCTCTAGGTACTCGTCGGCCCTGACTGGAAGTGCTAGGTCTGCAGATGAGCTGACTCCACCCTACATGCTATTGCGTTGTTGCAGGTCCATCAGGCCAAGGCACTGGTGATTCTCGGGACATACTCACCCTCCTCTCTCCCCAGTGAGCAGCTGTGGGCAGTTCGAGAGTGTGATCAAACGTACTACTCAACTCACACACCGTCTGCCCAAACATAGGTAAGTGTTGCACACACGCTGACCCTGCTTCAAGTCGTCAAGTCACCTTTATTTAATTAGCGCTTTAAACAAAACAGATTGTGTCAAAGCAACTGAACAACATTAATTAGGTAAACAGTGTGTCAATAATGCAAAATGACAGTTAAAGGCAGTTCATCATTGAATTCAGTGATGTCATCATCCAGCTCAGTTCAGTTTAAATAGTATTCTTGCAATCATTTGCAATCAAGTAAACAATTTCACTGTAAATGAAGTGTCCCCAACTAAGCAAGCCAGAGGTGACAGTGGCAAGAAACCAAAACTCTATCGGTGACAGTATGGAGAAAAAACTTTGGGAGAAACCAGGCTCAGTCGGGGGGCCAGTTCTCCTTTGACCAGACAAAAACAGCAGTTCAATTCCAGGCTGCAGCAAAGTCACATTGTGCAGAGGACTCAACTGTTTACTGTGGTTTTGTCCCTGTGGTCGTTCTTCAGCAACAAGACATGTGGGCCAGGTCCCTGTATTCCCCCTCACTGACCCTCCACGGGTATGTCAGTGGTTACATTGGTACCACTCGTATGGTATCTGGGAGCCCGGCTAGTGCTCCCCAATCAGTCTTGTTGGCTCTTTCAGACCATAAAACTTGGCTATGCGATTCAGTTTACCTGACGTCCTCCCCAGGAGAAAGGGCTTTTAACAGTAATAAAAATAAAACAAAATGAACTAAATCTACCTGAGGGGGAAAAAAAACAAGCAAAAAGGCCAGGAACAAGGCACAACACAGCAAGGAATGGCAGGAACAACAACATGGGTAAACACAACACATACCACAACAACATCTGTCCTTAAACAATGAAACAGCACATGACTGCAGGCACAAGGAGAATGAATAGGGAGATTAACGAGTCAAAGTCAAAGTCACCTTTATTTATATAGCGCTTTAAACAAAATACATTGCGTCAAAGCAACTGAACAACATTCATTAGGAAAACAGTGTCAATAATGCAAAATGATAGTTAAGGCAGTTCATCATTGAATTCAGTTATGTCATCTCTGTTCAGTTAAATAGTGTCTGTGCATTTATTTGCAATCAAGTCAATGATATCGCTGTAGATGAAGTGACCCCAACTAAGCAAGCCAGAGGCGACAGCGGCAAGGAACCGAAACTCCATCGGTTACAGAATGGAGAAAAAAACCTTGGGAGAAACCAGGCTCAGTTGGGGGGCCAGTTCTCCTCTGACCAGACGAAACCAGTAGTTCAATTCCAGGCTGCAGCAAAGTCAGATTGTGCAGAAGAATCATCTTTTTCTTGTGGTCTTGTCCTGGTGCTCCTCTGAGACAAGGTCTTTACAGGGGATCTGTATCTGGGGCTCTAGTTGTCCTGGTCTCCGCTGTCTTTCAGGGCAATAGAGGTCCTTTCTAGGAGCTGATCCACCATCTGGTCTGGATACGTACTGGATCCGGGTGACTGCAGTGACCCTCTGATCTGGACACAGACTGGATCTGGTGGCCACGGTGACCTCGGAACAAGAGAGAAACAGACAAATATTAGCGTAGATGCCATTCTTCTAATAATGTAGCAAGTACATAGGGTGTTATGGGAAGTGTTTCCGGTTCCGGTTTACCTAATTAATGCAGCCTAAAAATCCTTTAACGGATTTGGATATTAAAAGCATATTAGTATGTTATGTGTATGCCAGGTAACAAGGAGGGTAACAAGAGAGATTAAGTGGATTAACTTAAACAATAATAAAATGACACCATGGGTGGGGTAAGACTAAAGACAGGAAAGAACATGGCATCAAAAAACACACAACAAGTCGTGCTCAACAAAAGACAATATCCTCTGGTGGCCATCCAGGGCACACCAGCCAATCAACAGCTGATGATCTGCTAGAGCATATTGAAATGTAATATGTAATATATTTAATTTCTATATTTGAGATACTTTGTCATATTAACTCTGAAGCATTGAGCATACCTGATTAACCATTGTGCGTTGTTTAAATTCACTACCATTTCGTTATGTTCAGGATGAAAACATCTACTAATTAAACTGCTGTAAAAATGTATCAAATAATTTGTTTTTGTTTTTGCATAAATTTTTTAACTCATTTAAAAATATTTTAACTCATTAATTGCCAAATTCATGAATTATGTCACTGATTTGGGGGAAAACACACAAAATGACTTATTTTCAATATGAAAAGTGATTGTGCCTGGATATTTTTGTACCTTTTATGACGGTCTTGGGCATGTCAAAGATTAGTAACAACATTGGCTTTGATCCATTTTAGTTGTTGTGCATGCATTAGATTTAATTTCTTTCTCCTTCATTTACTGTTATTGGCTGTTTTTGCCCCATTGACTTCCATTATAACAAATTTTTTTGATTGCAAAGCCATGACACCATAAAAACATGCATTCTTGATGTTTGGGGGTTTTCCCTGTTGGGGAGAGGTAAAATTTGTATTTTTTACAGTTGATCATTAGGTGGGACCATTAACCCTTTAGATAGGCCTGTGCAAAAAAAAAAAAAAAATAAGTTTCTGGCTTGTAGATGGAGCTATATGGAGTATAACAGCATATTATATTTTGTGTGTGTGTGTGAGATTCTTGATTGTTGGTTGTTTTCCCTGTTGGGAAGAGGTAACATTTATAATTTTTTACAGTTGATCAGTAGGTGGGACCATTAACCCTTTAGATAGGCCTGTGCAAAAAAAAGCATAGTTCTGGCTTGAATATGGAGCTATATGGAGTATAACAGCATATTATAGTGTGTGTGAGAGAGAGAGTGAGAGAGAGAGAGAGAGAGATAAACCTTTGCATGCTTTTTTACGCACTTTGTGGTGTATTTGAGAAAATCCAAATAAAGACATCAGCTCTCAAAACTACATGGAGTAAACAAAAACAAAGTAAGTGTATTTATGCACCTGCTGTCTTTTGATGGTGGTGAGAAGTACAGACTAAACAAAAACAAAGTACATAGATAAAAACACTTAGATGGCATCCTGCTGGTCATTTGATGGTGAGAAGAGCAGCAAGCAACACGAGAAAGGGCTTGACTTGTACCAAAGTTTTAGAAATTATTATGCAGCCTGTCCCCTTCAGCGGGCTGCAGTTTATTTGAAGTTGTTGCATTTTGGTTAATAATAAATTATGTTCATAAATCTGATGCCAAGTATTTTTTACAGAAAATGTTTAAAGTGTATAATTGAAGGATTTTAAGGTTTTAAGGGTTAATGGTCCCACCTAGTGATCAACTAATAAATAACAAATTTGACCTCTTTCCAGGAACCACCAACAATCAAGAATCCATGATTATATGGTGTCATGGCTTTGCAATCAAAAAAATGTCATTATAATAGAAGGCAGTGGGGTAAAACCAGCCATGAACAGTAAATGAGGGAGAACAAATTTAAATCTAATGCTGCACAAATATTAACAATGCATCAAAGCCAATGTTGTTACTAATCTTCAACATGCCCAAGACTGTGATAAAAGGTAAAAAAAATTATCCAGTCCACAATCACTTTTTATATTAAAAACAAGTATATGATACATTTTTACAGCAGTTTAATTTAGTGAATCCACAAACATAACGAAAGGGTAGTAAATTTGCCCACAGTGTATTGTTGAGTTTTTGAAAAATTGTCTTTTGTACACACAGCGCTCGTCCCGGGACTGAACCCGGCAATGTTACTAGGTCTCCGACCCATGTTCAATGTCGGAATCAATCGCAGGACGTGTTTGCTTTCACACAGAAGGCGACCCGGAAATGTTCCGGCAATTTGCTGGGTCCGACGTGTAGTGTGAAAGGGGCTTTACTTGATCTGGACAAACTGTGCATCAATTGAAAGTATAAAAACTCTAGCTTCGATAATTGACCAATGTTTTATAAAACATTGTTGTAGTGACAGTTATTTAGTAATTTATGTCAGGATTGCAAAATAATAAATCCGTATAATGCCACATTTTGAATAGAAATTCACCACTCATTAATATTCAGTCACGTCAGCAGCGGTTTATTTGTGTTCAGATAGACTCACTGAACAGCATCAATAAGGAATTATAGACCAAAGATGCATATCTGCGGAGATATATGGATATATTTACTGATGTTTACTTCATATTTCTTCAGACAGAATCGTCATTTCTATTCATTTTCCACTGATTTACGCGATCTGATGATAAACAGCCTCTCCCAGTGCTGTCTCTGTGTATTTGCTCCTCAGTGCTCTCGCTGTGTGTCAGACAGACTCTGATTGGTCCTTTGTCTTGTCAATCTTTAAAGTGTCATAACCGGACACCGCCACATCATGTCACATGCTTCCTGTGCACTTCCTGGTAGTTACCTGCCCATAACAACACTGATACACCTCTGTACACACGAAATATCCAAATAATAAACCCGTGATTACGATAGGAAAGCTTGGTATGAGATTTTCTTGAGATCTGGGGCGTTTTTATAAAAAAAATTCAAAATGTACAGCTGAAATGCTAACTTGTGCAGCGATGTAAAAGGCTATAAATAGCATATTTTTACAACAGTAAACGACCAAATTCCACCCGTGATCGCAAAAGGAAGTTATTACGAACACTCGATCCGGGTTTAAAGTGAGTTTTGAGTAAAAGTGTACTAATAATTTCATCAATTGCCTGATGTACCTTGATGCTAACGTTAGATCTAATGTTACTAATAGCAGGTGCATTTCTTCTTCATAATGCATTTCTATCACAATAATTCATGTAAGGTCGTAAGAAAATGTTTTGTTGTATTTTTATAGTAAGACTTTTAATAAATAAGGGCTAAATGCATACTGAGACTGAAGTTTGATCGCAGCTTAGTTTTCAGAGACAAAAACACAGACAAGCACACAGGAGTGTTTACATGTGAGATCTTACAGAGATGACAAGTGCCACAAATCAATCAGATTAGCCTTCTCTAAAAACACACGACATAGCCTTAGAAAATATTTCACAGATTAAATTATGAAATTTTAAATGAAGGTTTGTTAGACTTGTGGCTTTAGCTACACTCAAATCCTACATCAACAATTTTTGTAATAAATTTAAAAAATATGTTTTTAATATTTTTATTTTTGTTTTTATGTTTGAGCTTGTATATGTCTATTATCATAACAGTCTATCATAACTGAGTGATTCTGATTCCTGAACAGTAAACTTTGAAGTGTCAGCTTTGTGAACAAATGTTGATTATTTATCTAGTCAGAAAGAATCATGAGCAGAAACATTTTTATTTTGGGTATGTCATTTCTGTCTCCATGCCAAAAAATGGGGGGGGGGGGGGGTGACTGGTAAGGGGTTAAAATGGATGAACAACTTCTTCTCACCTGCATCAACAATGACTTTTAAAACTCTGATGCATTGTACTTCACTGAAGCTTGGCTGAATGAAGCCATTCTGGACAACATGCTTTATCTGACAGGCTTTAGCTGTTCAAAGCAGATTGCATCGCAGAGTTAACGGGGAAAACAAGAGGTGGTGGATTAAGTTTCATCATCAATGAAAGTTGGGTGTTCAGATGTAACAACAAAAAGATATGTTGGCCTAATTTAGAAGCACTTTTCATAAACTGTAAACCTTTCTACTCACCACTGGAGTTTTCCTCTTACATTCTTGTGAATGTGTACTGTACGTCCCTCTGGATTTGGAGCACAGCACTTCAAAAACTGGCTGAATAAATAACTGAAATGGAGCAAAGGTATCCAGACTCTCTTTTAATCATTCTTGGAAATTTTAACAAAGCAAATCTTTCCCGTGACCTGCCAAAATACAGACAAAATGTTTCATGTCCCACCTGAGACAACATTGGATCACTGTTACACCACAATAAAGGATGCATATCACTCTGTCCCACAGGCAGCTTTGTGGCTCTCTGAACACTGTCTAGTTCATCTCATACCAACCTACAGACAGAAACTGAAATCAGCAAAACCTGTATTTTTAAACATGTACTTAGTTTTAAGTGGATATATAGCAATTAGACAAGACAGGAGAGAGGGTGGAGGTGGAGGGTGTGCTACATTTGTTAAACAGGGAATTATTTATAGAGTTATAAGCTTGGAAAATGAGCAAGAATATGTTGAAATAGAGGTTTGAGGAGAAAAATCAAAATTATCAATCATAAAGGACTATAATCCATGTAAAAAGCTTGAATTGAACAAACTTGTAGATATAGGGGGACATGATGAGAACAGTATTATATGGTGTGGGGATTTGAATGCACACAGCACATTGTGGGGATGTGAAAAAAATGATAATAATGGTTTAGTATTAAAAGAGTTATTAGAAGAAAGATAATTGGTGTGTCTAAACAATGGTAATACAACAAGGATTGATATTAGGACAGGAAATGATCAGTACTTGATCTTACTTTGGAATCAAATAATTTGTCATCAATTTGTGATTGGAGAGTATACAAAGATGGGACAATAGGGAGTGATCACTATCCGGTTATATGTTATATGTAAGTCAATATCTCTGCAGTGGAAAACATAGATGGAAGAGGAGGAAATTGGGTATTTGGAAAAGCTGAATGGGAAAGATTTCAAGTAGAAAGTGAAAAATATTTAAGTCAAGTTGATAACTATATGGATATAAAGTTAAGTAATGAAGTAAAACAAAGAATATTATTAACAGCAATAGATACGCTACCTAAAAGTAAAGGCATAAAAAGGAGGAAATCAGTTCCATGGAGGAACGATACCTGTAAAACAGCAGTAAAAAACACAAATAAAGCTTTCAAGTTATTGAAAAGAACTCATAATTTCCAGCACATGATACAGTATAAACATGCACAGGCAGTTGTAAAAATACCAATTAGGCAAGAAGAGATATATTGGAAGGAGTTTTGTAGTTTAATTGGAAGTACTACTCAGATAGGAGAAGTTTGGGGGATGATTAAAAAGATGAGTGGGGATGTAAGATAGTGAAACTATCCTGTGTTAAGTGATGGAGATAAAGATGCTTAACAAAGACAAAGCAGAGATGTTTGGTAGATACATTTGTTAGTATACACAGCTCAAACAATTTATCTGTGGAGGGAAAGAAAGAGAGAGCACCAAGTCTAAGAATATGGAAGCTTTAAAAAAGAAGGAAGTCTTTGAGGATGATCTAAATGCCCCTTTTAATATGGGAGAAGTAGAAAGAGCGTTAGCTTAAACTAGACAAACCAAGCCTGGAAAAGATGAAATAAGCTATATCATGTTAAAACATTTAAGTAAAAAAAAAAAAAACGAAAAATTGTTAATGTTATTTAATAAAGTATGGGAAGAAGGGAGAATTCCTGAAAGTTGGAAAGAAGCAGTAATTATCCTGATAAGGAAGCCAGGAAAAGATGCTAGTAAGCCATCAAACTATAGACCTATAGCATTAACATCACATATTTGCAAATTAATAGAAAGAATGGTAAATGAGAGATTAATGTAATTAAAAATTTCAGTGTTGTGTTTAGAGGACGATGTAAGAAAAGCTCAAATAAATAAAGAATCTGTGGTAGCAGTATTTTTTGATGTTGAGAAGGCGTACGATATGTTATGGAGAGGGGGATTAATGAATAAACTACACAAAATGGGAGTAAGAGGTAAAGTTTTTAATTGGATTTTAGATTTTTTAAAAGGAAGATCAATTAAAGTTAAAATAGGAACAGATATTTCAAATAAGCATAAAGTAGAAAATGGAACACCACAAGGGAGTGTTACAAGTCCTACACTTTTTTTCTGTTATGATAAAAGATATATTTAATAATGTGCCTAATGGCATGAATAGATCATTGTTTGCAGATGATGGGGTTCTTTGGAAACATGGGACAAATGTGGAATATGTAGTTAAGAAAATATAGGAAGGAATACATCAGGTTTAAATGTGGGGAATGGAATGGGTTTTTTAATTTTCTGCTGAAAATCAAAAGTGATTGTTTTTTCTGGAAAGAAAAATAAAGATATTGAACTGAAATTATATAGGAATAATCTGGAAAGAGTTGAGAGTTTTCGTTTTTTGGGGATGTGGTTTGATTCATGAATAACATGGAGATCACACATTAAACGAGTAGAAGATGAATGTAAACAAGTAATAAACATTATGAGGTGTCTTATAGGAGTGGAGTGGGGAGCACTTTTAAGTCAATAATATATATATATATATATATATATATATACAACCCGAATTCCGGAAAAGTTGGGACGTTTTTTAAATTTTAATAAAATGAAAACTAAAAGACTTTCAAATCACATGAGCCAATATTTTATTCACAATAGAACATAGATAACATAGCAAATGTTTAAACTGAGAAAGTTTACAATTTTATGCACAAAATGAGCTCATTTTAATTTAGATTTCTGCTACAGGTCTCAAAATAGTTGGGACGGGGCATGTTTACCATGGTGTAGCATCTCCTTTTCTTTTCAAAACAGTTTGAAGACGTCTGGGCATTGAGGCTATGAGTTGCTGGAGTTTTGCTGTTGGAATTTGGTCCGATTCTTGCCTTATATAGATTTCCAGCTGCTGAAGAGTTCGTGGTGGTCTTTGACGTATTTTTCGTTTAATGATGCGCCAAATGTTCTCTATAGGTGAAAGATCTGGACTGCAGGCAGGCCAGGTTAGCACCCGGACTCTTCTACAACGAAGCCATGCTGTTGTTATAGCTGCAGTATGTGGTTTTGCATTGTCCTGCTGAAATAAACAAGGCCTTCCCTGAAATAGACGTTGTTTGGAGGGAAGCATATGTTGCTCTAAAACCTTTATATACCTTTCAGCATTCACAGAGCCTTCCAAAACATGCAAGCTGCCCATACCGTATGCACTTATGCACCCCCATACCATCAGAGATGCTGGCTTTTGAACTGAACGCTGATAACATGCTGGAAGGTCTCCCTCCTCTTTAGCCCGGAGGACACGGCGTCCGTGATTTCCAACAAGAATGTCAAATTTGGACTCGTCTGACCATAAAACACTATTCCACTTTGAAATAGTCCATTTTAAATGAGCCTTGGCCCACAGGACACGACGGCGCTTCTGGACCATGTTCACATATGGCTTCCTTTTTGCATGATAGAGCTTTAGTTGGCATCTGCTGATGGCATGGCGGATTGTGTTTACCGACAGTGGTTTCTGAAAGTATTCCTGGGCCCATTTAGTAATGTCATTGACACAATCATGCCGATGAGTGATGCAGTGTCGTCTGAGAGCCCGAAGACCACGGGCATCCAATAAAGGTCTCCGGCCTTGTCCCTTACGCACAGAGATTTCTCCAGTTTCTCTGAATCTTTTGATGATGTTATGCACTGTAGATGATGAGATTTGCAAAGCCTTTGCAATTTGACGTTGAGGAACATTGTTTTTAAAGTTTTCCACAATTTTTTACGCAGTCTTTCACAGATTGGAGAGCCTCTGCCCATCTTTACTTCTGAGAGACTCTGCTTCTCTAAGACAAAGCTTTTATAGCTAATCATGTTACAGACCTGATATCAATTAACTTAATTAATCACTAGATGTTCTCCCAGCTGAATCTTTTCAAAACTGCTTGCTTTTTTAGCCATTTGTTGCCCCCGTGCCAACTTTTTTGAGACCTGTAGCAGGCATTAAATTTTAAATGAGCTAATTAAGTGGATAAAAGTGTAAAATTTCTCAGTTTAAACATTTGCTACGTTATCTATGTTCTATTGTGAATAAAATATTGGCTCATGTGATTTGAAATTCTTTTAGTTTTCATTTTATTAAAATTTAAAAAACGTCCCAACTTTTCCGGAATTCGGGTTGTATATATATATATATATTTTACTAATAAGATCTACGTTGGATTATGGGAGTCAGGCATTTGGATCAGCAGCAAAGTCAGTATTAGCGAGGCTGGACCATATTCAGGGATAGGCATTGAGATTATGTCTCGGAGCCATGAGAACATAACCAGTGTGCTAATTGCAAGTAGAGGCAGGTGAAATTCACTTCACTTTTCAAATTGAAAAGTCACTGATTGTAAATTAATGGATTACTTTGAGGGGACAAATAGATAGCCACCCAACCAAAAGAGTGTTGCAAGACAATTGGGAAAGGGGGAAAAAAAAGTTTTGGTTGGACAGGAGATGATGCTGCACGTGATCTGGGAGTATATAGAAAGGAGCTTTGTAAAACTGTGTATTTGGCCCAGTATCCCTATGTGGAAGTATGATACTCCAAAAGTGGATTTGGAGGTATTATAGACCAAAATAGTAAATAATCAAATTGATTTGGTGAGTGAATTTTATAGACATGTGAACCAAAAATATGTTGATTTTAAGCAAGTTTTTACAGATGGATCTAAATGGATGTTTCTTCTTGGCTCTCAACGGAAGCGGACGCATTTCTCTCCCTCTCCTCCCCTTGCCTTCCCTGCTTGCTCTCTCGTCTTGTCTATTGTCTAATACTTCTGAGAGACTCTCTCTGCACTGTTCTCCAAATTGAAAATCAACTGAAAATCATGGATTTGATCAACTGGTCTCTCAACGCAATTGACACCATCTTCTCGATGAGAAGCTTGGATTCAAGGGAACCTGACTGCCCTGACGGAATGTTCGCAGCTAGCTACACAATGGACGTTTGGGAGAGGTGTCGGGTCGTGTGTCTGGCGGCTCTTTCCGTGGAGGATATGAAGATATCTACCTATTCGGAACCATGATAACAGGTCTTCTGCTGATTGGATTAGGCTTTGCCCTGGGTTATCTGAAAATTCAGAAAACGGGAAATTCTCCTCCCTTTCCAAATGTTATGCTGTATCACTTCTTCCCTTTACTATTGTATTTCATTGCCTTGTACCCACATGTACAATAAAGTTGAATCTAATATAATCTAAAGACCCGATAAACTTTCGGGTTACTTGTCTGTAACCCTGTTAAATGAAAAAGCGGGAATGAGATACTGCGCTCAATAGCGCTAAAGAGAACATTCTTTGTTCGACCGGTTGTGAAGCACGTGTGTAAAAATGCCAAGAATTGGCTTAAATAACCTTATATATACCTCAAATATAACACGCACCTGAAGGTTATAAATAGACGTGACACAGAAACACCCTCAGGTTAATATTTGTCTGAAAGGACGTCTGTACTCGTTTACAGTGCACCATTGAGGCGCAGCATCTCGTTCCCACTTTTTCAGGGAACAGTGTTACAGTCAAGTAACCCGAGATGTTCCCTTATCAAAAGCTGCTCTCGATGCTGCACTCAATAGCGCTAATGGGAGCGAGAATACCAATGCCCCCACACTGTAAGTGTCTGGACCCCCAGGGTTGTGTAGTGTGTGCTCACAAACATCAAAGAGGTCTCAGACATGACTCTGGACATCCAAGCTATAGAATCTGACAAATGTGTGTGGAGAGGACCAACCTGCCGCATCACACACTTGCTGCAAGGGCGCACCTCTTGCTAAAGCCATTAAAGATGCAGCCCCCCTGGTTGAATGGGCCCTAACTCCTAGAGGTGAAGTTTGACCATGCACCTCGTAGGCTAGGGCAATAGCATCCCTCACCCAATGTGAAATTATTTGCCTGGTGGCAGCCTCCCCCTGGTTGCAGCCCCCATGGCATATGAAAAGTTGCTCTGACTTACGCCACTGGGTAGAGCAGTGTATGTAAATCTGAAGAGCACGTACTGGACACAGTAAGTGAAGTCTTTCCTGCTCCGGTGTCATGAATGGTGGAGGACAGAAGGCTTCAAGAATAACCGGATGTATGGTTGAGAAATGAAAAAGATAATTAGGGTAAGGATACAAAATATCTTTGACTCACCCAGGAGCAAAATCTAAGCAGGATGGCAGAACTGACAAAGACTGTAAATCCCCCATTCTCTTTAGAGAGGTAATGGCCATAAGAAAAACCATCTTTAGAGTCAGAAGCCTGTCAGGTACTGATTCTAATGGTTCGAAAGGGGTGCCAGCCAGCCCTATGGCTAAATCCCATGAAGGGACCGTAGCTCTAGTTGGTGGCCTCAAGCGCTTAGCCCCACAAATGAAGCGGGCGACTTTACTGTGCTTTCCCACAGAAACCCCATCAATCAAATCATGTCAAGCCGAAATAGCAGCCACGTAGGTTCTGAAAGTACTAAGGGCATGTGCCTAAGGACATTTTCTCTTGCAGGAAATCCAGTACTGAAACAATTTGGCAGTGAACTGTGTCTACATGGTGTGTCATGCACCAGCCCTAAGTTCTTCTAGTGGAGGGAGCCCTGCACTTAGAATAGTTTCTATTACATTGGCTGAAAGGCCAGCATCTCTTCGTTGGACCCCCTCAGGGGCCAGACGTGAAGGTTCCAGAGCTCAGGCCGGTAATGAAATACTGTCCCCTGTGCCTGAGAGAGAAGATCTCTCCTGACCAGGATCGCCCATGGTGAGCCATTGAGGAGGGATATTAGATCTGAGAACCATACTCTGATCGGCCAACAGGGTGCTATCAGGCGAGACCACTGTCGACGGACCTTGGCCAGGACTCCCGGGAGCAGAGCAATCAGAGGAAAGGTGTAAAGACTCAGTCTGGGTAATGCATGGGCCATCATGTCCAGACTTAGGGGAGCTGGATGAGTCAGAGAGAAGTAGAGGGGACATTGTGCCATCTCCTGTGTAGCAAAGAGATCCACCTTTGCTTCGTAAAATCTTTCCCAGATTTGACTCAATACTTCGGGGTGGAATTTCCATTCCCCGTGTGTCACAGCTTGTCTGGACAGCAAGTCTGCTCCCACATTCATATGCCCATGAATGAAAATCGCCCTGAGGGACAGGAACTTGTCCGGTTCCCAAAGCAGAACCTCCTGCGATCTCATGTGCAGGAGGCCCAAAGGTATCACCGTGGATGCAGCTGCCATGAGACCTAAAACTTTCTGAAAGTGATGAACAGTGACTTTCTGTCCTAGCTTGATGTTCTTTAAACAAAATACATTGCGTCAAAGCAACTGAACAACATTAGGACAACATTAGGAAAACAGTGTCAATAATGCAAAATGATACTTAAAGGCAGTTCATCATTGATTCAGTGATGTCATCTCTGTTCAGTTTATACAGTGTCTGGACATTTATTTGCAATCAAGTCAATGATATCGCTGTAGATGAAGTGACCCCAACTAAGCAAGCCAGAGGAGACAGCGGCAAGGAACCGAAACTCCATCGGTGACAGAATGGAGAAAAAAACCTTGGGAGAAACCAGGCTCAGTTGGGGGGGGCAGTTCTCCTCTGACCAGACGAAACCAGTAATTCAATTCCAGGCTGCAGCAAAGTCAGATTGTGCAGAAGAATCATCTGTTTCCTGTGGTCTTGTCCTGGTGGTCCTCTGAGACAAGGTCTTTACAGGGTCTCTGCTGTCTTTCAGGGCTGTAAAGGACCTTTCTAGGTGCTGATCCAACATCTGGTCTGGATACGTACTGGATCCGGGTGACTGCAGTGACCCTCTGAGCTGGATACAGACTGGATCTGGTGGCTACGGTGACCTCGGAATAAGAGAGAAACAGACTAATATTAGCGTAGATGCCATTCTTCTAATGATGTACCAAGTACATCGGGTGTTATGGGAAGTGTTCCCGGTTCCGGTTTACCTAATTAATGTAGCCTAAAAATCCTTTAACAGATTTGTATATTTAAAGCATATTAGTATGTTATGTGTAAGCCAGGTTAACCCTCTTGGGGCCACGGTCGAGTGTGAACAAAAGCGGAGCTAGTGTGAGAGTGAGCCATTTTATCAGAGCAATATTGTCAACGTCAGCGAGTATTGACATTAGATTATTATTATTATTATTATTATTATTATTATTATTATTATTATTATTATTATTATTGTCTAATGGCATCAATAAAGCTTCAATAAACCCGCAATGAAGTGTTGGGACTTCTATTCGCAGACACTGATTCTGAAGGGGAATATCTACATTCAGAAGATGACGGTGATACTGAAAGTGAAAGTATAGCCCTACACCAAGCAGAAACGGTGAATCATTTTCCCAATGTAGATGGTCCTTTGCCCAATGTCAGTGGTGTGAACAATGTTTCCTGGGGTCGGAGTGTTCATCGTGAAATTAGCAGGCGTGTTAGTGTTGCGGGGACGACGCTGGAGATTTTTACCGCGCTAGACAGCTTTGTCTTCTGACCGTGTGCCTCTCTGCAATCGCGGCGACAGTTTTGTAGTGGAGACTTTGTCTAATGCCACTGGGTATGTACGATGAGGTCGAAGTATTCATAGGACAGTTAGGAGACAACGCGGAGGCAGGGTGGGGAGTCGCAATGACTATGACAGTAGTCCGAGCTGTGCACACTCGGCCCGGCGCGAGGCAGATCTGCCCGCGCTGCTCATAGCAGGAGCAGAGGCGATGTGACAAGGGGCATAGCTTTTGAACTAAACAGGTCTTGTCTACTTGTGTTTGTGTGTCACATAAATAATATATATGTGCCCCATACATGGAATCAGATTGCCTGCTGTATGTAGTAAATTGAAAATCCCAACAACCGCTACATGCACTCGGTGTGTTTCTACCATTCATTAGTAAAGATTTACACAGTTGGTTTACTACTTACTATTTACCCGAGCATTCAGTATTATGCAATATAGCACACAGAAGGTGAGGGACATTTTTTTTTGGGGGGGGGGGGGGGGGTGCTGCATTTTATCATTTAAACATGTGACTTTTCATTAAAATTCTATAATTCAAGATGAACACCAACCTTATGATGTCATAATATGCAAATTAGATGGGAAAATGTAATCCCTACATAAACATTTTATAATTGATAAAAAGTCTCTATCTTTTATCACTAGTAAGATAAAGCCTTTAGAAATTAAGATGTCAAAATAGAACGTTTTATGAAAAAACCTCTGGCGCCTAAAGGGTTGAAGAGATGGGTCTTTAATCTAGATTTAAACTGCAAGAGTGTGTCTGCCTCCCGAACAATGTTAGGTAGCTTATTCCAGAGTTTAGGCGCCAAATAGGAAAAAGATCTGCCGCCCGCAGTTGATTTTGATATTCTAGGTATTATCAAATTGCCTGAGTTTTGAGAACGTAGCGGACATAGAGGATTATAATGTAAAAGGAGCTCATTCAAATACTGAGGTGCTACACCATTCAGGGCTTTATAAGTAATAAGCAATATTTTGAAATTTATACGATGTTTGATAGGGAGCCAGTGCAATGTTGACAGGACTGGGCTAATATGGTCATACTTCCTGGTTCTAGTAAGAACTCTTGCTGCTGCATTTTGGACTAGCTGTAGTTTGTTTACTAAGCGTGCAGAACAACCACACAATTAAGCATTACAATAATCTAACCTTGAGGTCATAAATGCATGGATTAACATTTCTGCATTTGACATTGAGAGCATAGGCTCCAATAGTTCCAATAAAACTAATAGAGAGATACAACCACAATCAGATGATAAGAGCAGATCATTTGTAACTTCAAGGAGAGCAGTCTCAGTACTATGATACGGTCTAAATCCTGACAGGAAATCCTCACATATACCATTTTTCTCTAAGAAGGAATATAATTGTGAGGATACCACCTTTTCTAGTGTAATGGATGCGCAGTTCAGTGATTCATTGGTTCTGAACTAATGAATCACGGTTCGTTGAATCTAAAACAATGCAAACCCAAAGCTTGTAGATTTTGAACTCATAAACCCAAAGCTTGTAGATTTTGAACTCATGCATATAAACCCAACTCTCTCTAAACTAAATTGCTGGCCTGGCGCCAGCCTGGCTGGATTTAAAATATTTACGACCCTCTGGATGATACATTCCACAGTCACGTGAGCAGCCTCAAAGGAGAAACGAAACACCCACATTCCTAAACACACACACAAACTTTTTTTACGCTCTTTATGTAAGTCCTTAATAAGATGTATTTTTATAGGTTTGTGTGTTGCATAAAATGGTTAATCCCGTTATGCGAGGATTATAAAATGCTGACTTGTAAATTGGAAATGTTTCTCCTAATTTAATGTTCTGAAATAGAATCATGAGTTGTAACCCTACCCCCCTGACCAGGTCATAAAACTTTATGATCCCACTGGGAAACAGAACAGCAAAGCCAGCTCACTGGTACCCTTTTTTCAATGTATTATAAACTGGTACCTTTTCTCAATGTATTCTAAATGTATTGAGTATTGCCTTTTTGGTGCATTAGATGTTTTCCATAATCAAAAATTGGAGTATCTACAATTTTATCATGTTAATCAAACTTTAAATGTGTGTAATTCTGCAAATGAATGTAACGTAGTGTTTCTATCAGTTATATATGTCATTTACGGTATCTTTATAATCGTAAAAATCAAACTGTGTCGAATCTCGACGACAAATTACAAAAAGATGCATTGTTTCAGAAATACAATCTTTCTTAAGAAAAATTTTCAATTCTGTCAGCTATAACTCACGAGAGTGGGTGTTTCCCCAGAGACAAAGGACCTTTTTTCCCGCTTCAGATCGCGGACGTTCATTGGTTGTTCACGCAAACAGAGGCGTGAACCAGTCACTCCATAAGTAGAACTGACCCAGGAAGTTCTGCCCTCTCTTGTCTCTCTCTCTCTTGTACCTCTTGCTTTTTGGTCCTCTTCTATCGTCTTTGATCTCAGTACGGCGGCTGAGAGAACAGCCGTTCTCATGGCTCCTTCGGGAGCTTTCATCTCCGTTGTTTTCGTTTCTTTTACTTACTAAGTTTATTCTCCTATTTGCCTCTCCACACGAGGAAGACGAACTTTGAAACGTTACTTTGTTGGACCGTTCAAATATCACACGATTCCGCAGCAGCCCCGGAAGACACGAAAGAACACGCCTAGCTACAAAGGACCACGCACACACGTACGCTGGTCTGGCGAGTCACAAAAAGAGACCACATGCAAGTATCATTCTCTATGGAGATTTAAATCCTGCTTAAAGTTTGTCTATTACCTTTTCAAGGTGATTTGATTCGTTGTTGTCTTTCAAGGGTTACTGTCTGTGATTTTGCCATAACTGAACGATTATTCTGTGATCGCGCCTATTCTCTCACCTCTCTCTCTCATCCTCTCTCACTCATTCTCTCTCTCTCCCTCATTTGGATTCCGTTATGTCTTGTACAAAGTTTACTGTCTGTATTGTCGTACGCGTATTTACTCTGTGTGAGTTGTAGTTTGATGTATTATTAGTTCAATTATTAAAAACCAATATATATTCATGATTGCTTCTGTCTAAAACGCTCACATCACGAGTCAATGAAATGTCTGATCTTTAGCTACAAGCTCGTTATTTTTCAGTAACTGAAATTTCATAATGATAGGAGAATGTGTTTCATGGCCAGAAACTATTTTTCCTCGAATTATAAGAAGTGATAACCCTATTGAAAGTTAAATTAATCTTACGGCTGTTTGCTGGACAAACCACTGTTTGATTGGCGGTAATTCACAGTAAGAGATATCACTAATTGATAATTGATATGAAGAATGGAATATTGACATAATGAGTAAATTACAGTCCCTTGTAATGAGTTATTGATATATACAATGACCTATTTTTCATCTTCAATAATTGTAATGTTACTATCATATGAGATATATATATTAATCATATTCCTGATTAATTGTTAAAATTCCCTAAATATCATTTGAGTTAATTATAATGTACAACCCAGTGCGGCTACATATTATTGGTGGAGGAACGCGCGCATTTCAAACTTTGTTTTGTGAGCAATCCAGTTCAATCTGTTAATATGGTTATTAATAATTTCTGCACGCGCGCTATGAAATTATGTACTTGTGAGATAAGTCGCAAGACGCAAACTCACTCCTAACTGACTGAGGCAAAATGCTGATCAGTCAGCATGTTGTATTTATAGAAACTTAACAGTATAGTCACTGTTATTTTAATGAAAGTAAACTGCAGTATAATGTTAAAAGTCTCCTGTTAAGAAAGACCAAGATCTCTCTGCAGTGAGAACATTTTAATAGTAATAATTAAAAGACGAAGAAATTTCTTTTATTAGTTGCAATATGTAAATCTGAACATGAGCGATGTTCCTCAGATTCAGTTTAAAAGGCTTTGTTTATTAAATATCATTATTGAATTCAATTGTTTAGAAGTTCAAAATTATGCCCTGCCTTCTGATTTCAGCCTGCATGAGTGCAATTACGCCATCTCGTGGCCGTTTCAGACAATGCGCTCATTGCTAAATCTCTATTCCTTTGTGATTTATTGAATTAGATGTCTAAATACTCAATAATTATTTGCATTTACAGCTTTGCTCGTGCGAAAATTATTTCAGGTTTTACAGGTCCTTTGACTGTTTACATTTACTTTGAGTTTGGTTCAAACATGATTTGAATTAAAATTTAATTGTTTAATAGTGTAAATCTAGATGTTTCAGGTCAACCACTCATTGACCCACTTAGAAGGAAGTAAGCCATTTAGTGGCAGTCTCCTGTTAAATTGACTCACAGCTCTCAGCTCTCTTTGCTCTCTTTTCAATTCTGTTTTGAATTCCACTTTTACCCTTTTTTGATTAACTTCATAATTATTAATGATACCTTACTGTTATCAGTGGTTATTAGAGGATATTATTAAAATTTTCCTTTTGATTTTTCTTACATGCTTAATTTAAATTTCAATTTAAACCAGTTTTGAATTTTTAATTTGAATTAAGTTTTCTGCTCACCAGGTTAAGCATAGAGAGGGAGTATGCCCCTTTGTGGTGAAAACCAGCTACTTCTTCTCCCGTGTTTCATTTCTGTCCTTTGTTATTTTGATTTTTATTATTTTTCTTCTCTTTTTTGGCTTAGGTTATTTTGATAATTACCATCATTATCATAATTTTGTTGTTGTTGTTGTTTTATCATTATTAGGTAAAGCTGTTACCTCTCATTTCTACATATATATTTACTCAGTTGATGTTAAACAAACCAAACCTTAATTAACTTTAAGTTTCCTTTGATCATCCTTTGTGTATTTGATTGTAGAACTCCCTTGGTGATTGGACAGTCATCTCAGGTTTCCAGTGAGCTAGGGAGCCGACCAGCGTTACCGACACTGGCTGGGAGTGAAACTCGGTTCCTCTTATCTCTGTCCATTGCGGCACGCAGTGGAGACATCAGCAATTTGGCACTCCAAAGGTAGTCAATCTGTCCAGCCGACACACACAACGCAATCTCTGGGACCAATACCTAATCCGAGGCCTAAAACGGGGGCCACTCTCTTTTAAGAGAGGGTTCTAGGGAACAGCCCAATTTTGCAGTGCTGTCTGGCGGTTGACATCTTGGTGTTGCCAGGTTGTGTTAAAAGTCACAAGCTGTTTGAGAGGCGCAACGCCAGAGTAATGGAGGGCCGGGGACACTGCGGTTGAGGGTTTGGGGAGCGCTGGAGAGGTTGACCAAGCCACTGGTTTCCACCTGAATGGCTTCAATTCACCCAGGTGAACCAAATGTGATAAAACCCATCCACTTATTATAAGACACAGAATATTAAATATTCCCCCGGATATATTTTAAGTGTTTGACCCATTGCTTCTTCAATCCACACCATCTTTCTGGGTTTCCTACCCAGATAGCCCCACTCACCTGTTGGCCCTATCTTAAAATCTAGCAGTAGGCTTAGTCCTCCATATTCTCACTAACACATCGTGTTACTATTGTTTTTATCAAAGTGTTGCTTCACTTTGATCTTTTTCTATCCTCTGGTCTGTTGTGATTTGTTTCTTTCATTTCACATATAGACAGTAACCTGTGAGAGCCACCAAAGAAGCTAAATAGTAGAGCGACAACCAGCAGCCGGTGTCATCACGCGACCCGCTAGGCTACTGCCTGTCAAATCTCCATTTCAGGTCCTTCGTTGACCCAAGTTAATTGGCTACTGAACTGTCTGACTGTTTGCATCAGTTAGCTCCAAAATTCTCATAAACGGCCCAGCCCATATGAATACAGCTCGTTAACCGTAGAACGGACTTGCATTGGTCTTTTTGTGTGTGTGCTGTGTTTCTTTCACCTACAGTGAGCCAGGATGTTTCAGTCATCCAGTCCAGCAGTCCACGGGGCCACCTCTCGACATGGTTGAAAGCAGTGACGACCCCCTTCCTGCCTAAGGGTGCCAGTAACCTGCAGCACCCAGAGCAACTAGACACAGAGCTAGATGAACTGATGGCACACGATCCAACCCAAAGCGATTACTACAAAGAACTCGCCAGGATCCTCGGAAGCCTAGTTCACATTCTCGTCGCCCAGGCACGGCTCAGCGAACAGAGCAACATCGATCTTGCTACACCTCTCAATAGCAAACTGACTGATGACACACCGACGGAGGAGCCTTACACAGGTTTTCAATCTCAAGTGCAGCAAATTCTACAAGACGCACATGCACTTCAGAGTGATACAGATCGCCAAAGACTCAGACAAGTTCTTTATAAGCTCAAAGAATCCTGTGCCAAAGACTTTTTAGACTGTGGTCTTACCAAACTACACACGGTGCACATACCTACGCACCCTGATGCTCCTCCCACTTCTGTCAAACAGTACAAGATTCCCATCGTCTCACACGAAACAGTGCAGGAGATCATTGAATCTATGCTTGAGAAAGGTGTCATCCGTCCACGCAACAGCACCTACTCAGCCCCCATCTGGCCCGTCCTCAAACCTAACGGCGAGTGGCGACCCACCATTGACTACAGGAAACTGAATCAACAGGTGCCGCTGTCATGATGGAACAAGACCCAGCTGGAACAAGAAATGCCCCGAATCAGAGGAGCCACAATCTTCCCTACACTTGATGTGGGCTCTGGATTCTGGACCATTCCGGTGCACCCGGAAAATCATCACGAGCTGGCATTCACATTTGGCAACCGACAGTTCACCTTCAACAGGTGTCCGTTCGACTATGCCAACTCACCAGCTGAATTCAACATCTGTTTGAACAAAGACTGTACAGACTCTAACTATGCTTGACTCAGTTTCGTGTCCCATCTTCCAAACAGGAAACAGGATGGTTTCAAAACTGCAAACAACAAGCCAGTGAAACACCAACACCTGTTCCAGCAATGTTATAACATCACAAAAACACACAATGTGACTGTGTACTGGAAGAAGGTAAAAGTACACTTGAAGCTACCAGGTCTAGACAAGGACTTAAAAGCTCAAACTGACACCCTCGCCAAAACTGGCGCACTAAATAACAGACTGTGGTCACTCCCAACCCACCCACCCACTTTCAAGGTTAAAGTGATCACATACAGCATAAGAACTTTACTAGCTAAACTGCCTACCTCAGAACCGCTTACGCTGGCTTCACTGTCTACAAAGACTATCATAGCGTTCCTACCCAGATAGCCCCACTCACCTGTTGGCCCTATCTTAAAATCTAGCAGTAGGCTTAGTCCTCCTTATTCTCACTAACACATCGTGTTACTATTGTTTTTATCAAAGTGTTGCTTCACTTTAGGGCTGCAACTAACGATTATTTTGATAATCGATTAATCTGACGATTATTTTTACGATTAATCGATTAATCGGTTTATGTACTTATATTTTAGTTTTTCCCATTTTTTCCCCAAGTAAATTATTAATAAATGGTCTTTATCATTCAGCATAGATTTAAGAGATTTTAACCATTTTGCACTGTCATATCCTCATCAAAAATATACCTGGAGTTGTTTTATTGTGTTAGTAATCCTTTGTCGAACTCTTCTGCAATCAGAACACTGACCCATACTCTAGCAAATTTCACAAGGAGATTTCAAATAATGTTTTCACCATGGCAGTCCTTAGAGCTCCTAAAGTAGTTTAACATCCCGAACAAAGCTTATTAAGGAATCTTTCAGAACATATTTTCACGAAGAATAAGGATAAAACAGAATAAAATTGCAGTGCATTGTATTTTATTATATACTGGGAAAAAGCTTTATAGCTTTTGCTGTGAAATTGTAAACAATCCTTCAAAAAAAGTGCCAATGGCATGAAACCTGAATGGAACTCACAATTTAAAGTAAAATCCATCAGAAGGTTGTCCAGAAAAAAAAAATAGGACACACACAAAAAAACTGCTGTGTGAAAAAGAGCAGTGAATAATACTTAGAAAAAAAAGTGCATTTCAAAAACGCCTAAAAACGCGTGGAAAACGCTAGGCGCACCGCTTTCTCCTTCTTTCCAAAGCGCTCGCGCAGAAGCGCCCCTGAGGCGTCTGCCTTTGATGAGCAACCATGACGTGCCCTCTCCTTGAAGACGCGGAAATTTCAGCAAAGGATAAATGGATTTGCAGCTCAAAAATCGCTTGCAGTAGCTCTGCTACTAAATTTATTTCAAAATGGAAATCAATATACAACTATGATCAGCTGTTCCTTTCATCTTGACTGAGCTTTTAACGTTGTTACGGGAAAGGATGAAGCTGATTGGTTAGTTCTTGTCACATGACCCGCGGTGCGGTTGCTGCATTCTGAAAAGTTGAAATGTTTTTAACTCGATGCGGTGCGGTGTTGGAAATAACGAACTTGAGCGCGCAAAAGACGCGATATGTGAACGTCCCCTTAAACAGTGCAGTAGTGCAGAGTTTACAGGTTACTCTTCTTTTTTAAAGGCTCAATGTAAAGTACTCCCACATCACGCTGAATGCTGCAGACATAGACATCATATGATGTCTATGGCTGCAGAGACGCTGTTCGGGAAGCACGTGACATAAAACAAGGCCAGCTATTGGCTATTCGCTACTTCTCCTGTTGTACTGGCTGAGTAAAACCTCCAGTGGCTCATTACTGCCACACTTTGGTCACCGCAGATTTGAAATATGCACGAAATGAGCCGCTTACGGCAAATAAAAGTTATTTAGCAACGAATCGATGACTAAATTAGTTGACAACTATTTTAATAATCGATTTTAATCGATTAAATCGATTCGTTGTTTCAGCTCTACTTCACTTTGATCTTTTTCTATCCTCTGGTCTGTTGTGATTTGTTTCTTTCATTTCACATATAGACAGTAACCTGTGAGAGCCACCAAAGAAGCTAAATAGTAGAGCGACAACCAGCAGCCGGTGTCATCACGCGACCCGCTAGGCTACTGCCTGTCAAATCTCCATTTCAGGTCCTTCGTTGACCCAAGTTAATTGGCTACTGAACTGTCTGACTGTTTGCATCAGTTAGCTCCAAAATTCTCATAAACGGCCCAGCCCATATGAATACAGCTCGTTAACCGTAGAACGGACTTGCATTGGTCTTTTTGTGTGTGTGCTGTGTTTCTTTCACCTACAGTGAGCCAGGATGTTTCAGTCATCCAGTCCAGCAGTCCACGGGGCCACCTCTCGACATGGTTGAAAGCAGTGACGACCCCCTTCCTGCCTAAGGGTGCCAGTAACCTGCAGCACCCAGAGCAACTAGACACAGAGCTAGATGAACTGATGGCACACGATCCAACCCAAAGCGATTACTACAAAGAACTCGCCAGGATCCTCGGAAGCCTAGTTCACATTCTCGTCGCCCAGGCACGGCTCAGCGAACAGAGCAACATCGATCTTGAACAGCAAGCAGCAACGCTTAAGCTACAAGCGGAGGAGGCATGGAAGGACCAGGCCCGAACCCATAGTCGCCTTGATCAGCTCCTCCTCGAGACCCAGAACCAGCGCGAGAAAGAGGACGACACAGATCCAGAGCTACAGAAAGAAGTAGAAAGACTACACAATGTACTGCAAGATCTTCGCCTCGACACAGATCAAAGAGAACAGCTGGAGAGAAAAGCCCTGAAAGAACTCAACAAAAAACTCCAGCAAGGTGACGGTCTCCTAAAAAGAGCAGAGACTGAACTGAAAGAAAGAGACTATAAAACCTGGGCCTGCAAAACACACTTGCAAGCGGCCCGAGCTAAAATCAACAAGTTTACTCTGCAGAGAGACGAGCTCCAAGATGAACTTGACACTGTTCACGCAGAACTGAAACATTCTCACAGATTACAGAGTGGCTGGATCGGAGAAACGCACACCACAGAGTTTCTCCCGGCCCGCCACTCCAACCCTTTCAGCCAAGAACCCAGAGCTGAAAAAGGGTGGTGTAAGCCCACGGCTCAAGAAATCACCAGCCAGCTTACAAGAACACCTGTCAACAACGGAGGGGGTAGAGCCCTTCCAGAGAACACATGCCACTAAACCCTGCACGGCTCACCGAGAACTTGACAAGCTAGCCAGGAGCATCCCTACGTTCAATCCAGATCCTGCAGGAGGACATGACGTTCACGCTTATTTAAAAGACATTGACTTTCACTTGCAAACTGTCACCAACGTGACAGCTGTGAACACATTGTACCTGTTAAAAATCACGTCCAGCCGTGATGTGCATAGTTTTCTGGATTGTCAACCAGAGACTGTCAAAGCGGACTACCAGCAACTGCTACAAACTTTGATTCTTGAATTATCTGATCCAGACTCAGACCATGGGCTCCTTATTGCTATGGACCTCAAACAGGGCCGACTTAAAAACCCACAGATTTTCTATAGTCAGCTACAAAAAGCCTACTTCGGAGCATGCAACGAACCAGGTATGGAACAGGATGTCGACTTAAAAACTCTGTTCCTCCGAAACCTACATGCCAGTTGGAGTTTTCATCTCAGAGTCCCAGCGTGTCCGCGTAACATGACTACACAAGAGTTACAGAACTTAGCCCACAAAGCTTGCACCAAGCAAAAGACTATTTCTGAAAAGACTGTAAAAAAAACCCCACAATCTCTGTCTCTGAGCACTGCTTGGAGTTAACCCTAGAGGGCGCCCTACAACACCACAGTCACAGACCTTTTTACAGATAGTCAATACCGTTCCAAGCCAGCAGAGGGTAACACAATCATGGTGGTGCTCGTCCAAAGCACCAGAGTGAGCGCTCTGAAAGATTCTGGGACCGGCGACCCAAAAAGAGCCGATCCCGACCGTCCAGGACACAAAGCCCCGACAGCCGGAAGTGGAACCACTCTCGACATGACACTGGTAAGCTCAATCCTGAGCCCACATCAGAAAAACACAGGGCAGCCACGTCTGAGAAAGCAGAGATCCTGAGGGTGCTGAAAGAGCTTCTTTACATGAAAAATCGCAAGGAAGACAAGAAAGGCAAACCAAACATCTTATGTCTAAGCATAAGAACTGAAACCAACACCCTGTCTAACTGCCATCTGTATGAGCCAAGCACCCAGAACACTGCTCGTCATCCACAGACCACAGAGTTAACTGTCACATCACAAGGTGACAGCATCACCCAAGCTCCACAGCTACACACCCTGAACGAGACAACACAGTTTCTCACACCAGGTACCACAAACCCAAGGTACCAGAAAATGCTGCTTTGACTACCTGCCTTCGCAGTGAGCTACACAAGACCGGTCCTAACGACCCATCGATTGTAACACCTGCCCCGATGCCAACATTCCTGGGCAGCCTTGTCGAAAAGGGGGTGGGCCGAAAAGGAGTGACCATGGAAGACCTGATAGACACCGGATCAGACCTTACGGTGATCTCATCTCACTTTTTCAAAAGACTCCAATTTGAAGCTAAGAGACAAGATCAAACTCTAACACCTCAAACTTGTGAACTGTGTCATACAGCCAGAAGGACATCCGGTTTGAACAGGTTGCTTCCATTCACCTGACAATCGGTCCGATGAGTCGAGTACATCATATGTCTCACCAATGCACACTCATGCATTTCTCATCAGCAAAGACCTGCTAGACCACTTTGACCCTTTACTGAACTTCAAACAGCTAAAGGACTTTGCTCAAGTGCGAGAACCTCTTCCCCTCCAGCCACACAGGTTACCAGAGCCAGACTGTCAGGTCACAGAGGTCACGGGAACTCCAGCAGCCAGCCATGGGTACACAGCCCCAACGGCAGACCAAAGCTCAAGTTCACTTCTCTGCACCTTAGTCAACGAACAGGGTACGGTGGTACCAGCTTACACCAAAGGGGTCGCTGTTCGGCTCAACCTGCGATGTGGTCAAACCTTAAACCACACGCTGGGTTTCTTCCAACACTCACCTGAATGTGTGGAACTCGGACTCACACTTGAAGCCACACCCCTCACTGAAGTGTCATCTTGTATAGTCTACATCCTGTGCAACAACTGCACGGCAACTGACATCAACATTCCCAAGGCCTACCGACTGGGATGGCTAGAGAGCCATGACTTTAATGACTTTGAACTTGTACTACCTGTCATTGGGCCCATTCCACCTGCACTGATACCCGAAGGGAGTACAAACAACACATTGTTCACTGCACCCTTCAAATCCGTCGTCATCACATCTGTCATGTCGGTGACCAAAGACCAGGTGTGCAGAATGGATCTGACAGATGACCAACACCTCGCAGTATACACAGTCTCCCACCAGAACATCAGTGAGACTGATGAAGCTGCTACACCTCTCAATAGCAAACTGACTGATGACACACCGACGGAGGAGCCTTACACAGGTTTTCAATCTCAAGTGCAGCAAATTCTACAAGACGCACATGCACTTCAGAGTGATACAGATCGCCAAAGACTCAGACAAGTTCTTTATAAGCTCAAAGAATCCTGTGCCAAAGACTTTTTAGACTGTGGTCTTACCAAACTACACACGGTGCACATACCTACGCACCCTGATGCTCCTCCCACTTCTGTCAAACAGTACAAGATTCCCATCGTCTCACACGAAACGGTGCAGGAGATCATTGAATCTATGCTTGAGAAAGGTGTCATCCGTCCACGCAACAGCACCTACTCAGCCCCCATCTGGCCCGTCCTCAAACCTAACGGCGAGTGGCGACCCACCATTGACTACAGGAAACTGAATCAACAGGTGCCGCTGTCATGATGGAACAAGACCCAGCTGGAACAAGAAATGCCCCGAATCAGAGGAGCCACAATCTTCCCTACACTTGATGTGGGCTCTGGATTCTGGACCATTCCGGTGCACCCGGAAAATCATCACGAGCTGGCATTCACATTTGGCAACCGACAGTTCACCTTCAACAGGTGTCCGTTCGACTATGCCAACTCACCAGCTGAATTCAACATCTGTTTGAACAAAGACTGTACAGACTCTAACTATGCTAGACTCAGTTTCGTGTCCCATCTTCCAAACAGGAAACAGGATGGTTTCAAAACTGCAAACAACAAGCCAGTGAAACACCAACACCTGTTCCAGCAATGTGATAACATCACAAAAACACACAATGTGACTGTGTACTGGAAGAAGGTAAAAGTACACTTGAAGCTACCAGGTCTAGACAAGGACTTAAAAGCTCAAACTGACACCCTCGCCAAAACTGGCGCACTAAATAACAGACTGTGGTCACTCCCAACCCACCCACCCACTTTCAAGGTTAAAGTGATCACATACAGCATAAGAACTTTACTAGCTAAACTGCCTACCTCAGAACCGCTTACGCTGGCTTCACTGTCTACAAAGACTATCATAGCGGACATGCAGGCTTCTGAAACCTCCATAATGACTTTGCTTAACCACCTCTCAGACCCCTCCATCCACCCTGGCACCCAGTCTACAGTCACTGACAACCAATGCCCCAGACCACTGCATGATACAAAGCACATGCTGCGTGCACAGAACAACATTATGGGATGTGCACCGTCTGACATCACAATGCCAGGGCTTGTAATGCCACGGAGCAAAAGGGGGAAAATGGCAATATATTTCCATGACGCATCATGTGCTCCACAACGCAGCACCAGAGCCACTGACGAGACACTGAAGCAAACGTCATGCCAGCAGCAAGATGTGGCAAAACATGGGCCAAGGCGAGCTAAACCCAGTCACCACCCACGAAGCAAAGAGACTGCCCTGTCCAACCAAAGACAACCCTCGCTTGTTTCTTCCTCCCCTTTCTCTCTCTCTCTCCCTGTTATCTGTACCAGGATGCTGCTGTGGTTTGCCGTGCTGTGCCGTCAGCCAACGAGAGGACAGCTGCCACCGAGAGAACCACTGAGACTCCTGATCAACGACGACAGAGCACACTACCCCAGCACCGTAACCCAATACAGCTGGACAGGTGTCCGATGGAGAGAGGACTCCCTCACTCACACTGAGGCCGATGCCAAACACATGTTCAGCCAACATGAGAAAGTGACTGTTTCACAAATGGAGTTAGGTGGACACCACCACCGCTCCAAACAGTTCCCGGGATCTTTGCTCAGAGCCGCTGCTGCCGCCAGAACGTTTAACATTGGTATGTCCAGTGTCAATGCAGCGAACCAGACCGTAAACTCCATGAAAACGCTGTTTACTGTCTTCCAGAATGACTTTACCCAGACTCAGCTGGTTACAGCATTAACGACAGACATGCTGTGGGAGGTTAGCTCCTCCAATGACAGCCTAACCACGGGTAAAACCCCACCATACATGATACCCTTAAGCCTTGTGCTAACTGTGCTGGCTAACGCCAGCTGACCTGCTACAAATACACCTGGCCAACTCTCTGGATAGCGCCATCTTACTGCACATCAATCCCAAACAGAGGGAAGTGGATGTGCTCCTGAACCAACCCATCAACACCCACACCAAGACACACATTCCAGATGTGGTGGCCTACCACGAGGGCGACACACAGCTGTACCTGGCCCCAAACCTGCACATGTGTACTTTGACCAAAGACATTCATTATCTCTGCCTTAGCAAACCCTTCCCCAGAGACAACGCTGAAGGAACCTGCGCATTGCAACCCCTGGTCAGCGACACACGCTGCCCTGCCGAAGCAAAGCCTGGTATACAAGTCACAGAAACGCAAGCAGAGATTGTAGGTGACTGATGGCTCGTCAACACTCCTGTGCGTACAGCTACACTGACCTACGACCAGCATGACACCGCCACCCGTGTCAACCTACTTGACCAGAGCATGTGGATTCAAATACCGAAAGGTGCCACCCGACACATTGACATTACTCCCATCGACACAGCCCTCCAAGCACTGTCTCGACAGCCCGTTCTGAACCGGTCATCTGCGGTCCGAGCCTGGACTGCTGCCGACACTGCACGGTGCATCTCCACTGTCATTGGTCACACCCTGACCCTCGGTGTGACCTTCATCCTATACAGGAGACTCAACGAGATGCGAACCTCTACAGCCAAACTCACGACAACCGTAGCTGGAGGTCTCCGATGGAATCCCCGGAAAGGGGGTGCCAAGTCAAAGACCACACCGAACCTCATCAAGCTGAATCCTCAGCTCCAGGAACCACCTGCCATCATGAACCACCTGCCATCATGATCCACCTGCTACACGACCATCATGATTCACCTGTCATCTGCCCATCGTGATGATTGCCGTCAGATGATATCCACACAGGGACTTCATCCGACGGAAAGGGGGGATGTAACGGATGCGCAGTTCAGTGATTCATTGGTTCTGAACTAATGAATCACGGTTCGTTGAATCTAAAACAATGCAAACCCAAAGCTTGTAGATTTTGAACTCAGGCATATAAACCCAACTCTCTCTAAACTAAATGCCTGGCCTGGCGCCAGCCTGGCTGGATTTAAAATATTTATGACCCTCTGGATGATACATTCCACAGTTACGTGAGCAGTCTCAAAGGAGAAACGAAACACCCACATTCCTAAACACACACACAAACTTTTTTTACGCTCTTTATGTAAGTCCTTAATAAGATGTATTTTTATAGGTTTGTGTGTTGCATAAAATGGTTAATCCTGTTATGCGAGGATTATAAGTTGCTGACTTAAATTGGAAATGTTTCTCCTAATTTAATGTTCTCAAATAGAATAATGAGTTGTAACCCTACCCCCCTGACCAGGTCATAAAACTTTATGATCCCACTGGGAAACAGAACAGCAAAGCCAGCTCACTGGTACCTTATTTCAATGTATTCTAAACTGGTACCTTTTCTCAATGTATTCTATATGTATTGAGTATTGCCTTTTTGGTGCATTAGATGTTTTCCATAATCAAAAATTGGAGTATCTACAAAATAAATCTTTAAATGTTAATAAAACTTTAAATGTGTCTAATTCTGCATATGAATGTAACGTTGTGTTTCTATCAGTTATATATGTCATTTATGGTATCTTTATAATTGTAAAAACCCGACTGTGTCGAATCTCGACGACAAATTACAAAAAGATGCATTGTTTCAGAAATACAATCTTTCTTAAGAAAAATGTTCAATTCTGTCAGCTATAACTCACGCGAGTGGGACTTTCCCCAGAGACAAAGGAACTTTTTTCCCGCTTCAGATTGCGGACGTTCATTGGTTGTTCGCGCAAACAGAGGCGTGAACCAGTCACTCCATAAGTAGAATTGACCCAGGAAGTTCCGCCCTCTCTTGTCTCTCTCTCTTGTCCCTCTTGCTTTTTGATCCTCTTCTATCGTCTCTGATCTCAGCACGGCGGCTGAGAGAACAGCCATTCTCATGGCTCCTTTGGGAGCTTTCATCTCCGTTGTTTTCGTTTCTTTTACTTACTAAGTTTATTCTCCTATTCACCTCTCCACAAGAGGAAGACGAACTTTGAAACGTTACTTTGTTGGACCGTTCAAATAATGTGTGATTCCGCAGCAGCCCCGGAAGACACGCCTAGCTACAAAGAACCACACACACGCTGGTCTGGCGAGTCACAAAAAGAGACCACATGCAAGTATCATTCTCTATGGAGATTTAAATGCTGCTTAAAGTTTGTCTATTACCTTTTCAAGGTGATTTGATTCGTTGTTGTCTTTCAAGGGTTACTGTCTGTGATTTTGCCATAACTGAGCGATTATTCTGTGATCGCGCCTATTCTCTCACCTCTCTCTCTCATCCTCTCTCACTCATTCTCTCTCTCTCTCTCCCTCATTTGGATTCTGTTATGTCTTGTACAAAGTTTACTGTCTGTATTGTCGTACTCGTATTTACTCTGTGTGAGTTGTAGTTTGATGTATTATTAGTTCAATTATTAAAAACCAATATATATTCATGATTGCTTCTGTCTAAAACGCTCACATCAAGAGTCAAGGAAATGTCTGATCTTTAGCTACAAGCTCGTTATTTTTCAGTAACTGAAATTTCATAATGGTAGGAGAATGAGTTTCATGGCCAGAAACTATTTTTCCTAGAATTATAAGAAGTGATAACCCTATTGAAAGTTAAATTAATTTTACGGCCGTTTGCTGGGAAAAAAAATCACTGTTTGATTGGCGGTAATTCACAGTAAGAGATATCACTATAATTGATATGAAGAATGGAATATTGACATATTAATGTGTAAATTACAGTGCCTCGTAATGAGTTATTGATATATACAATTGACCTATTTTTCATCTTTAATAATTGTAATTTAACTATCATATGAGATATATATATATTAAAATTCCCTATATATCATTTGAGTTAATTATAATGTACAACCCAGTGCGGCTACACTAGTATCTTGGACAGAAAAGGGAGATTCGAGATTGTCTATAATTAACTAGTTCTTTGGGGTCAAGTTGTGGTTTTTTGATGAGAGGCTTAATAACAGCCAATTTGAAGGTTTTGGGGACATATCCTAATGACAATGAGGAATTAATAATAGTCAGAAGAGGATCTATGACTTCTGGAAGCACCTCTTTTAGGAGCTTAGATGGTATAGGGTCTAACATACATGTTGTTGGTTTAGATGATTTAACAAGTTTATACAATTCTTCCTCTCCTATAGTAGACAATGAGTGGAACTGTTCCTCAGGGCGTCTATAGTGCACTGTCTGATGCGATACTGTAGCTGACGGCTGAATGGTTGCAATTTTATCTCTAATAGTATTGATTTTAGAAGTAAAGTAGTTCAAAAAGTCATTACTGCTGTGATGTTGGGAAATGTCAACACTTGTTGAGGCTTTATTTTTCGTTAATTTAGCCACTGTATTGAATAAATACCTGGGGTTATGTTTGTTTTCTTCTAAAAGAGACGAAAGGTAATCGGATCTAGCAGTTTTTAATGCTCTGTAGGATATGTTACTTTCCCGCCAAGCAATACGAAATACCTCTAGTTTTGTTTTCCTCCAGCTGCGCTCCATTTTTCGGGCTGCTCTTTTTAGGGTGCGAGTATGCTCATTATACCCTGGTGTCATACTGGTTTCCTTAACCTTCCTTAAGCGTAAAGGAGCAACTGTATTTAAAATGCTAGAAAAGAGAGAGTCCGTAGTTTTTGTTACATCATCAAGTTTTTCTGAGGTTTTGGATATGCTAAGGAAGCTGGATACATCAGGAAGATGTCTTTTGTGGTAGAAGTGATGGTTCTTCCATACTTGTAACAAAAAGTAGAATTTACAATTTTTCACAGCACGTTAAACTTCACTCTCTTACTTGATCTGGACAAAAAAACTGTGCATAAATTGAAAGTTTAAAGACTAGCTTCGATATTTGACCAATATTTTGATATATATACCAATATTTTGACTCACTGAACAGCGTCAATAAGTATTTATAGACCAAAGATGCATACCTGCGGAGATATATGGATATATTTACTGATGTTTACTTCATATTTCTTCAGACAGAATCGTCATTTCTATTCATTTTCCACTGATTTACGCGATCTGATGATAAACAGCCTCTCCCAGCGATCTGTGTGTGTGTGCAGTGCTGGGTGCTCGTGTGTGTGTGTCAGTCAGACTCTGATTGGTCCTTCTCCTTGTCAATCATTAGAGCAGTGGTTCTCAACCCGCGGCCCGCGGGCCGCATGTGGTCCGTCACATATTCAAATGCGGCCCGCCATATGCTGAATAAAAAAAATAAAAATAAAACTTTCAGTTTTACAATTAATTTTATTTTTTACATTGAAACATTTAGGCTACTAATGAAATATAAGCTATATCCTAATGTTTTTATGTGAAATTATTTTGTTTTTCATATATTATTTTCAGACATGAGCAGACCTACTCACACAACATTACGAACACATACAAGCGCGTATTTTGGCAGAATTCAATTCAAATAGTCATCAACAGCCATTAGTTAAGGTAAAATTGAGCATCAGAATGGACAAATTAGTTTTTAAGGGAGAAAAAAAGAAATGTGAAAAATGCCAGCGAATGAACATGTACAAACAAGAATAGTCGCAGTATCAGTAGAGAAGGAAAAGTGCTGGATTTCGGTTTGCCTCGCAACTCACTTGAAGAAGTTCAGGCAAATAACACCATATACTATGTAGCAATCCTTAATTGAAGAAATGTGGCAAAACATCTCTGGAGAGAACCTCATATTATTAAATTTGAAAGTGCTTTCCATATTTGGATCAACATAGACTACATTTGTGAACGCACATTTTCTGCAATGTTGCGCGTCAGGGTCATGCTCCCTTGCGCGTCTTACAGACTGCATCTAAAAGCCTCTTATATACTTTCTGCGTCCGCGAGTCCGCTATGGACCGCTAGGTAGGCATGACGTAAAAATCGTCATCGGAGAGTGTGTGCCGAGGCTCTGAGCAGACGACCGCACGGACAAGTGCGCGTGGTCAGTAGGCTTCAAAAGCACAATTGCACATGTGCAGGCAGAGTGAAGAAGCTCATTGCTACTCGAACCTGTGCAATCTGTCAATAAATGAATATAAAGACAGCGATGTGCAATAATTCTGGGCAATTGTTTGTTAACATGTTTGTTGCAGAGTGAACCATCAGCCTGCGCATTCAGAAGTATAAATTGAAGTCTGCGTCCGCGCTGGGCGTGTAAGTGTCCTGATTGCTCATCCGGAAAGTATAACACAGCGATTACGATAGCAAAGCTTGGTATGAGATTTTCTTGAGATCTGGGGCATTTTTATAAAAAAAATTTTTAAATGTACATCTGAAATGCTAACTTGTGCAGCGATGTAAAAGGCTGTAAATAGCATATTTTTACAACAGTAAATGACAAAATTCCACCCCTGATCGCTAAAGGAAGTTATTATAAACATTCGATCGGGGTTTAAAGTGAGTTTTGAGTAAAAGTGTACTAATAATTTCATACATTGTCTGATGTAGCTTGATGCTAACGTTAACTCTAATGCTACTATTAGCAGGTGCATTTCTTCTTTATAATGCATTTCTGTCACAATAATTCACGTAAGGTCGTAAGAAAATGTTGTGTTGTATTTTTATAGTAAGACTTTTGATAAATAAGGGCTAAATGCATACTGAGATTAAAGCGAGATTGCAGCTTTGTGTCTTTGTAAAGCCTGAAAAACCACAATAAAGGCTAATAAAGGTGGAATAAAAACAATAGAATAATGATAAAAGAATAATGCGGATAATGTATCATACCTGGAAGAGGTGTGAAAGACTCGTTTGGTGAGAACAATAGAACCATGAATCGGGGAGTTTTCAAAGCCAACACACATACAAAACACACAGGAGTGTTTACATGTGAGATCTTACAGAGATGACAAGTGCCATAAATCAATCTGATTAGCCTTCTCTAAAAACACACATGACATGGCCTTAGAAAATATTTCATAAAATTCACAGTTTTACATATTCGATTATGAAATTTTTTATGAAGTTTTGGAAGACTTGTGGCTTTAGCTACACTGTGTTTTTAAACTCATATCCTACATCAACAATTTTTTAAATACATTTAAAAAATGTTTTTAATATTTTTATTTTTGTTTTTATGTTTGAGCTTATATATCTCTATTATCATAACAGTCAGAGTGATTCTGATTCCTGAACAGTAAACTTTGAAGTGTCAGCTTTGTGAACAAATGTTGATTATGTATCTAGTCAGAAAGAATCATGAGCAGAAGCTTTTTTATTTTGGGTATGTCATTTCTGTCTCCATGCCAAAAATGGGGGTGACTGGTAAGGGGTTAAGGTGTTGAGAATGGATTTGACCCGTGCAGGAGACAGCTGTGCCTGCATTATGATCGAGTCCCATGCCACCCCCAAATACGTTGTCCTCTGAGCAGAGAGAACGCTTTTCTTGGCATTGAGTCTCAACCCCAGAGATATGAGATGAGCTAGAAGCGCTAGCTCCTGAGACTGAGCCAGAATCAGCCAGTCGTCTATATAGTTCAAAATGCGGATGCCCTGGAGTCATAGAGGAGCCAGAGCTGCATCCATGTATTTCGTGTATGTGCGGGGTGACAAAGCTAGGCCCAATGGGAGAACCTGTCACTGGTAAGCTTCGCCCCCGAAAGCGAACCTCAGGAACTTCCTGTGTTGTGGCAAGATCTCGATGTGAAAATAAGCATCCTTGAGATCGATAGTAATGAACCAATCGCCTGACTTGATCTGAGACACAATCATCTTGCTTGTCAGCATTTTGAACTTGTTTTCTATGTTCTGAGGTAGCGGTTCAACCCACGAAGAACTAAAATCGGACACAACCCCCGTCTTTCTTAGGAACAAGAAAATACCGGCTGTAATAGCCTGACTGTCTGGGAAACGTGTTCTATGGCCTCTTTGTCCAGTACAGTTTGGAATTCCTGTGTCAACAAATGTTCTCGTTCCGGTTTCACGGAAGTGGAAACCATGCCGCTTAAACATGGAGGACGATAAGCAAATTGAAACCTGTAGCCTTTCACTACAGTCCTTTCTACCCATGGGGAGATATTTGGCAGTAGCTTCCATGCTGCCAGCTTCTCCGAAAGGGGCACTAATTTTGAAAATTCATTTTGTTGGGGGGATATTAGATGTCCAGTGTCCTGAAACGTGGCAGGATGCAACCGAGCATTTAACATTTCACTGGAGGCCACTGCTCCCCGAAACACCAGTGGTGGAGGAGATAAAACAACGGGCCCTTGAGGGTGCCAGGAAAGAGTCTTTATTATCTGTTGGAACTTTATGCGCCCCTCCTGGAGAGGGCACACCCCTGCGGTCCTGGGCGCACCAGCCTCAGGACTTCTTTTTGGGGGAGATCTTAGAGGCGGGCTGAGAAGTGCTGAGAAACCGAACTTGGTCGGGACTGGGTGGCTGACGGTCCCGACGCTTGAGCACGGCGGGGGAGGAACCTCACAAACACTTCCTCATAGCGTTTCACCTCCCAAAACCTAGTGGCGACAGTGTTGACAGCAACGCCAAATAGGCCGGAAGGTGTGACAGGGGCATCAAGAAGGAAAGCTAGATCCCTCTCCCTGATGCCCGTGAGGTTCAGCCACAGATGTCTCTTCGTAGAGACCATAGCAGCCATAGAACAGCCGATGGCATGGGCCGTCTGTCACGTACGTTGATACAAGGAACACAGGAGAGATCCAAATGCAGGTACGAGGTTTATTGAGGGGCAATCCAAAAGGGGTAAACAGTCCAGGCAGGGTCAAAACCAGAATATCCAATAAACAAAACAAGAACACATGGGAAGAGCAGACTCTGGGAAGTATCAAACATACAACAAGGACTCCGTGACAAAGACTCAGACAGACCAGGTATAAATACACAAAAGGATAATGGGGAAACAGGAGACAGGTGGGGAACAATCAATTAACTAAACAAGGAGGAAGGTGACCAAATAAGGAGACAGGAAGTGATAATATGATAAACACCGTGGGAACTGAGGACACCTAGTGGAAACCCAGGGAACACAACCCAGACACTGTGACAGTACCCCCCCTCTACGGAGCGGCTCCCAGACGCTCCAAGACAGACACAAAACAGAGACCAGGGGGGAGGCGGACAGGTAGAGGCTCAGGGGGAGGGACGGAGGGTCAGAAAAGAAAAAACATGGGGAACAGGAACAGGAGTGAACACAAACACAAAAAGCAAAAACAACAACATGAAGCCCTCCAGGGCGGAGCGGAAGACCACCACAACCGTGTAGTCAGAGCGAGAGCCCCCCAGGGCGGAGCGGAAGACCACCACAACCGTGTAGTCAGAGCGAGAGCCCCCCAGGGCAGAGCAGAAGACCACCACGTCCATGTGGTCAGAGCAGAAGCCCCCCAGGGCGGATCAGAGGACCACCACGTCATCGTGGTCGACGCCAGAGTCCCCCAGGGCGGAGCAGATGACCACCACGTCCTCGTGGTCGATGCCGGAGTCCAACAGGGTGGAGCAGAAGGCCACCCAGTGACTTGACCTGACTCAGAAAATTCAACGGTGACCAGCATTGTCTCTGGACAGTCCATGGTACCTAGCCCTGGCTCTGGAAGGTCATCAGTGACTATCCCTGACTCAGGAAGATCATCAGTGACTTGACCTGACTCTGAAAGTTCCACGATGACTAGCCTTGTCTCTGGAAAGTCCATGGTACCTAGCCCTGGCTCTGGAAGGTCATCGGTGACTGGCCCTGACTCTGGAAGGTCATCGGTGACTGGCACTGACTCTGGAGTGTCATCGGTGACTGGCCCTGACTCTGGAGGGTCATCGGTGACTATCCCTGACTCTGGAGGGTCAATGGTGACTAACCCTGAATCTGGAGGGTCCACAAGGACCTGACTAGCCTCTGGAAGGTCAACCGGAACCTCACTCAACTCTGAAAATTCAACAGTCACCTGACTCGACTCTGGAGGGTCAACTGGAACCCGACTCGACTCTGGAGGGTCAACTGGAACCCGACTCGACACTGGGGGGTCAACTGGAACCCGACTCGACTCTGGAGGGTCAACGGTGACTAACCCTGACTCAGGAGGGTCCATGAACACCTGACTCGACTCTGGAGGGTCCACGAACACCTGACTCGACTCTGGAGGGTCCACAAACACCTGACTCGACTCTGGAGGGTCCACAAACACCTGACTCGACTCTGGAGGGTCCACAAACACCTGACTCGACTCTTGAGGGTCCACAAACACCTGACTCGACTCTGGAGAGTCCACTGGAACCTGACTCGACTCTGGAGAGTCCACTGGGACCTGACTCGACTCTGGAGGGTCCACACACACCTGACTCGACTCTGGAGGGTCCACAAACACCTGACTCGACTCTGGAGAGTCCACTGGGACCTGACTCGACTCTGGAGGGTCCACAAACACCTGACACGACTCTGGAGGGTCCACAAACACCTGACTCGACTCTGGAGGGTCCACAAACACCTGACTCGACTCTGGAGAGTCCACTGGAACCTGGACCTGACTCGACTCTGGAGAGTCCACTGGGACCTGACTCGACTCTGGAGAGTCCACTGGGACCTGACTCGACTCTGGACTGCCGGTGGAGAAGTGAGACGCCTCGGCTTCGGGCACCGCCTCTGGAGCGGCCTCGGTAACGGCCTCGGGAGCGGTCTCGGGCACCGCATCGGGAGTGGCCTCGGTCTCCGGAACAGCATCGGGCACCGCCTCGGCCTCCGGAACAGCATCGGGCACCGCCTCGGCCTCCGGAACAGCATCGGGCATTGCCTCTGCATCAGTCACCGCCTCGGCCTCCGGAACGGCATCGGTCACTGCCTCGGCATCCGGAACGGCCTCAGGCACCGCCTCGGGAATGTCCTCCTGGACGGCAGTGGCCCGCTCGGGAACGTCCTCCTGGACGGCAGCGGCCCGCTCGGGAACGTCCTCCTGGATGGCGGCGGCCCGCTTGGGAACGTCCTCCTGGACGGCAGCGGCCCGCTCGGGAACGTCCACCTGGCTTTGAGGAACGGTAGGCGCCTGTCTCCTCCTCCTCCACCCTCTATGATGGCGAGTCGGTGGCACCTTGTCTGGAGACTCAGGCGTTGAGTCGGCCATCTTGTGCTGTGGCGCTGGGCTGGTGGCCATCTTGTGCTGTGGCTCTGGGCTGGCAGCCATCTTGTGCTGTGGCGCTGGGCCGGCGGCCATTTTGTGCTGTGGCTCTAGGCTGGCAGCCATCTTGTGCTGTGGCTCTGGGCTGGCAGCCATCTTGTGCTGTGGCGCTGGGCTGGCGGCCACTTTGTGCTGTGGCTCTAGCTCAGCAGCCATGACGTGAACCGTCTTGGGAACATCTAGGATCCTTGATAGCATCTCGAAGTAATAGAGAAGGGTGTCAGCGGCCATCCTGGGCGTTGGTGCTGAGCTGGCAGCCATCTTGCACTGTGGGGTGATGCTGGCTTCCATCTTGCCTCGTGGTGCGGGGTTGGTGGTCATGCACCGCAGCGGCGCTGGGTTGGCGGCCATCTTGTGCTGTGGTGCTGGACCTGCGGCCATCATGGGCATTGTCGCTGGCTTCTTTCTTCTGCCCTGGTGAAACGGCGGCTCTGGTCCCTCCCACGTGAGCCCCGAGTCGAAGGGGGGCCATGGTGGAGAGCGATGCTGAGCTTCCTCTCGCCCACCTCCTCCTCGGCGACCTCCCCTGGTCCCGCGAAAAATGACCAGGCGGGTTCCCTCAAACCGATTGCTCCTCTCCCGCTCGGTGGCTGGGGAAGAAGCGTTAATTGACATACCGCTGGATCTCAAGGTGACAGAGTCCTTCTGTCACGTACGTTGATACAAGGAACACAGGAGAGATCCAAATGCAGGTATGAGGTTTATTGAGGGGCAATCCAAAAGGGGTAAACAGTCCAGGCAGGGTCAAAACCAGAATATCCAATAAACAAAACAAGAACACATGGGAAGAGCAGACTCTGGGAAGTATCAAACATACAACAAGGACTCCGTGACAAAGACTCAGACAGACCAGGTATAAATACACAAAAGGATAATGGGGAAACAGGAGACAGGTGGGGAACAATCAATTAACTAAACAAGGAGGAAGGTGACCAAATAAGGAGACAGGAAGTGATAATATGATAAACACCGTGGGAACTGAGGACACCTAGTGGAAACCCAGGGAACACAACCCAGACACTGTGACACCGTCTGCTTAGTCGCACGCAGAGACAGATCTCCACAGAAGCAAGAGATGAAGTCTCCTCGGGCCTTTCAGAAGAAGCGCCGGGCGCTTGAGAAACGGAAGTGAGGGCTTCATTATCTGGCGAGAGCACGAGAGAAAGGGGCGGAGTCATCATTCAGGGGGTCATTCATTGAGGGGGTGCAAACTTTTACAAAATAAGACTTATAATGTATTTAAGCTGTCTACTACCATAGCAAACCTTAAAAACTCTCTACTGAGAATACAGCTAAAACCAGCCTAAGCTGATCAGTTGCTTTGGGTAGTCTCCCAAGCTGGTTTTTAAGTGGTTTTGGCCACTGTCACGCTGGTCTTAGCTGGGTTTTAGCTGTTTTTTACTGAATCCACTGGTTTTAGCTGGTTTTGGCCGGATTAGCATAGAAACATGCTAACAACATGCTAGTTACTCACTAATCAGGCTATAAACATGCCTTTAACATGGTTTTAAAGTGGTTTTGGCCACTGTCACGCTGGCCTTATGTGGTCTTAGGTGGTTTTAGCTGGTTTTCTTTACTGAATCAACTGGTTTTAGCTGGTTTAGTATAGAATAATGAAAAACAACATGCTAGGTTTTGGCCGGATTAGCATAGAAACATGCTAACAACATGCTAGTTACTCACTAATCAGGCTATAAACATGCCTTTATGTAAACATGCATCAACTGGTTTTAGCTGGATTAGCATAGAAACATGCTAGTCACTTGTTAGTAATGCTAGCAACATGCTAGAGACATGCTAGTCATGCTAGCAACATGCTAGTAACTTTGCTGATCAAGCTAGCGACATGCTAGTCACATGCTAATCATGCTAGCAACATGTTAGTCGCATACTAATCATGCTAAAAACATGCTAGCGACATGCTAGCAACATGCTAATCATACTAGAAACATGCTAGCAACATGCTAGTCGCATGATAGTCATGTTAGAAACATGTTAACGACATATTAGCAACATGCTAATCATGGTAGAAACATGCTAGCAACATGTTAGCGACATACAACCAACATGCTAATCATGCTAGAAACATGCTAGCAACATGCTAATCATGCTAGCAACATGTTAGCGACATACTAACAACATGCTTATCATGCTAGGAACATGCTAGTCGCATGATAATCATGCTAGAAACATGTTAGCGACATACTAACAACATGCTAATCATGCTAGAAACATGCTAGCAACATGTTAATCATGGGTTATTCATGGGTTATATAATTAATGTTGTTCAGTTGCTTTGACGCAATTCTTTTGTTTAAAGCGCTATATAAATAAAGGTGACTTGACTTGACTATTGTATACTGTTTTATGCATGCTTATGACAGAACCACTCATTCATGTAACCTTACATATACCATGTTTGGTCTCTATGAATTCATCTTCAGATGATCTAATTGAGAGAGTATATGTTTATACCTATGCAACATATTAGTGTTCTGAGAACCTTTAGTAATTTTGCATCAAAACCCAATGAGTTCCATTATGTAAATTACCATGCTCTCACATAAAGGGTCATAAACCTCTAGTATTTCCAACCTCCCGCTCGGAATTACAGCCTTTCTCATTGGACAAGCCCACCCTGAGAGGCGTTAATCTTCTCAGACCTTAAAAGGCTCATGCACAGTTCTGCCCATGTTCTTCTTCTGCTACGTCTTCTCAAGTTCAAGTTCAGTTTATTTAAAAGCACAATTAAAACATACACAGGCCGACCGAAGTGCTGTACAAGTTGGAAAAAATAAAAGATTAAGTACTCTAAAGTCAGCAAAACAGTTTAAAACAAAACACTTATAAAGTAAACTAATAGTAGCAAAACCATTTATGACAGAACACTCTTACAAGCTAATAGCAACAGAGAATAGATAAGTTTTGAGACATGATTCGAACTCAGACAAATGAAATGATAGCGAATGATTACAATGTAGTCTGTGCACGCGGGCACACTTCCGGAAAAATCGGCCGAAAAAAAGACCAAAAAACCGGCCGACTGCCGATCGCGTATTTTAAGCAAAAACCGACCGCTTCCGATTTATGGCCGGTCAACCGGTGCATCCCTAGTGTCTCTGCATTTATTTGCAATCAAGTCAACAATATCGCTGTAGATCAAGTGACCCCAATTAAGCAAGCTAGAGGTGACAGCGGCAAGGTACCGAAACTCAATTGGTGACAGAATGGAGAAAAAAACCTTGGGAGAACCCAGGCTCAGTTGGGGGGCCAGTTTTCCTCTGACCAGATGAAACCAGCAGTTCAATTCCAGGCTGCAGCAAAGTCAGATTGTGCAGAAGAATCATCTGTTTCCTGTGGTCTTGTCCTGGTGGTCATCTGAGACAAGGTCTTTACAGAGGATCTGTATCTGGGGCTCTAATTGTCCTGGTCTTCGCTGTCTTTCAGGGATGTAGAGGTCCCTTTCTAGGTGCCGATCCACCATCTGGTCTGGATACGAACTGGATCCGGGTGACTGCAGTGACCCTATGATCTGGATACAGACTGGATCTGGTGGCTACGGTGACCTCGGAATAAGAGAGAAACAGACTAATATTAGCGTAGATGCCATTCTTCTTTTGATGTAGCAAGTACATCGGGTATTATGGGAAGTGTTCCCAGTTCCAGTTTACCTAATTAATGCAGCCTAAAAATCCTTTAATGGATTTGGATATTAAAAGCATATTAGAATGTTATGTGTAAGCCAGGTTAAAGAGATGGGTCTTTTATATGTAGATTTAAACTGCAAGAGTGTATCTGCCTCCCGAACAATGTTCAGTAGGTTATTCCAGAGTTTAGGCACCAAATAGGAAAAGGATCTGCCGCCCGCAGTTGATTTTGATATTCTAGGTATTATCAAATTGCCTGAGTTTCGAGAATGTAACGGACGTAGAGGATTATAATGTAAAAGGAGCGCATTCAAATACTGAGGTGCTAAACCATTCAGGGCTTTATAAGTAATAAGCAATATTTTAAAATCCATATGATGTTTGATAAGGAGCCAGTGCAGTGTTGACAGGACCGGGCTAATACGGTCATACTTCCTGGTTCTAGTAAGAACTCTTGCTGCTGCATTTTGGACTAGCTGTAGTTTGTTTACTAAGCGTGCAGTAAAACCACCCAATAAAGCATTACAATAATCTAACCTTGAGGTCATAAATGCATGGATTAACATTTCTGCATTTGACATTGAGAGCATAGGCCGTAATTTAGATATATTTTTTAGATGGAAAAATGCAGTTTTACAAATGCTAGAAACGTGGCTTTCAAATATTGCGATCTAATAGCACACCTAGGTTCCTAACTGATGACGAAAAATCAGAAGAAGAGAAATGTCCTATTTTGACTGAGAAAATAACAGTCCCCCCTAACCCAACGCAATGCTCCAGTCGCGAGATGAGGATTGAGTGATTGATGGTATCAAAAGCAGAGGATAGGTCTTACATTACTAAAATGACAGAGTCCCCCAAATCTGTTGCCATATAAATATCATTGAGAACTTTTACAAGAGTGGTTTCTGTGCTGTGCAGTGATTTAAACCCAGACTGAAACTTCTCAATAACCTGATTATCAGTCAGGAAGGTCTGGAGCTGTAAAAACATTTTTTTTTTCAGTATCCTAGAAATAAATGGCACAATGGAAATCGGACGACAATTTGATAAAATTGAAGCATCAAGTGAGGGTTTCTTTAGAACAGGTGTAACCGTGGTAATTTTCAAATTAGATGGTAAAGCTCCTTCTAACATAGATTTGTTAAATAGCGACACCAGCCCTGGGCCGACAGTGTCAAATATTTGTCTCAGATAGTACGGATGTATGGTCTCATGTGAGTTAAAGGAGGGTTTGAGTTTAAGCATAACTTCCTTTACATAATGCGGAGAGACAGGATTGAAAGAAGTCCACAGGACAGGTGAAGTCATCTCTTTTGGTATTACCTGATCGGAGATCGGAAACTGGGCTCTCAGACTTGAAGCTTTACTGCTGAAATAACTAGAAAAATTCTCACAAAGAGCCAAAGACAGGTAGTGAAGAGAAATAACAGGGGGGTTAAAAATGGAGTTAATAACAGAAAAAAAGAGCTTTTGGGGTGTGGTGGTGTTTTTCAATTTGTTTAGAAAAACAGGAAGCCTTAGCTTTCTTAACAGCATACTGATATGATGATAGGCAATTTTTTTAAGATCTCATAGGAAATCTGTAATTTGTCCTTTTTCCACTTCCTTTCTGCTTTTCTGCATGACTGTCTCAAGGAACGAATACTGTGGTCAGCCCATGGCTCCAATTTATATGTAGGTTTTGGTTTAAAGAGTTTAAAATGAGCTGTAAAGTTTACTGCACCTGTCCATGTGGTATTTAAAACATTACAATTATTTTCAACATTAAGATCAGATAATAGAGATTCTAGTGATATAAGAGGGTTGACCTCATAATGGAATTTGACAAAATCCTCACAAAAATGAGGCAAATATTCATGGGCATGTGTATCTTAGAGGCAGGTGTAAGAGAAGGCAGTGGGAGAGAAAAAATGATCAGAGATGACAAAATCAACAACTTCAAAGTCAGTTACAGATAGATGTGTAGGATGGTTAACCCTCTGGAGTCTAAGGGTATTTTTGGGGCCTGGAGAAGTTTTGTCGCCCTGACATTTGTGCTTTTTTCAGTTTCTTATAAATATCTAAATGGGTAAAGTCTAATCTTACTGTAATCAGCACAAACTGGGCTGTAATTATATGTGAAATTATTGTACGTACATGATTGTGTTTTTGAGGAAAAAAATGTTATGCGTGGTTAGTGAAAAACTAAAAATGTTAAAACATTGAGTATTCACTGAGTTATAGTTCATTTTAATGACGTGTTTGTAAATGAAGATCAGCGCAGACAAAGGCTGCAGACAGCACACCTTGTTTGTTATCTTTATTTTATGTGCACAAAGTTTTGTTGTTATTATGTCTGTATCCAAAAAAAGGTAGACCCTTTACAGATTCGTTTGATGTATTGCTCTTATCTGTACGATTAAAACTGAAAGTGTAATTTAAGTTCTTTTCGAGGTTATCAGGAGAAAATGACTCATAACGCGTATATGCGTTAATCGACTCCAGAGGGTTAACCCACTGCAGTAGGTTAAAAGAGTCAATTATTTAAAAAAACTCAGGAGTTAGCTGCTTAGGGGGCAACATATATGGACGTTAAAGTCACCGGAAGGGATGATGTTTAGTGATCAGATCCCCTACAAACTCTGAAAACTCTACAATGAAATTTTTGATTAGATGTGGTGGTCGATAGATCAGAGCTAAGACCATGGGTTTAGACCAGTTCAGAAATAGAATCTAAGCTTCAAAACTTGTGAAGGTGGCATAAGATAATAGTCTGCATTGAGGTCTAAAATAATCTTTGGCAATTATAGCTAGCCTGCCACCTAGTTCAGAATATGGACTGAGGTCCCCCACCTTCACCCACGACTCAGTGATAAACAGAAAATCCAGGTCATAAGCAGTGGTAAAATTGTTCAGAATGTATGACTTGTTCACCAGAGAGCGAGTGTTTATCAGCTAAATTTTTGGGAAGCATAGAATGGTGCGCAAAGCAGGTGCTTTTCTTAGAGGCCAGAGGTTGGCAGTATTAGCTCCCTCATGGCACAGCTGGATAATAATCAGAGTGTGGAGATATTCCGCTTGATTTCGGGAGACAGGAGAAGCAGGAGCAGAGGCAGGGGGGTCGGTCATGATTGACCTAAGCCAATGTGTCACCGGGGTTGGCCGCTCCAGCACCATAAAGCGATTTGATACCATAACCCTTGATCGAGGCAACAAACTGAGTACTGCCAAAGAACCAGCTCTCATTAAGGTTTTAATTCTGACAATCACACCCCCACGTTTCCCACTTCTTCTCCAATGCTTTCTTGGAGTAGTTTCCAGAGGTAGTAACCGGAGGAAGGCGGGGACGTCCCGTAAGAGTCCCATGTGTGTGGTTTCGCGAAAATGCTCAAATTCGCATCCAAGACACTTACACAGGAACTACGAATGTTCAAGAGAGTCTGATGATCATACGTGAAAGACAGGAAGGCACTTAAAAACAACCAAATAATAAACAGAGCTGAGAGCAGAAGATGGCTCGCCACATACACAGGCGCCATCTTGAAACTCAAATTCTAGTTGTGATCAAGTCTTCTGCTAAAATTTTCTGATTGCAGCCCGTGTGAAGAGCCTGAGCCGGTGCGAGCATTCCCGGAGGGCTCCAACACATAGTCAGTCAGTCTGCGGTTCAGTTAGATTCTGAGAAGATGAGGTGTGCTAAAACGCTTATGCAGCTTTTAAGTCTCTCTTAATGTCTCTCTTAGCTCTTTTTCACTTTCCACTGGGAAGAAATATACATTTCACTAAACAAAACAGATGTATAGACCCAATTATAAATGGTGCTGATGGTTTAACTCAGGTGGTTAACTCTTTTCATAGCTTCATAGTTTTCCTGATGGTTTCAGCCATCAAGACTCATTTAGCCTTTCCCATGCATCAGTGATTTGTTTGTTTGTTAGACTAGTTTGTGTTAGTCTGTAGTTAATAAAGCTAATTACATGAGTTTTTGATTCTGCCTTTTAAATTAATTCTGATTTTGCTACGTTTTAATGCATCAATAGTGTATGAAATATTTTATGTAGCCAAGAAAATATCATTTCCTTGAGTTGATATGAATGTACACTGAATGTTCGGTGGACGAATAGATTAGTTGAGGACAATTTAATTATGCTACAGTAACTACTTGCAGCTCATTTAAATTAATAATATAATTATTATTAATTGCAAGTATTTATATACAGTACATTTCCCTTACGTTTCCCTTTTGAGCTAATTTGCTACAAGGATTATCATCTACATCATGTGACTAGCAGGCATTGAGACACTGCAGGGGAAACATTAAGTATACTCGCAAGTGTGTAGTTCCATAACCTAAACTGGATTGAAGGAGTGGGAGCCTCCAGCCTTGTACCAGCACTGAAAAAGTCCCAGAAAATGTGTGCCAGGCTATTACAAAATAAGTTGTGAGTACAATTCAGCCTGCTGTGCATAACTTGACTGTTGACTGTTTTTGGTAGGGGGATTTATTTTAGATTTTTCTATTCTAATATTTTGACTATTTGAACTATTTTATGCTGTGGATTGTTAACTGCTTGAATTACTGCATGCTTTTTGAACTGAACAATTTTTTTTCTCTTTGTTGCCTAATTTGTGGTTACGTAATTTTGAACAGATTTGTTCTTGTTTTTCTTTGTTTTCTGTCTCTAATCAAGTAAATTTTGCAACACTTGGATTTGCTCACTTTTGACTGTACATATATGAATGCCATCTATGTATCTGTTGTGTTGACTGGGTCGTGTTTCCTATTGAAAGGTGATTATTGTTGGTATTATTGCATTGATTGCTGGTGAGGATCTCCTGGTTAAAGGTTTTGTTTAAAGCAGTGCTCACACTGTGTGAAGTCCTTTAGGATTGTAATTGTATGATAAACTGGTGTTTATCATAGCAAAGGCAACATATCATATTAATTCAGTGAGTGGAGGACGAGAGCGCCAGAGTTTGTGCGGTTAGAAGAAATGTCTAGCATTGATTCTGATCATGGCTTGTCTTGACAAACATAGCAAGTATGACATTTTGCATAAGGAGATGTCACACTGCAGGACTGTGTGACAAATCTTCTGACACTGCCAGAAGTTCATCAGAGGTCAAAATTTGATTGCAACCCCATTAATCGGCTGTCGGTGAAAATCCATTGTCAAACCAGCAATCAAAAACTACATATTTTAGACTAAGATTGAAGGAATCTGTTAGTATTTTTAAAATTTGTCTCAGACGACCAAATTGTGGCCAAAATCGCACAGTGTGAGACAGGCTTTAGAAAGTGGTTCTCAAACCTGTCCTGGAGTACCCCCAGCTCTACACATTTTGTATGTCTCCCACATTTATCACACTTGATTCAACTCATCAGCTCATTAGTGGAGACTGCAAGACCTGAAGTGGGAGTGTCAGATATAGGGAGACATACAAATGTACAGTGTTGGGAGTACTTTATGTACAAACAAAAACATTTGGAAAACGTTACAAAAGGAGATTCTACAAAACAGTTTTCAGCCAATGTGGCAAACCAAATGTGGGCAACCTATGGCAAAAATTGGCATAATCGACAATGACCAATCTGGATGTAAACCAAATATGGCCCACATATGTTTCAGCAAATGTGGCCCAAATATCTTATAACACATCTGGGACAGGTTTGGCAAAGATATGGCTCAGTGACCACTGGCTCATCTGAATGTCAGCCAAAAGTGGCTCAAATATAATGTTGCAAATGTGGCCCAGTATTTGTCACGGTGTCTGGTCTGTGTTCCTGATCGTTACAGAAGGACTCCATCATGTCTAGATCCAGCGGTGTGGGACTTCGTGTACGTTCCCCAGCCAGTGTGGAGGAGTGGAGGGCGAAATTCCTCAAATTAACCACCCTCCGTCAAGAGGGGAATGAGGTGGGTGGTGTGGCACAAGTGTTCTGGACCCTGGCAGGTGGAATGGGATATAATGTTGCGGCCCTGAAAGACCTTTTCAACGCCGGTCTGGATAACCCTGTGCCAGAAAGGGAAATGGACCAGCTGGACGCTTTTGATTTTTGGGGGTTCATTTTGTACCTACAACATCGGTCTCCGTGGGATACCCCAGCCACACCTGTCTCTCCCGGTGGGATGGCTGACTCTAGACCGGGGTTTACAGACAGGAGGACCGCCAGCCTAGCACCACTGCACAATATGGCCGCCAGCCCAGCGCCACTGCGCAAGATGGCCGCAAGCCCAGCGCCACAGCAAAAGGTGGCCGCAAGCCCAGCGCCACAGCACAAGGTGGCTGCCGGCCCAGCGCCACAGCACAAGGTGGCTGCCGGCCCAGCGCCACAGCACAAGATGGCCGTCGGCCCAGAGCCACGGCACAAGATGGCCGCCTGTCCAGCACCTCTGCACAAGATGACAGCCAGAGTTGACCCTCCAGAGTCGAGTCAGGTTCCCGTTGACCCTCCAGAGTCGAGTCAGGTTCCCGTTTACACTCATGAGTTAATCACTACCACAGTTAGACCTCAGAAGTCAAGTCAAGTCACTGGTGATCTTCATGGGCAAAGTCAAGTCACCAATGATCTTCATGGGCAAGGTCAAGTCACCAGTGTTCTTCATGGGCAAAGGCAAGTCACCGACTATCTTCATGAGCAAAGGCAAGTCACCAGTGTTCTTCAGGAGCAAAGTCAAGTCACCAATGATCTTCATGGGCAAAGTCAAGTCACCAATGATCTTCATGGGCAAACTCAAGTCACCAATGATCTTCATGGGCAAAGGCAAGTCACCGACTATCTTCATGGGCAAAGGCAAGTCACCATTGATCTTCATGAGCAAATGCAAGTCACCATTGATCTTCATGAGCAAAGTCAGATCACCAATGATCTTCATGAGCAAAGTCAGATCACCAATGATCTTCATGAGCAGAGTCAAGTCACCAATGATCTTCATGAGCAGAGTCAAGTCACCATTGATCTTCCTGAATCCAGTCAAAACACCACAGATCTACCAGAGCCTCTCCACGTCTCTGCTGAACTACCAGAGCATCTCCATGTTTCTGGTGAACTACCAGAGCCTCTCCACGTCTCTGCTGAAATACCAGAGCCTCTTCTCGTCTCTGAGAACTTTCAGAGCCTCGTCACGTCTCAGCCAAACTCTGAGCGCTCGACTTATCCTGTCGTGGCCACGGAGGCCACCCTTAACCTGTTCATGTTCTCTGTTTCAGACTTGCCTAACCAGACTTGCTCTCCTGTGTCATCAATCCCACTGTGGTGGTTTTCAGCGCCGCCCTGGTGGGCTCCTGTCCCGACCGCACGGCTGTGGTTGTCTTCTGTGTCTCCCTGGTGGGCTGCTGTCTCGACCGCACGGCTGTGGTGGTCTTCTGCGCCACCCTGGTGGGCTTATGTCTCGACCGCACCGCTGTGGTGGTCTTCTGCACCGCCCTGGTGGGCTTCTGTCTCGACCGCACGGATGTGGTGGTCTTCTGCGCCGCTCTGTTGGGCTTCTGTCTCGACCGCACGGATGTGGTGGTCTTCTGTGCCGCCCTGGTGGGTTTCTGTCTTGACTTATGGCTTATGACTTATGGCTCCAGTTCAGCCTTGCTCCACCCTGGATTCCTGTCGGTTCGGCCCTGGGCCCCTGAACTTTCTGTTCTCTCCTGGCCTTGTGTTTTGTTGTTGTTTTTTTGTTTTCTCTGTTTCCCACTATGGACCTGGCCCTCCGTCCCTCCCCCTGGTCCTCCGCCGGTCCACCTCCCTCCTGGTTTCATTGTTGTTGTTTTTGTTTTGTTTTTGCACTTCCTGTCTCTGTTACCCTCTATTACTTGGCCCTCTGTTCCTCCACCTGGTCCTCCGCCGGTCCACCTCCCTCCTGGTCTCGGTGTTCCTTGGGTTGTTCTTATGTTCGGGTGGAGCATCTGGTAGCTGCTCCATAGAGGAGAGGGTAATGTCACGGTGTCTGGTCTGTGTTTCCCTGGGTCTCCACTAGTGGTCTCACTTCCCCATAGGCACCTCACCGCAGGCACTACAATTCCCACAAGGCCTTGCTTGTCCCTTCGTCACAGTAATTGCACACCTGTTAATTGCACTCAGGTGTCTTCACTTCATAGTCATTACCCTGCCTATTTAAACCGGTCTGTTTCTGTTTGTTTCATGGAGTTCTTACTTTCCATCACCTAGTTTCCTCGCGTTCCCTTGTGGTTCTAGTTTCTTGTTTCGTTTTTGTTTTGTTTTTGGACGGATGTTTCTGGTTATGACCTTTTGCCTGTTTTTGGATTTTGATTTTGGATTACCCAGTAAATCTCACACTGCTTTTGGATCTCTCGGTTCCTGTGTTCACGATAGTTACAGTATGTCAGAGGTCGCATGAATCTGGAGCAACTAGGGGTTATGTGTCTTGCTCAGGGACACATTGGTGTCTCACAGTGGATTCAAACCCAGGTCTCTAACACCAAAGCCATGTGTCTTATCCACTGCGCCACCAACACCCCATATACTGTATAACACCCCAACACCCATATGTGGGCCAGGTTTGGCAAATATATGGCTCAGTGACCACTGGCTCACCTCGATGTGAACCAAAAGTGGCCCACATATAATATAGCAAATGTGGCCCAGTTATCTTATAACACATCTGGTCCAGGTTTGGCAAAGATATGGCTCAGTGACCACTGGCTCATCTGGATGTAAGCCAAAAGTGGCCCAAATATAATGTTGCAAATGTGGCCCAGTTATCTTAAAAGACATCTGGGCCATGTTTGGAAAAGATATGGCTCAGTGACCACTGGCTAATCTGGATGTGAGCCAAAAGTTGCCCCCATATATAATGTTGCAAAACAGTTTGCAACTAGACGGATGTACTGTTACTTCTTCTACAGTCATGAATCTGGGTGTTATATTAGACAGCAACTTGTCTTTTGAAAACCATATTTCGCATGTTACAAAAACTTCATTCTTCCATCTTAGAAACATTGCCAAGCTACGAAACATTACCTGTTTCCGATGCAGAAAAGCTAGTTCATGCATTTATGACCTTTAGACTGGACTATTGTAATGCACGTCTAGGTGGCTGTCCTGCATCTTCAATAAACAAGCTAAAGGTAGTCCAAAATGCAGCAGCTAGAGTCCTTACCAGGTCAAGAAAATATGATCATATTACCCCAATTCTACAGTCTCCGCACTGGCTACCTATTATGTTCCATATCAGTTACAAATTATCATTACTTACCTATAAGGCCCTAAATGGTTTAGCTCCAGCATACCTAACTAGTCTTCTACCACGTTACAATCGATCACGCTCCCTAAGGTCACAAAACGCTGGACCTTTGGTAGATCCTAGGATAGCAAATCCACTAAAGGAGGTAGAGCTTTTTCACATTTGGCTCCCAAACTCTGTAATAAGCCTTCCTAATAATGTTTGGGGTTCAGACACACGCTCTCTGTTTAAATCTAGATTAAAAACACAACTCTTTCGCCAAGCATTCAAATAATAATAATAATGTTTATCGTCTGGGTGACTACATCTTGTATTAATTTTTCTGAAAAAATCCTGTCATATGCACATAAACTGAAAGTCACCACTTATAAGCTACTACTAATTATTGTAGAAACGTAATTTTCTGTAAAGTTGCTTTATAATGATGTGCATTGTAAAAAGCGCTATACAAATAAACTTGAATTGAATTGAAAATGGCACAGTGGCCACTAGCTCATCTGAATGTGAGCCAAAAGTGGCCCACATATAATGTAGCAAATGTGGCCCAGTTATCTTATTACACATCTGGGCCAGGTTTGGCAAAGATATGATTCAGTGAGCACTAGCTCATCTGGATGTGAGACAAAAGTGGCCCATATATAATGCTGCAAATGTAGCCCAGTTATCTTAAAACATATCTTGGCCAGTTTTAGCAAAGATATGGCACAGTGGCACTGGCTCATCTGGATGTGAGCCAAAAGTGGCCCATATATAATTATGCAAATATGGCCCAGTTATCTTAAAACATAACTTGGCCAGTTTTGGCAAAGATATGGCACTGGCTCATCTTTAGACTCATCTTTAGAAATATGGAAACATGGGAAATATGGTTTGCAAAAGACAAGTTGAGATATTGTCACTTAGGGGATTCAAGAAACACGGAGAGATCCAAATGCAGGTATGCGGTTTATTTAGGGGCAATCCAAAAAGCATAAACAGTCCAGGCAGGGTCAAAACCAGAATATCCAAACAACATGAAAACAGACAATAACACACGGCAAGGGCAAGACTACGGAAAGCATGAAACATACACAAGGACTCCGTCACACAGACTCAGACAGACCGGGTATAAATACACAAAAGGATGATGGGGAAACAGGAGACAGGTGGGGAACAATCAATTACCTAAACAAGGAGGAAGGTGACCAAATAAGGAGACAGGAAGTGATAAGGTGACAGACACCGTGAGAAAGGAGGACATCTAGTGGAAACCCAGGGACACAACCCAGACACTGTGACAGAACCCCCCCTCTACGGAGCGGCTCCCAGACGCTCCACGACAGACACAAAACAGACCAGGAGGGAGGCGGACAGGTGGAGGCTCAGGGGGAGGGATGGAGGGCCAGAAAAGAAAGACATTGGAAACAGGCACCAGAAAGTAACCACAAAACAGGAAGACCAGGAGGGAGGAGGACTGGAGGAGGTTCAGGGGGAGGGATGGAGGGCCAGACTACAGAAAGGAACAGGGACAGGAGTAAATACAAAAACAACAAACAAAAAACAACATGAAGCCCCCCAGGGCGGGGCAGAAGACCACCACATCCTTGTGGTCGAGGCCAGAGTCCTCCAGGGCGGGGCAGAAGACCACCACAACCGTGTAGTCAGGGCAAGCGCCCCCCAGGGCGGAGCAGAAGACCACCATGTCCGTGTGGTCAGAGCAGAAGCCCCCCAGGGCGGAGCAGAAGACCACCACGTCCTCGTGGTCAGAGCGGACGCCCCCCAGGGCGGAATGGAAGACCACCACGTCCGTGTGGTCAGAACGGAAGCCCCCAGGGCGGAGCAGAGGACCACCATGTCCTCGTGGTCAGAGCGGAAGCCCCCCAGGGCGGAGCGGAGGACCACCACGTCCTCGTGGTCGACGCCAGAGTCCCCCAGGGCGGAGCGGATGACCACCACCCCCCTGTGGTCGATGCCGGAGTCCAACAGGCCCGAGCAGCAGCCCACCCAGTGACTTGACTTGACTCTGAACGTCCAACGGTGACCCGCCCTGACTCTGGAAGGTCATCAGTGACTGGCCCTGACTCTGGAGAGTCCCCTGGGACCTGACTCGACTCTGGACGGTCAACAGGAACTAGCCCTGACTCTAGACCGGTCTTGGGCACCGAATCGGGAACGGCATCGGGCACCGCCTCGGCCTCCGGAACGGCATCGGGCACCGCCTCGGCCTCCGGAACAGCATCGGGCACCGCCTCGCCCTCCGGAACAGCATCGGCCTCGGGCACCGCCTCGGCCTCCGGAACAGCATCGGCATCGGGCACCGCCTCGGCCTCCGGAACGGCATCGGGCACCGCCTCGGCCTCCGGAACAGCATCGGGCACCGCCTCGCCCTCCAGAACCGCATCGCCCTCCGGAACAGCATCGGCCTCGGGCACCGCCTCGGCCTCCGGAACGGCATCGGGCACCGCCTCGGCCTCCGGAACAGCATCGGCATCGGGCACCGCCTCGGCATCGGGCACCGCCTCGGCATCGGGCACCGCCTCGGACTCCGGAACAGCATCGGGCACCGCCTCGGCATCGGGCACCGCCTCGGCCTCCGGAACAGCATCGGGCACCGCCTCGGCATCGGGCACCGCCTCGGCATCGGGCACCGCCTCAGCATCGGGCACCGCCTCAGCATCGGGCACCGCCTCGGCCTCCTGAACAGCATCGGGCACCGCCTCGGCCTCCGGAACAGCATCGGGCACCGCCTCGGCATCGGGCACCGCCTCGGCCTCCGGAACAGCATCGGGCACCGCCTCGGCATCGGGCACCGCCTCGGCCTCCGGAACAGCATCGGGCACCGCCTCGGCCTCCGGAACAGTATCGGGCACCGCCTCGGCATCGGGCACCGCCTCGGCATCGGGCACCGCCTTAGCATCGGGCACCGCCTCGGCCTCCGGAACAGCATCGGGCACCGCCTCGGCATCGGGCACCGCCTCGGCCTCCGGAACAGCATCGGGCACCGCCTCGGCATCGGGCACCGCCTCGGCCTCCGGAACAGCATCGGGCATCGCCTCGGCATCGGGCACCGCCTCGGCCTCCGGAACAGCATCGGGCACCGCCTCGGCATCGGGCACCGCCTCGGCATCGGGCACCGCCTCAGCATCGGGCACCGCCTCAGCATCGGGCACCGCCTCGGCATCGGGCACCGCCTCGGCATCGGGCACCGCCTCGACCTCCGGAACAGCATCGGGCACCGCCTCGGTCTCCGGAACAGCATCGGGCACCGCCTCGGGAACGTCCTCTGGGCCTTGAGGAACGGTAGACGCCTGTCTCCTCCTCCTCCGCCCTCTATGTTGGCGAACCGGTGATACCTTGTCTGGAGACTCAGGCGTTGAGTCGGCCATCTTGTGCTGTGGCGCTGGGCTGGCGGCCATCTTGTGCTGTGGCTCTGGGCTGGCGGCCATCTTGTGCTGTGGCTCTGGGCTGGCGGCCATCTTGTGCTGTGGTGCTGGACCAGCGGCCATCATAGGCAGTGTCGCTGACTTCTTTCTTCTGCCCTGGTGAAACGGCGGCTCTGGTACCTCCCACGTGAGCCCCGAGTCGAAGGGGGGCCATGGTGGAGAGCGATGCTGAGCTTCCTCTCGCCCACCTCCTCCTCGGCGACCTCCCCTGGTCCCGCGAAACACGACCAGGCGGGTTCCCTCAAACCGATTGCTCCTCTCCCGCTCTGTGGCTGGGGAAGAAGCATTAATCGACATACCGCTGGATCTCAAGGTGACGGAGTCCTTCTGTCACGTAGGGGATTCAAGAAACACGGAGAGATCCAAATGCAGGTATGCGGTTTATTTAGGGGCAATCCAAAAAGCATAAACAGTCCAGGCAGGGTCAAAACCAGAATATCCAAACAACATGAAAACAGACAATAACACACAACAAGGGCAAGACTATGGAAAGCATGAAACATACACAAGGACTCCGTCACACAGACTCAGACAGACCGGATATAAATACACAAAAGGATGATGGGGACACAGGAGACAGGTGGGGAACAATCAATTACCTAAACAAGGAGGAAGGTGACCAAATAAGGAGACAGGAAGTGATAAGGTGACAGACACCGTGAGAAAGGAGGACATCTAGTGGAAACCCAGGGACACAACCCAGACACTGTGACAGATATGGCACAGTGATCATTGGCTCATCTCAATGTGAGCCAAAAGTGGCCCACATATAATGTTTGCAAATGTGGCCCAGTTATCTTATAACACATCTGGGCCAGGTTTTGGCAAAGATATGGCTCAGTGAGCACTGGCTCATCTGGATGTTTGCCAAAAGTGGCCCACATATAAAGTTGCAAATTCGGCCTAGTTATCTTATAACTCATCTGGGCCAGGTTAGGCAAACATATGGCTTAGTGACCACTGGCTCATCTGGATGTGAGCCAAAAGTGGCCCACATATAATTATGGAAATTTGGCCCAGTCATTTTAAAACATATCTTGGCCAGTTTTGGCAAAGATATGGTACAGTGGCACTACCTCATCTGGCTGTGAGCCGAAAGTGGCACTACCTCATCTGGCTGTGAGCTCGGCATCGGGCACCGCCTTAGCATCGGGCACCGCCTCGGCCTCCGGAACAGCATCGGGCACCGCCTCGGCATTGGGCACCGCCTCGGCCTCCGGAACAGCATCGGGCACCGCCTCGGCATCGGGCACCGCCTCGGCCTCCGGAACAGCATCGGGCACCGCCTCGGCATCGGGCACCGCCTCGGCCTCCGGAACAGCATCGGGCATCGCCTCGGCATCGGGCACCGCCTCGGCCTCCGGAACAGCATCGGGCACCGCCTCGGCATCGGGCACCGCCTCGGCATCGGGCACCGCCTCAGCATCGGGCACCGCCTCAGCATCGGGCACCGCCTCGGCATCGGGCACCGCCTCGGCATCGGGCACCGCCTCGACCTCCGGAACAGCATCGGGCACCGCCTCGGTCTCCGGAACAGCATCGGGCACCGCCTCGGGAACGTCCTCTGGGCCTTGAGGAACGGTAGACGCCTGTCTCCTCCTCCTCCGCCCTCTATGTTGGCGAACCGGTGATACCTTGTCTGGAGACTCAGGCGTTGAGTCGGCCATCTTGTGCTGTGGCGCTGGGCTGGCGGCCATCTTGTGCTGTGGCTCTGGGCTGGCGGCCATCTTGTGCTGTGGCTCTGGGCTGGCGGCCATCTTGTGCTGTGGTGCTGGACCAGCGGCCATCATAGGCAGTGTCGCTGACTTCTTTCTTCTGCCCTGGTGAAACGGCGGCTCTGGTACCTCCCACGTGAGCCCCGAGTCGAAGGGGGGCCATGGTGGAGAGCGATGCTGAGCTTCCTCTCGCCCACCTCCTCCTCGGCGACCTCCCCTGGTCCCGCGAAACACGACCAGGCGGGTTCCCTCAAACCGATTGCTCCTCTCCCGCTCTGTGGCTGGGGAAGAAGCATTAATCGACATACCGCTGGATCTCAAGGTGACGGAGTCCTTCTGTCACGTAGGGGATTCAAGAAACACGGAGAGATCCAAATGCAGGTATGCGGTTTATTTAGGGGCAATCCAAAAAGCATAAACAGTCCAGGCAGGGTCAAAACCAGAATATCCAAACAACATGAAAACAGACAATAACACACGGCAAGGGCAAGACTATGGAAAGCATGAAACATACACAAGGACTCCGTCACACAGACTCAGACAGACCGGATATAAATACACAAAAGGATGATGGGGACACAGGAGACAGGTGGGGAACAATCAATTACCTAAACAAGGAGGAAGGTGACCAAATAAGGAGACAGGAAGTGATAAGGTGACAGACACCGTGAGAAAGGAGGACATCTAGTGGAAACCCAGGGACACAACCCAGACACTGTGACAGATATGGCACAGTGATCATTGGCTCATCTCAATGTGAGCCAAAAGTGGCCCACATATAATGTTTGCAAATGTGGCCCAGTTATCTTATAACACATCTGGGCCAGGTTTTGGCAAAGATATGGCTCAGTGAGCACTGGCTCATCTGGATGTTTGCCAAAAGTGGCCCACATATAAAGTTGCAAATTCGGCCTAGTTATCTTATAACTCATCTGGGCCAGGTTAGGCAAACATATGGCTTAGTGACCACTGGCTCATCTGGATGTGAGCCAAAAGTGGCCCACATATAATTATGGAAATTTGGCCCAGTCATTTTAAAACATATCTTGGCCAGTTTTGGCAAAGATATGGTACAGTGGCACTACCTCATCTGGCTGTGAGCCGAAAGTGCCACTAATATGACATGGCAAATATGACCCATATAATGCATAACAATTTAAACCTATGTGGTAAGTCCATTTCTGGCTTGGATGCAACACTTCTGACAATGGCTAATTTAGCTTAAAAAGGACAGACTTTGAAACTGCATGAATATTTCTTAAACATTTTTTAACAACATTTAACAATATTTTTTGGTATAGATGAAGCAATCACTTAGGCTGCGTGTATTTTTTTTTTTTTTTTACGCGGCTGGTGTGTTTCTTCAATTGGAGTGCCACGTTTTTAAAATGCCATGAGTAGCTGAGTTTTTTTTTTTTTTTTCTGGCTTTAAAGCGCTGAACACTCAGCTTTTTTTACAGATAAGTGAGAGTTCAATCACAATGGAGGAGGGGCAGAACAAAATACCACACCGACCAACTGTCACAGCATTCTTTCTGTACAACATCAAATAGCAGAGTAGATGGAAAAATAATATTTCTGGTCTCCGAACATATGACATCTGTACTATACAAACATTATTAGTATTATACAAACTATCAGCGAAATCAGTTACAAGTAAACTGTAGTTCCAGGATCAACAAAGATGTTGAGCCAGGAACATGTTGTAATCTACTTGGTAAAACCTTGCCATTTTTAGGCTATAAATAATCTTTCTTAAAGATAAAAATATATATAATTTTAATTGACATTATAATTGATGAAATACGATTAAATGAATGACAAATCAGCAGAAGCTCTTCCCAGATAGCAAAATTTTCCGGGCCTTTTCTGGATTCTTCTGGCATTTGTTTGGCTTGTGTAAGTTGTTGGCAAATGGATGGCAACCCTGAAGAGTCCCGGACTTGGTGGTGGCGCAGCTGGAGGTGGTGGCGCAGCTGGAGGTGGTGGAGGGAGGGGCATTATTTTATGGCTCTCTTCTGGCAAATATGAAACATGCCAGATTCAATGTATTTTTCAGTTGCTGTTGTGGGAGTGATTGTGAAATGACTTAAACAAGTATTTCCTCTCCAGTTTTATCATAATATATATATATATATATATATATATATATATATATATATATATATATATATATTTATATATTAGGGGTGTAACAGTACGCAAAAATCATGGTTCGGTACGTACCTCGGTTTTAAAGTCACGGTTCGGTTCATTTTCGGTACAGTAATGGAAAGAAATGAAAACATTAAACTGCAGGTTGTTTATGACTATAAACTTTTTTTAACAATTTGTTTACACTTTTTAAAAAATACTTTTTAATAAAATATATATAAAATAAAAAAGAATAAGAAAAAATACTGCTGCAAAGTTCTCCACTAAATAAAATACTCTCAGTCTCAAACCAATATCATATAATAAAATATAATGAAAAATATAAATAAATAACTATGATTACAGTGCAGCATTACCAATCCCAGCTTGTAGGCCTGCTCATATTTAAAAAATATATATAACTTTTCCAAAGTGTAAAGTGCAGCATGAACAGTTTCAGTTTTGAGACCTGCTCAGATTTCGTTATTGCGTTGGACCGATCAGAATTAAGAGCAAAGGTCTGTTTAAATGCCGACGGGAGCTGCGTTTGAATTACAATCGTTTTTTTCCTAGTTGTAGTGATGTTCACACTCGCGTGATGCCTTTTGAAAATCTTAGGCCTGTGACACACTGGCATATTGCACCTGTCAAACATAGTCTATTTTGCCATCAATACTGTTGACGGTGTCCTTTATCAGTAGGCTTTATATTTATGCTCAACATGAAGTATAGATATTGTTGTAGTGAAGACAAGATCCTGATCTGTCGGCGGCCTCCCTCTTTGTCACCTACAGTAGCAGCAGCGCGCCAGCGTCGCGTCGGGCACGATTCTGGTGTGTAAAGACACAGAAAACGCAAAGCAGGTGTCACGCAACTGACAAACAGCAGAAACGCCACGCTCACGCCACGCAGCCAGTGTGTCACCGGCCTTAGAATCAGCTGCAAGGCAGGATTTGCGCTGAACGCGGAGACTTCCACCATTTAATATGTTCGTTTGGAAACACGAAAATGTATATGTTCCGCAAAAAAATATTGCATTCGGTCATTCGGTACACATGTGCACCGTACCGAAAGCCCTGTACCGAAACGGTCCGGTACGAACACACGTACCGTTACACCCCTAATATATATATATATATATGCCACTAAAGGCGGGCGTACACAGTGCGAATTCGGATGGTCGGAAGATCGTATGTCCACGCACACGGCACGAGTGAGTTTATCTGAAAATCGTACGGACGAGATGATATACGACACGATTTTACAACCTGCGAATTCCAGAAGCAATCGCACGAAGTTGATAGACGCGTTCGACTTGAAGCACCGCTGCACGCACAGAAGGATCACTGTATGACATTAAAGTACCGCGAGAGCAATAAGAGAGCACACACATTTCCAATGCATTCGAATCGCTCTCACGGTACTTTGATGTCATACAGGTGATCATTCTGTGCAGCGCTGCTTCAAGTCGAACGCGCCTAATATAACTGCTCTCCCTCTCTCATAACGGCATATAAAATATTGATACGAGCCGTGACTGTTTCCTACACATAACTTACAGGTTATTTTTCAGCGATAGGAAACCGGGACATTTGGTCACCCTGTGTGTGTGTGTTCTTGTATATGGTTTATAAATATCTGAAATAGGTATTACAGTGTAAACATGGTTTTTGAGGACAATTCCTGTGCCCTCGTAAACCAAATGGCTTTAAAAAATACTATACGGTGTTTAATAGAAATTTTAAACATGCATTTTCCGTGATGGATAGAGGTAGTGTATGGGGATATACAGTATAGAATACCGTTACGTCTATGGAGAGTCCCTGTAAACTACATATGCGTGTGTGAGAGAGAGAGAGAGAGAGAGAGAGAGAACTAAAAAGGCATTGCAACATGTTGCTAGAAACATCATACAGTGCTCGCTGTTCATGTCAGACTTAAGCGAGTTTATCCTCCTGGTCAATAGTCCACAATCGCCTCGTTCAAACGCACACGTCACGAATTCAAATTGATAGCTCACAAACTTTTTAGACATGTTTAAAAATGATCAGGAGGTCGGGAAGTGCTCGTAAGCCACTCTGCTCGGCTTGTAATTCATCGCAAATGATACGAGCCGCGACCATACGAGCATACGCGATTTCCACACGATTGAAAAAAATTGCATGCGAACTCGTACGACAGCAAAAATCGCACCGTGTACGCCCGCCTTAATGGACAAAGTTCTCTTTGTCATAACTATGAAATTACACGAAGTTACACAATTTAATAATTAATCAATTTTACTGAAATCATATTTAAAATGTATGTAAAGGCAGGGTCTGACCATAATTTATTTGACATAATAAAATAAAAATGGATATTTAAGTATGAAAAAACTAACTTATTAAAACATTTATGATTTACCCTTTGACCTTGCTGCCGCGCCATTTTAAACGGAGTCGGACAAATTCTCATCCTCAGACAGTACCTGAACTGTTGAGGTAAAGTGTGTTGCTTAAGCTGAACTATGATTTATTTTTTAGTAATTTCATTAACTGTCCTGCAAATAGCCAGTTACCTAATTATATTTCCTGTTGTATACGTTAGGTGGTAAGTTCCGTGTAAACTGGCATATTATATTATATGTTATGAGAAGCATAAACTGTCCCGTTTTTGAATAGTTGTACCAGACCTTAGCGTCAGCACTTACTTTAGCTAACCGGGCCCGTTTCTCTTGACCGAACCAAATGTTCGGAGATTTCACCGGTGATTATCAAGAGCCAAGTAAAAGTAAGGTAAGTTGTGTTCTGTATGTTTTTAACTCTTGTTCTATGTAGCATTTTTTTGCATTGGCTATGCAAACATCTTTTATCTGCTAAGTAGATGGATATGGATAAGTAGTTTATTTGTATTATAATAGCACATTTTTCGAGTGTTCAATGGTTGTTTGAAGAAATCCGTATAAAAGCCACTACTTTGTGTCTATTCACACCGCTTGGCGTGGTCAAGATGGCGCTGTCGTTCTGTCTGTTGGTCACCGACAGAATGCAGGAGGCAAACATTTTCCCGCTGCATTCTGCCTACTAGTGTACATGAGGGATGCGCCAGCTTTATTCTAAATTTGAGTTTGACATGTTTTCCACTTAGTTTTGGGCTATTAAAAAACCCGTGCCTTCATGAGATTCACCGCATTCACCGTGAGACAAACGCAATTAACACTTTTCACATGCTCTCACACTACACATCCATTTTCTCATGCACTGAAAAATCGCGAAGCAAAGAGCACACGGAGACCAACAGACTAGACCAAGCAGCTTACTCATGATATAAAACAATCTCAGATTCTGTCAATTTTATGGAAAGGGGTCAATAAAACAGCTGGAGAACAATTGTCACATAACATTTAGCCTACCTCAGGAAAGCAATTTAATGACCATAATATAGGCCATAGCACGTTAGTTGGCTAGAAAAAAAAGAGCTATAGAGTATTTAGCTAAATATGTATAGCCTATTATATTACACATTTATTATATTTTTACTTGTATCATTAGATAATGTTGTTAATATAATAAAAAACGCATTATATTTAATTTGAAATTTTTTTAATACTACCAGTTTTTTTTCTTGAGAAAAAATAATGTCTATCTTGTGTACCTAATATTTATCCAAATTAGTCAATATTAAATCAAATCACAAGAATTTAACTGAAAAGCTGAAATTTGTTTCAAGCAATAATAAAAAAACGTAGCTTACCAGATGTTGTCACTAAACCTAATAAAATTCAGTTTAGATACTAAAATGTTTTGACAATCACAATACACTTATTGTGATGCAAGATTTTTTTTTATATCCCAACAACAAGATCTCACTTCAAGCAAAACTCTAAAGTTGGCAGCTATGAGTTTGCGTTGTATGAAAATCGATGTACCACAGCCTTCTTGTATCCTAGAAACTCCAGAGTTCTCGCAAGAGCACAATTTTAATTGTCTCTGTGAGACACTCTGGCAATGAATAATGATGCACATTACTTTTGCCACTTGTATCGCCGGGAGCAAATCACATCGGTGTATCTGATATAGGTGGTATAAGATCACTAAACCGATGACAGTCATGGTGCTATCCAATTGTGTCAAAGTCCGGATGTTTTTGTTTTTAACCTCACCAACAAAAAATGTCCTTTCCCGTGTTCATTGCATGGTTTCTATCTTATTCCACAATTGAGCATGACAGATTTTTACATGCAGTAAAATTATCAATAAGCTGCAGGCTTCAACAGGAAGTATTTTTCATTACCTTTTCTAAGTATTTTTGAATGATGCTGTTTTATTTGGCTAGTGTAACATTGTATGCCTTGATCAGCATATGTTTATTGAAATTTGAAAGATTTGATTTCAAATTTCAATACAAACTAGAAAAAAAAGTTTGTTGAGACAAACTTTAAGTTGGCTTGAGAAAGCCTGACCAGAAAGTTTGAAGAAGTTTAAAGAAGTTAGAAGTATATAGTTTAAAGTTAGATTGATAGATTAGTTGAAAGAAAGAAAGATATATTAGTTAGAAAGAATGACAGATAGATTAGTTAGAAATAATGATAAAGATTAGTTCAAAAGAAATAATGATAGATTAGTTTGACAGAAAGAATGCATGCGACTAACATGTTTCTAGCATGATTAGCAAGTTACTAGCATGTTGTTAGCATGACTAGCATGTCGCTACCATGTTTCTAGCATGACTAGCATGTTGCTAGCATGTTTCTAGCATGATTAGCATGCGAATAGCATGTTGTTAGCATGACTAGCATGTCGCTACCATGTTTCTAGCATGTTTATAGCATGATTAACATGCTGCTAGCATGTTGCTAGCATGTTTCTAGCATGATTAGCAAGTTACTAGCATGTTGTTAACATGACTAGCATGCGACTAGCATGTTGCTAGCATGATTTTAACATGATTAACATGTTGCTAGCATGTTTCTAAGCATGTTTCTAACATGACTAGCATGCGACTAGCATGTTGCTAGCATGATTTTAGCATGATTAGCATGTTGCTAGCATGTTTCTAGCATGCGACTAGCTTGTTGCTAGCATGTTTCTAGCATGATTAGCATGTTGCTAGCATGTTTCAAGCATGATTAGCATGCGACTAGCATGTTGCTAGCATGATTTTAGCATGATTAGCATGTTGCTAGCATGTTTCTAGCATGCGACTAGCATGTTGCTAGCATGTTTCTAGCATGATTAGCATATTGCTAGCATGTTTCAAGCATGATTAGCATGCGACTAGCATTTTGCTAGCATGATTAGCATGTTACTAGCATGTTTCTAGCATGATTTTAGCATGATTAGCATGCGACTAGCATGTTTCTAGCATGATTAGCATGTTACTAGCATGTTTCTAGCATGATTTTAGCATGATTAGCATGTTGCTAGCATGTTTCTAGCATGATTAGCATATTGCTAACGTGTCTCTAGCATGTTTCTAGCATGATTAACATGTTTCTAGCATTACTAGCATGCGACTAACATGTTTTAACATGATTAGCATGTTGCTAGGATGTTTCTAGCATGACCAGCATGCAACTAGCATGTTGCTAGCATGATTTTAGCATGATTAGCATGTCACTAGCATGTCTCTAGCATGATTAGCATGCGACTAGCATGTTGCTAGCATGAGTAGCATGATTAGCATGCGACTAGCATGTTGCTAGCATGAGTAGCATGTTGCTAGCATGTTACTAGCATGACTAGCATGCGACTAGCATGTTGTTTGCATGTTTCTAGCATGATTAACATGCGACTAGCATGTTGCTAGCATGTTTCTAGCATGACTAGCATGTGACTAGCATGTTGCTAGCATGATTTTAGCAACATGCTAGTCGCATGTTTGATAAGCATGTTGCTAGCATGATTAACATGTTGTTAGCATTTCTCTAGCATGATTCTAGCATGTTGCTAGCATAATTTTAGCATGATTAGCATGTTGTTACCATGTTTCTAGAATGACTAGCATGCGACTAGCATGTTGCAAGCATGTCGCTAGCATGTCTCTAGCATGATTATCATGTTGTTAGCATGTCGTTACCATGTTTCTAGCATGATTAGCATGCGACTAACATGTTGCTAGCATGATTTTAGCATGATTAGCATGTTGCTAACATGTTTCTAGCATGATTAGCATGCGACTAGCATGTTTCTAGCATGATTAGCATGTTGCTAGCATGACTAGCATGCAACTAGCATGTTGTTAGCATGTTTCTAGCATGATTAGCATGTGACTAGCATGTTTGCTAGCATGATTAGCATGTTGCTAGCATGTTTCTAACATGACTAGCATGCGACTAGCGTGTTGTTAGCACGATTTTACCATGATTAGCATGTTGTTAGCATGTTTCTAGAATGACTAGCATGCGAGTAGCATGTTGTTAGCATGATTTTCGCATGATTAGCATGTTGCTAGCATGTCGCTAGCATGTCTCTAGCATGATTATCATGTTGTTAGCATGTCGCTACCATGTTTCTGGCATGATTAGCATGCAACTAACATGTTGCTAGCATGATTTTAGCATGATTAGCATGTTGCTAGCATGTTTCTAGCATGATTAGCATGCGACTAGCATGTTTCTAGCATGATTAGCATATTGCTAGCATGTTTCTAGCATGACTAGCATGCGACTAGCATTTTGCTAGCATGTTTCTAGCATGATTAGCATGTTGCTAGCATGTTTCTAGCATGACTAGCATGCGACTAGCATGTTGCTAGCATGATTTTACCATGATTAGCATGTTGCTAACTTGTTTCTACCATGACTAGCATGCGACTAGCAAGTTGCTAGTTTGATTTTAGTATGATTAGCATATTGCTAGCATGTTTCTAGCATGACTAGCATGCGACTAGCATGTTTCTAGCATGATTAGCATGTTGCTAGCATTTTTCTAGCATGACTAGCATGCGACTAGCATGTTGCTAGCATGATTTTAGCATGATTAGCATGTTGGTAGCTTGTTTCTAGCATGACTAGCATGCGACTAGCAAGTTGCTAGCATGATTAGCATGTTGCTAGCATGATGCTAGAATTTTTTTTACCATGTTGCTAGCATGGTTTACCATGATTTACCTCGATTTACCATAGTTTACCATGATTTACTATATTATACCACGATTTACCATGTTCAAGTATGATTTACTGATTCTAGCATGATTTACCATAGTTTACCATGATTTACCACGATTTACTATAGTTTACCATGATTTACTATAGTATACCATGATTTGCCATAGTTTACCATGATTTACCATAATTTACCATTATTTACTATAGTATACCATGATTTACCATGTTCAAGTATGATTTACTATGATTCTAGCATGAATTACCATAGTTTACCACGATTTACCATAGTTTACCATGTTTTACCAGTTTACCAGGATTTGCCATAGTTTACCATGCTAGCATGATTATTATGTTGCTAGCATGATGCTAGAATTTTTTTACCATGTTGCTAGCATGGTTTACCATGATTTACCACGATTTACCCTAGTTTACCATGATTTACTAGAGTATACCATGATTTACCATGTTCAAGTATGATTTACTGATTCTAGCATGATTTACCATAGTTTACCATGATTTACCATAGTTTACCATTATTTACAATGATTTACCATAGTTTACCATTATTTACCACGATTTACCATAGTTTACCATGATTTACTATAGTATACCATGATTTACCATGTTCAAGTATGATTTACTGATTCTAGCATGATTTATCATAGTTTACCATGATTTACCATAGTTTACCATGCTAGCATGATTATTATGTTGCTAGCATGATGCTAGAATTTTTTTACCATGTTGCTAGCATGGTTTACCATAATTTACCACGATTTACCATAGTTTACCATGATTTACTAGAGTATACCATGATTTACCATGTTCAAGTATGATTTACTGATTCTAGCATGATTTATCATAGTTTACCATGATTTACCATAGTTTACCATGCTAGCATGATTATTATGTTGCTAGCATGATGCTAGAATTTTTTTACCATGTTGCTAGCATGGTTTACCATAATTTACCACGATTTACCATAGTTTACCATGATTTACTAGAGTATACCATGATTTACCATGTTCAAGTATGATTAACTGATTCTAGCATGATTTACCATAGTTTACCATGATTTACCATAGTTTACCATTATTTACCACGATTTACCATAGTTTACCATGATTTACTAGAGTATACCATGATTTACCATGTTCAAGTATGATTTACTGATTCTAGCATGATTTATCATAGTTTACCATGATTTACTATAGTATACCATGATTTACTATAGTATACCATGATTTACCATGTTCAAGTATGATTTACTGATTCTAGCATAATTTATCATAGATTACCATGATTTACCATAGTTTACCATGATTTACCACGATTTACCATAGTTTACCAAGATTTACTATAGTATACCACGATTTACCATGTTCAAGTATGATTTATTGATTCTAGCATGATTTACCATAGTTTACCATGATTTACCACGATTTACCATGGTTTACCATGATTTACTATAGTATACCACGATTTACCATGTTCAAGTATGATTTACTGATTCTAGCATGATTTAGCATAGTTTACCATGATTTACCATAGTTTACCATGATTTACCATGATTTACCATAGTTTACCATGATTTACTATAGTATACCACGATTTACCATGTTCAAGTATGATTTACTGATTCTAGCATGATTTAGCATAGTTTACCATGATTTACCACGATTTACCATAGTTTACCATGACTTACTATAGTATACCATGATTTACCATGTTCAAGTATGATTTACTGATTCTAACATGATTTATCATAGATTACCATGATTTAGCATAATTTACCATGATTTACCACGATTTACCATAGTTTACCATGATTTACTATAGTATACCACGATTTACCATGTTCAAGTATGATTTACTGATTCTAGCATGATTTAGCAGTTTAACACGATTTACTAGTTTACCATGATTTACCACGATTTACCATAGTTCACCATGATTTACTATAGTATACCATGATTGACCATGTTCAAGTATGATTTATTGATTCTAGCATGATTTACCATAGTTTACCATGATTTACTAGAGTATACCATGATTTACCATGTTCAAGTATGATTTACTGATTCTAGCATGATTTACCATAGTTTACCATGATTTACCATAGTTTACCATTATTTACAATGATTTACCATAGTTTACCATTATTTACCACGATTTACCATAGTTTACCATGATTTACTATAGTATACCATGATTTACCATGTTCAAGTATGATTTACTGATTCTAGCATGATTTATCATAGTTTACCATGATTTACCATAGTTTACCATGCTAGCATGATTATTATGTTGCTAGCATGATGCTAGAATTTTTTTACCATGTTGCTAGCATGGTTTACCATAATTTACCACGATTTACCATAGTTTACCATGATTTACTAGAGTATACCATGATTTACCATGTTCAAGTATGATTTACTGATTCTAGCATGATTTATCATAGTTTACCATGATTTACCATAGTTTACCATGCTAGCATGATTATTATGTTGCTAGCATGATGCTAGAATTAGATAGATAGATAGATAGATAGATTAGATGAGTTTAAATTGATTAGCATCAAAGCTTGATTGAGCTTGGGTCATCTGAACATCCTGTCAATGAAAGTCTATGGGCATTTTTATGATTTTTAATATTAATTTTTAAGAAAAACGTAACTCAAACCAGTCTGAAAAGATATATCACACCAAGTCAGAACAGTATGAAGGTCTGACCCAAGTTTGGAGTATGTAGCTTGAACGGTCTAGGAGGAGTTAGTGTCCAAAGATTTTGCGGCCAGAAAAATAAGAAGAAGAAGAAGAAGAAGAAGAAGTTTAAATAGGATTTCAGTAAGTTGGCTTTCTCAAGCCAACTTAATAAGTTTAAATAGGATTTCAGTAAGTTGGCTTTCTCAAGCCAACTTAATAATAAGTTTAAATAGAATTTCAGTAAGTTGGCTTTCTCAAGCCAACTTAATAAATCAAATGAGCAGTGGAGTTGTTTATTATGTGACTAAGGTTTACCCTACAGTACAGCCTAGACTACTTGAGACATACACTGTTCAAGAAATGCATATAGAGCTTTCTTCTCCCTTTTCTCTCTAAATCAGTAGCATTAACAAATGTTTGTGTTTGGTTTTCCCCAGTTCACATGGAGCGGTCACAGTGGAGTAACATGCGCAAGCGAGCCATAAAAAGGACAAATGACAGAATTTTAGAGGTACAAAGAAATCTTTGCACAGGTGTCGTAGTGCACAATGAGATGGTAAGTAGTGACTTTGGTGAAGTTGTGGACACTGAGGTGAGTGAGGATGAGGTCTCTGAAGATGATGAGGAGGATGATGAGATATCTCCTCCTTTAGATTTGTCCACTGCTCTGTCTGACTGGGCTGTTGAGTATGGTGTATCATTGGTGGCATTGTCGGGTCGTGACATGCAGGAGATCTCTGAAAAGCTGTTAAGTTTGAAGGCATTTGTCCCAGTTGAATTTGCTAGGAAGCCAAGGAGTCTGGCAGAAAGACTAAGGTAGAAGGCAACTGAACTCAGGCAGTTCCTTCTGTACACCGGTCCTCTTGTTCTTAGGGGTGTGTTACCTGAGGAAATGTATAACAACTTCATGCTGCTATCAGTTGCCATCTCGATTTTAGCCAATCCCCGCCTTTGTTCAGCTTTGAATGGTTTTGCGAAAAGGTTACTTGGGTCATTTGTGGAGCACTTCAGTAAATTGTATGGTCCTGAGTTTGTTGTCTACAATATACATGGGTTGATTCATCTTAGTGATGATGTAAAGATTCATGGTCATTTAGATGTGATCTCTGGGTTTCCATTTGAAAATTACCTGTGTACATTAAAAAAAATGATCAGGAAACCACACAGCCCTCTAACTTAGGTTATCCGTAGAGTGTCTGAAGTTAAGTGGCCAAAAATGCAAGTAAATATAGAGCATAGAAATGGGCCTGTACCTGACTTGTTTGAAGGGGATGTTCTTCAATTCAGAGAACTGGTAGTGAATGATGTGCACGTCAGAATTACAGAAGGAGACAATTGTGTTAGAATCAATCAGGTTGTTGCTTTGGTGGAAAATATTATTGTCTATAAAGGCCAGGAGTACATCATCTACCGTGAATTTGCAAAGATGGGGACATTCTTTCATTACCCAGTTGATTCTCAAGAAGTAGGAGTTTTTGTAGTCAAATTTTTCTTCAGATTTAAAATGTACAAGGCTAAATGATGTATTCAAATATTTCAGGATGCCATATGGGGAACAGGGCAGTTTTGTTGTATTTCCTCTTTTACATCAAAAATAACTTTTAATTCCCCCCCAACCCTCAGTGTATTTCATAGTGAGCTTCATTAAGACAAATGAAGTGGAGGTGGTGCCAGGTGTGTGGGTGGAAGGAGAGGTCTGTAAATGGCCTAACTACAAACCCCGTTGCCATGTTGAAGGCCATCAAGAACTGTGAGATGCCTAAGGAGACCTGGACAAGTTATGACATCAGGGTTCTTTACAAAGCAAGTAAGTGTTCACTTTAATCCATTGTTCATGGTTTAAGACTAAATTAAGCCACCTTTTTATGTATTTCTTAAAATGTAAATGTAATGGTAACACTTGATTTTAAAGTGTCTACATAAGAGTGAGCCTTATTAGCATGACGCACATCATGACCTTTAATGACACCTATGTTTATGACTGGTGTCATTAAGTGTATTTATTTGTTTTTTGTAATGTAAAGTTGACACTGGGATGCAGACATTACAAGAACTGAATGATTTAATATATAACAATCATGATCTTATCTCACAACACCAATACCGGTTTGGGTAAAGTTTTGTTTTTCACTTGGTTCCCATTCTTGACAGATAGCTTTAGTGAGGCAAGGTTGAAACTTCGCCGGGCAGAAGATGACACAGACCTCCAGTCAGAAGCAGAGGAGGGGAGGCCAGTAAAAAGAAAAACCAGGTATGTTGCAAATCTGCTGAATCCAGGATATTGTGTGTTGCACTCAGATTTTGCTCAGTTTTATCTACATAACGTTAGTCTTTAAAGGCATGTAAAAAGATTTAAGTTGCCAAATTTCTGTAAGAAGTATCACTGAAAAAAATAGTATGTGGGGTAGTTGGTGAGAAACCGTAACTGTAGGATTTAATTTACTTCAAAACCTTAGTTTTATCGAGTTTTATTCATAGATAGGTCTCTTCAGAGTAGGCAGTGTAAACGGACCTTACACGGCTGTAGGGCTTCAAATAATTTTAGTTTTCTCTTTTCAAAGACCAAACCAGCGCTTCCTCTCGAGTCAGGAGGAGTCTGATGAGGAGTCTGTAAAGCGAAAACCAGTCCTCCCTAAGGTGCCCTCCATTCCACCTCTGCCGTCACTGTTGCATGATGCCATTTCCTCATCAGATGAAATATCTCCGCCAGCTAGTCAACTTGCCTCTCTGCAGCCGTTTAACGCCCTTGGACCTCCTGAGTCGTCCTACCATCTTCCCCCTCAGCCATCTCGCCACCATGGACCTCCTGAGCCATCCTACCATCTTCCTCCTCAGCCATCTCGCCACCATGGACCTCCTGAGCCATCCTACCATCTTCCCTCTCAAACGTCTCGCCACCATGGAACTTCTGAGCCATTCCATCTTGCCCCTCATGCTGCTTCTGAGATGGACCTGCACTCTGGTGAGACCTTATGCTCCATTTCCATTTATAATACATTTCTATGTTACAGCTGTCAATGAATGAACAGTTTTTAAAATGTTCTGGTTTCAGCATTACTACGAGAGATCATTGCCAAGCAGGAGGTGATGTGTGATATGCAAAGAAATCTGCTGCGGATTGTTCAGGATCTCTCTTCTACACCTACACCACATGGACACCAAATGGACGGAAGTTTCCTGCCGTTGAGGGATGCTGAGGCTCTTTTGTCGCTGGACCGTGACATTAAGACAAAGCCAGAGAAGAGAAAGGACTTGGTAATAATTACTTTTATCATTAGTAGTTGGACCAGATTTTTTTTCAGAACTTTTTTTTTTTTTTTTTTTGCTTTCTCCGCAATGAACATTCATATTTTTTTTAAAACATTTTTTTTTCCAAGTGCTGACACTGGGCCTTGCTGGGGGCGTGACGCTTAAGGACACTGTGTGGAGGGTCATGAAGATGCTTCTTCAGAACGACTTGGCCTGCAAAATCAATTGGACAGGCCTCCATGGCAAAACATCATCCCAGGGCCTAGAAGTCAAGAATGTTGTTACAGGTAAAAGTGTTGATTAGATGTACCAGGCAACATTTTTAGGTTCATATACCAGCTTCGTAGTCACTTCGATGAGCTGCCACCCCTCAATACAGGGTGAATAAAGGCTCTTGGCCGCCTCCAGTGTAATGGCCACCGTTTTTAGAGGCAAATCTTTTTTGTATGTTAACAAAGGACATAAATGCAGAGAAATGTCTTCGTTTTTCAAAATAACCATGTACGTGTGAAAGGGGTGTTAGTCTATCGTTCGTGGTCAGACTACACATTATGATATAGTCTGGCTTGTCAGACTATGTATACCTCTCTTTTGTAAGGTCTGGGTCTGTTTAACTCCATAGTGGTAAAGAAACTGTATGAACAAATTATGCTATCCCTTTCCCTTAAGTCTGTCACACAAAGTCAACAGAAGAATGGGACTTAACTTAAAGGCCTAAATTAAATTTAAGTTTAAATGGCATTGCCTGTCTTTACTTTGTCTTTAAAATGACTTATATTTAAACTCTGAAACCTGCCATGATATCTTTTAATTGTTTGTTTCTAGAAGCCATTCAGATAAATCCTGGATGCAGAGAATCTACGAACCAGGAGGTGGAGCAATGGTTGAGGCGTTGGTTGTATTTGGCTGGCGATCGAGAGGGGGGTAGGAAGAGGAGAAGCACAGTCCTCCACCACCAGCGACCCACCAACACATAGTCAGGCACACATCAACACAAAGTCAGGCACACACACATATACATTTCACTTTGGCCCGTTTCTGGCCACACTTTAAAGGGTTAGTTCACCCAATAATCAAAATGATGTAACTAATAACTCACCCTCATGTCGTTCCAAACCAGTGAGACCTCTGTTTATTTTTGGAACACAGTTTAAGATATTTTAGATTTAGTCAGAGAGCTCTCAGTCCCTCCATTGAAACTGTGTGTACGGTATACTGTCCATGTCACTTTTATTTATATAGCGCTTTAAACAAAATACATTGCGTCAAAGCAACTGAACAACATTCATTAGGAAAACAGTGTCAATAATGCAAAAATGATAGTTAAAGGCAGTTCATCATTGGATTCAGTTATGTCATCTCTGTTCAGTTAAATAGTGTCTGTGCATTTATTTGCAATCAAGTCAACGATATCGCTGTAGATGAAGTGTCCCCAACTAAGCAAGCCAGAGGCGACAGCGGCAAGGAACCGAAACTCCATCGGTGACAGAATGGAGAAAAAAACCTTGGGAGAAACCAGGCTCAGTTGGGGGGCCAGTTCTCCTCTGACCAGACGAAACCAGTAGTTCAATTCCAGGCTGCAGCAAAGTCAGATTGTGCAGAAGAATCATCTGTTTCCTGTGGTCTTGTCCTGGTGCTCCTCTGAGACAAGGTCTTTACAGGGGATCTGTATCTGGGGCTCTAGTTGTCCTGGTCTCCACTGTCTTTCAGGGATGTAGAGGTCCTTTCTAGGTGCTGATCCAGCATCTGGTCTGGATACGTACTGGATCCGGGTGACTGAAGTGACCCTCTGATCTGGACACAGACTGGATCTGGTGGCCACGGTGACCTCGGAACAAGAGAGAAACAGACAAATATTAACGTAGATGCCATTCTTCTAATGATGTAGCAAGTACATAGGGTGTTATGGGAAGTGTTTCCGGTTCCGGTTTACCTAATTAATGCAGCCTAAAAATCCTTTAACGGATTTGGATAATAAAAGCATATTAGTATGTTATGTGTATGCCAGGTTAAAGAGATGGGTCTTTAATCTAGATTTAAACTGCAAGAGTGTGTCTGCCTCCCGAACAATGTTAGGTAGGTTATTCCAGAGTTTGGGCGCCAAATAGGAAAAGGATCTGCCGCCTGCAGTTGATTTTGATATTGTAGGTATTATCAAATTGCCTGAGTTTTGAGAACGTAGCGGACGTAGACGATTATAATGTAAAAGGAGCTCATTCAAATACTGAGGTGCTAAACCATTCAGGGCTTTATAAGTAATAAGCAATATTTTAAAATCTATGCGATGCTTGATAGGGAGCCAGTGCAGTGTTGACAGGACCGGGCTAATATGGTCATACTTCCTGGTTCTAGTAAGAACTCTTGCTGCTGCATTTTGGACTAGCTGTAGTTTGTTTACTAAGCGTGCAGAACAACCACCCAATAAAGCATTACAATAATCTAACCTTGAGGTCATAAATGCATGGATTAACATTTCTGCATTTGACATTGAGAGCATAGGCCATAATTTAGATATATTTTTGAGATGGAAAAATGCAGTTTTACAAATGCTAGAAACGTGGCTTTCTAAGGAAAGATTGCGATCAAATAGCACACCTAGGTTCCTAACTGATGACGAAGAATTGACAGAGCAACCATCAAGTCTTAGACAGTGTTCTAGGTTATTACAAGCAGAGTTTTTAGGTCCTATAATTAACACAGTTTTTTCAGAATGTAGCAGTAAGAAATTACTCGTCATCCAGTTTTTTATATCGACTATGCAATCCATTAGTTTTTCAAATTGGTGTGTTTCACCGGGCTGCGAAGAAATATAGAGCTGAGTATCATCAACATAACAGTGAAAGCTAACACCATTTTTCCTGATGATATCTCCCAAGGGTAACATATAAAGCGTGAAGAGTAGCGGCCCTAGTACTGAGCCTTGAGGTACTCCATACTGCACTTGTGATCGATAGGATACATCTTCATTCACTGCTACGAACTGATGGCGGTCATATAAGTACGATTTAAACCATGCTAATGCACTTCCACTGATGCCAACAAAGTGTTCAAGTCTATGCAAAAGAATGTTGTGGTCAATTGTGTCAAACGCAGCACTAAGATCCAATAAAACTAATAGAGAGATACACCCACGATCAGAAACTAACTACAGCTAGATAATACCTAGTACAATTTGATAATACCTAGAATATCAAAATCAACTGCGGGCGGCAGATCCTTTTCCTATTTGGCGCCTAAACTCTGGAATAACCTACCTAACATTGTTCGGGAGGCAGAAACACTCTTGCAGTTTAAATCTAGATTAAAGACCCATCTCTTTAACCTGGCATACACATAACATACTAATATGCTTTTAATATCCAAATCCGTTAAAGGACTTTTAGGCTGCATTAATTAGGTAAACCGGAACCGGAAACACTTCCCATAACACACTATGTACTTGCTACATCATTAGAAGAATGGCATCTACGCTAATATGCTGAGCCTGGTTTCTCCCAAGGTTTTTTTCTCCATTCTGTCACCGATGGAGTTTCGGTTCCTTGCCGCTGTCGCCTCTGGCTTGCTTAGTTGGGGACACTTCATCTACAGCGGTATCGTTGACTTGATTGCAAATAAATGCACAGACACTATTTAACTGAACAGAGATGACATAACTGAATCATAACTGAATCTTTGAGTCACTGAATTTAACTATCATTTTGCATTATTGACACTGTTTTCCTAATGAATGTTGTTCAGTTGCTTTGACGCAATGTATTTTGTTTAAAGCGCTATATAAATAAAGGTGACTTTGACTTAACTCTCTCTGCAAATGTACACGATGCAATGGAACATGTATGCAGCACGTTTCAATGCCTTCTATAATGACGTTTGAACCACAAAAGGTATCATCAGACAACGGTAACCTATCTGCCAAAATAAATTACTGCATTGCACCTGTGTCCCTGAGCATCTTTATTTCTTTCTGATCCTCACAATTACCAATAAAGAAATTAACCCTTTTAATATAAAAGGTCAGTAACTGTCAGAAATTCTTTCCCTGTTAGCCAAGGTAACAATTGGCTTAAGAGTTTTAATAAACCCTACATTTTTAGTTTGTGGTTGTTTCAACATCAAACAGTCTGCGATCACGTGTTCGCATTTGTGACAATAAAAACATTTGCGATCCTCTTTATTTCAGGGTGGATTGGATCGAGGATGTACAGCTTGATTTTGAAGATGAACAGACTGTGACTTCTCTGGACGAGCAGATGCGATGTGTGTTAAAACAAACTCATCAGTACTTTCTGTTCAATAAGATAAACCACAACAAGCTCGGTCAAGCATCCCTTAAAATCTTCAATCAGCACAACCTCTCGTAACTCGCTAACATCATCTACTTTACTAGCTGTGCACTTGTCAAACAGAATCCCTTTTTTCCTTGCAAATTCCACAAAAGTCTGGGTAGAATTTTCTCATGCCTCATAGGCGCGAAGAATAGCAGACTTCATATACTCATATCATATACATTCCTCTATTGATAATGTAGAGCATACCTCCTGAGCTCTACCCATCAACTTGCACTGTAATAATAAAGACCAGACCTCTTTAGCCAACGAAGAGAGGTAGCAATGTGCTCAAATGCACTAAAATAGGAATCTACTTCTGATTCTTAAATTTGAGGTACTAATGCAATGTGCTTGCCTATGTCAAACGTAACCTGTGATGGATCAGTCTGCGGAGTAACATCAGAGACCTGACCTGAATCCAACTGTGCAACTAAATCGGCAGAAACTTTCCTTGCTTCCAGATCAAGCTGTCGCAGCTTAATCTGCATCTCAGCCTCAATCTTGAGTTTGCGTATCTCCAACCGCAGATTTTTCTCAGCCAGAAGAGCTTCAGCTTTCTCTTGTGCCTCATACTGTAAATGGGCCAAGCGGACTTTCAATCGTGTCCTGTCTGTTGAGTTAACAGAACTTGGAGAGAACAGATCAAACCGGTGGCAAGCTGGCCTTAGCATCGGCTATCACCTCTGCCTTACCTCCCCTCTGTTTACACTCATCATCCACGAGATTGAGGTTTGCCACAGCAACATCAGCACCTACATTCCCACTAGACTCACCATCCACCAGTGTTGGTCATCTTACTTGAAAAAAGTAATTAGTTACAGTTACAAATTACTTCTCCCAAAATGTAATTGAGCTAGTAACTCAGTTACCACATTGTAAAAGTAATTAGTTACTCAGCAAAGTAACTGTGACATTATTTTTTTATGTTCTATAACGCTATTATGTCCTACAACATCTTTAATATATAAAATGTTTATATTAACTGATTGAAGAATAAAAACACTAAGTATTTTAGATGTTGTATTTATTTGAACTCAATAGATTGCAGCCTGCCATATGATATGCATAGAAATAAAAACATATAAAAAAAATATTGAAAATAAAATTCAAGTACAAAATTAAGACAGATTTAAACTTGGGTAAAAAGAAACAAAGGGAAACCTGGCCATTAGTGCAAATCTCTGTAACTGTATATTAGGCCTAAAGTTACTGCACAATAAACAGAACACTATCCAACTCTTATGGTGCGTTCACACCAGACGCAAATAGAGCGTCTGGCGCAAGTGATTTCAATGTTAAGTCAATGCAAAGACGCGAATAGACAACCTACGAAAATCGGCAAAACACATTTTTAAATAAACCGCATATTTGAGTTTAAAACAAGTACATTCTCGCAAGAAATACTTTTAAAACTGCATTTCATGGCACAATAACAGTAATATTTAGAAAAATATCTGAATAAAAGTGGTGGTTGAAAATGCTGAGTGAACTCAACTGGCAGAAAACCCCCATGACGTGAATTCGTGTCTGTTGTGAAGGTAATTTCACACGCGAATGAAGCGTATGAACTGAAAATGTTCAAGCGTCCAACTACGTGCGAATAACGCGATTTATTCGCGCAAGTCATGTCTGGTTTGAACACAGCATTAAATATTCAGTACAGTAACATGTTAGCATGTGTTGATGTGAGGTGGTTCATAAGATTTGAGTTGCTTGAGGCAGACGTGGATAAAGTCTTTTTTCCTGGGCATAGCACGCATGTTACAGAAACATTCTTGCCTTTAACCCTTTAATGTTCACTCCAAGAAAAAAACAATGTAAAAATTACTTGTTTGCATTTTTTAGGTTATTGGGGCACTAATAACACAATTAATAAAAATAAATAATTATATACCACCCAGTTTTTTAAATATAGGCCTCTACCAAATGGTTGAGATGCTGCTTGATGGTAAAAGTACCTATTACATAATTATAAATGTATAATAGCATTTAAATGATAATTTTATACCTACAAAGACAAAAACAAAGTTGAAAATATAAAAATAACATGAAACAATTCATGTCAAGTAAATTTTATTTCAACAAAAGAACTTCGCTCCCATTTTCTGCATAAAATTCCAACAATTTTAACGACAATTGTATTGTCAAAAACATATGGGGTCCTCTCCAACTTCTCAGCTCTGCTGTGTATAATTGAATGAACTCAAAAATTAAACATCTTTCAAATAAAATGCGCAAACAAAATAGGACCTATGGGAACCTTGGCCACGTTATTTTCGATGGTATGCTGCAAAACATTCCCTCTCTCCGATCAAGCACAGGAAAACATTGCACTTCCCACATTTCCATCTTGACACACCCTTTGGGCAGAGGCAGCACCACCCCCGGTTGTCAGTATGAAGTGGCAAATGTCCATAGTTGTCGTAGCGTACATCTGGTTGTGGTTTGGGGGGTCTTGGGGGGAGGCACTTCTTCTCACAGGACATTTGTGGTGCAGAGGCAGATGATGGTCTGCCAACTCTGGGTGCTGCCTTGTTGACTTGTTTCAAACTGTGAGCCACAGCCAGGCGAAATCTTTTGAGAGGCATTGGTTTTTCCTTCAGTAGACCACAGTCTCTCTTGTAGACCAGCCAGGCATTGGAGATGGACAGGTCAAGGACGTATCCAAACAGGGGGAAGTACCAGCGTCGTGACTTGGCAGGGGTCTTGTACAGGTGAACCAGCATGTCAGAAAGATTTATGCCACCCATATGCTGATTGTAGGCAGCAATGAGTGAAGGGCATGGGACAGCAATCTTCGCTTTCTTATCTTTGCTCCACCGTTGGACCCTTGTAAGGGGCATGATCCCACAGGCATTGCTCAGGAGGGTAACACATGTATTGTCATACCATTTGACTGCGAGTACTCCTTCAGCAGACTTATAGTCAAGAGCTCCACGTCCGCTCTCCATCAGCTCTTTGTCTTCTATCAGGTGAGCTCCACCGATGCGGTTTGATGGGGCTGTGCCGATGCACTTGATGCCCAGTTTTTCGTGCAGGCTCAGGATCAGGTCTAAACTAGTGAAGTAATTGTCAAAGAAGACAACTGAAAGTCATGGCTGTGTTATGGTTTTGCATAATGTTGTCACCACTTTGCTCCCTAGAAGTAGCTCCTGTTCTTCCTCACTTAGATCAACATTGAAGAAGGTGGGCGGCCCTTGATAGAGCAGTAGGTCATGGATAATGCCAGATGAACTGGCATGACAGAACACTTTAAAGCCCCACTTGTCAGGTTTATTGGCAATGTATTGGCGGAGATTGCCAGCCCTTGTGCCTTTATAAGACACCATGACTTTATCCACACTGTGCTTGTAGGTGGATAAAACACTGAAATACAAGGCAGGAATAAGGAAATGATGCACCATTATATATAAATACCAGCATGTTACAAAAATCATACATATTAAACCATTTAAGTATAATAACACTATAACTGTAACATATTGATAACAATGCATGAACAGAAGTGTTTTTATTCCATGGAAAATTGTGCATTTTAATAAAAGTAGCATAACTTCACCAAACTGTTACCATGCGGTTGAGCTGTCATTCCATGCCAAGGTTTACCATGGAGTGCCAACTCAACCATATGGTCAAGCATGTTTTAAAAAAATTATTTGACCATTATAAGAGGTTTCTGTTTTGCATCAATTTACATAATTCTGTTAAGTAACGTGTCAGATGATATAAAATGTTGAAAAAACGAACTCACCGTTGAAAGTACAGCCAAAAATAGTCCCGTGTCTGAAGCATACATTGAAAAAACACCAACTTGTTGGCCGGCAACAGCCTCCGACGTCACTACCGGCGCGACTATAAATAAGCACAGGGAGAGCACGTCATTATCTTCTTCATCTTCACTGACTGTTTTGTTTGAAGCGTGCATCTGAAAGAACCGGTAAGGGCGATCTTTCTCTGTTTATCATGGAGACAACTAGCAAGCGTTTAGACAATGTGTGCATCCGTGTCAGCGTTATTTGACACCCGATGACACACGCGTTCTTTGAGTCGTTTGTTTGGGTGAAGAGCACACGTGATGTCTTTGAGGAGGCAATCTGTGTGCATTGTGAGCGTTTTTTTTCAATGGAAAAAGCTCCGCTTTCGTTCGTCTCTCTTCTGAAAGAAAAGGGGAAAAAAAGGCAGCCATTTTCTTCCCGCGGTTCAGGACCTGTCCGTGCTGAGGCACTGAAGAGAATGAGCTCATGAGAATACAGGTGGATCTGTCTGAATGGTTTAAAGAAGGACTTTCCCTTTCGAGCTCATTAAAAAAAAAAAAAAGAAAAAAGGGTGACAGACAAAAGAGAGCCTCGGGAGGATGATGTTCTATCTTTAACACTTTCTGATACTGAGGTTAGTGCTCTGCTGGGTTTTTACCCAGGAAAAGCAGGAGATATTTGAGGATGGTGAAGAAGCTGAGGCTGAGCCTTTTCAATTCTCCTGCCCTGCGTATGTACAGCTGTTGGAGGTTATTGAGGGAAAATTACCTTTTGACCATAGCCCTCCAGCTCAGGTGAGCCTTTCATTTCTGCATGAACTCCATATAGAGATTAAAAAGAAATGAAAGATGCCGTTTTCTTCTCGCATCCATCGGTTTCGGCATGAAAGTAATTTGCCGACATCGAGGTGATGCACGAAAGCGGCTATGAGGGAATGCCCCCTGTAGAAAGAGCTAACATTTTTATAAATAATTTATAAATAATTTTTATCTGTGGAATTTTTTTCTTTCTGCAGGGGAAACATCCTCTCTTAATCTCTGTCCTTGCCATCTAAGCCCCTTCAGAAAATCATCTCGCTTAAATGGCAAGGCATACGCAGTAGCAGGTCAGGCTGTGGCTTTATTACACACAATGCTGGTGCTTCAAGCATATCAGACTGATCTGCTAAGAGACCTGGATAGAGGCAGGGGCCTTTTTCTGATCAGGTAGCTGAGCTGCACTACACCACGGATCTCTCTCCGTGCTACCAAGCAGGCCGCCTCCGCCATGGGCGGGACTATGGCGGCCATGGTGGCAGTGGAGAGACATCTGTGGATGAACCTGGCAGACATCGGGAGGAAAGAAAAGGCTTTCTTCTCGATGCTCAGGTTTCGCCTTCTGAACTTTTCGGTATTTCCGTTGAGATGGCGATTTGAGAAGTTCAGGGAGACGAAGGTGCGCTCTGCTGCTTTCAGATCCTTCGTTCCACAAAGGTCCAGGTCTGAGCCCGAACAAAATAGGGGTCCTGGCCTGTCTCGATCTGAGAATCAAAGACAGCACAGAAGGCTAGTGTCGCAACTCGCACTCCTCCCCCACCTGTGGACAGGGGTTAGAGGAATCGTGGGTCACGAGGAGGTAAGCAGAGCCTAAGGGGTGTGATCTAGACGAGGCAGCATTCTCGTCCAAATCGGAGTGATACCGAGGTATCTATTCATTCCCTTTGGGGATTTTTAACCCTCTGGAGTCTGAGAGGTTATCAGGAGAAAATAGCCTCATAACGCGTATATGAGTTAATCGACTTCAGAGGGTTAACTTCTGCTTTTATCCTCCCCTTCCTAATTCCCTTGTAACCACCAGCTCTCCACCTGATCGAGGTTAGGTGGAAACCTCTCGCATAACAGTCTCCTATGCTGGACCTATAATGTTTTTATGGTTCTGTGTTCATAGCAACCACCTGACTGATGGTCCAGACTAAAAGGAGGCGCCCCTTGAGCGGGGCTCCAGCACAGGAGGGTGGGTGAGTAAATGTTACCCTCTCTGTATTTACTTATGTGTATTAAATTGCTGGTTGTTACGTGTCTACTAATAAACTCTGTGCGCTTCCTTTGCAGTGCTCAGTTACAGTGTTTACTAAACACTCGCCAGCACCAGCCATCCGGCTTCATGTTCTGGTATTAGGCGGCTAAGATCACAGGTTTCTGAGGGAGCCTCCTTGATCATCAGGCCTGGCACAGCACTGCAGGGAATTTCATGGATGTCCGGCCAGGTCACCCCGAGGGGTCTCCTGGCCGCTTAGTGGTGCTGTCGCATCTAGCGGGAAGTGGAGGTGGCAGTTACAGAAGTCTTCTTGTATATGCTGCCTCAGGTCATGCTCCCCTCGCCCGAGGTTTGTAAAATTGAGCTTGCCTCTCCCGTAAGATTCAGCGCCTCTGTGATGCTTAGGAACCTTTAAGTACACACGCTAAGCTTTGTGTACTTTCTCAAAAACACATGGTGGTCAGTGTGCACGTGAACACTTTGCGCACTTTCTAAAATCCACAAGTGGTAAGTTTGCATGCAAGACTCTGCAAACTTTAAGAAATCCTGTACGATAATGGTTACGCGCTCCGCTTCATTCCCTTTCTTGAGATGATTAGACCTTGGTTCCTTGAGCACCATTCAGCCAGTGTGTATTTGTTTATAAACCTCAAGCATTGCTTCCCTCAACGTGAGGGGCTATTTGGGTGATTCTCTTGGTAATTTAGCAGCACTGCCCTTTTTCCAAAAAAGGATCGTCTATGAGCGCGCTACTCTGAGCTCGGAGTTCTCCTCTCATATGAGACTGAGTTCTCTTTTTTTTTTCCCAGAGTGCTCCAGTATTGTTTCCATAGATCGAGTTGATGACTTTCAATCATACTGTTTTGAGATGCAACATTCCATCTATGAGCTGCTCTATCAGAGTGCCATGAGAGCCATTCCTTAGAACAGTATTTGAAAATCCATGCTATGGTAAGTGTGCACGTGAAGTCTTTGCATACTTTCTGAAATCCACACTGTGGTAAGTTCGCACGCTAGTATTCTGCGTTCTTTCTGAAATCCTATATGGTGAGGGCTTCGCGCGGTTGCTTCATGCCCTTTCTTGAGTTAGTAAAAGCCCCGCTCATCTCGGGCGCCACTCCACCTATGTATCCTCGGATACCTATCTAAACAGGGTATTGCTACTAGAGAACTTTCGAGACAGCTCTTTCAGCAAGCTTATGCGTAAGCTAGCGGTAGCCCCTGTGTGGGAGGCAAGACTTGGTAGAAATGCTAGGTTCTTAGCCGTAACCCTTTGAAGGAATCTTTCCTGATTCCAAGCCTTCAGCTCTACCCTGGGCTGAGGCCCTAACAATTAAGTTGGGTATGTAGCTTAAGCCTTTTGGCCGTAAGGGGTACTGTCACAGACAGCCGACTAAATGTCCCAGGGGAAACTCCCATGGAAATGGTAGAGTTGGTACTTAGTGCTCGCCATGATTCTGGCCTGCACTCCCCTCAGCATGGCGTCGTGGGTATACTGTTCTCCAAAGCGACCCCTAGAGGACGCAGTTTGAAGTTCCCTCGAAAGGGAACTGTCTCAGGTTACGAATGTAACCATAGTTCCCTGAGTAGGGAACAAGACACTGCGTCCTCTAGCTCCCTGCCATGCTTCGGACGCAAGCTTCAGACGAAGAAGATAATGACAGTTTATTGTGTGACAATAATAGTGAAGATAGTGAATAAGGTAACAAAACAACAAGAAGGAAATTATAAAATTTTACATTAACTAAATAATAATAAAGAAAACAGGTATTAATGGGGGAGAAGGACACAAGTGGTGCTCACGTCTAACTAGTGTGTCTATACATTAAAGTCACTAGGTGTTGCAAAACGTACGTCACGTGACACACTACCTGTCCTGTTTTCCCCTGGGGCAAAAAGTTAATCAACACAATACCAAAAAGAGCAAAAATTACAAAAAGGCCAACATAAATAGCAAAAAGCAACCAAATGTCAACTCAACTCACAAAGGAACAGGAAAGCAAAACTGTCTTCACAAACATCCTGTCCCGATTTTAAACTCTGGTGCCGGACAGGATTGGTGGCGGAAGCCATGACGTCACTCCCGCTAATAAATATTCCCGAACAAATAACCATTCCGTGTTGGCATACCTAAGAAATTGACAGGAGAAGGGAGAGTAAAAAAAAACATACAGAGGCATGCACATCTACGGGGACATCACAGGTGTTACAGGGAAACCAGATTGAATTTATTTAATACACGAGTTTCACAATTTGAGTTGAATTACTGAAATAAATTAACTTTTCCACGATCTAATTTATTTATTTGTTTCCCTTGCACCAAGTTTGTTTGGGTGGAGGCCATCCCAAATAAAAAATTGTCTACGGGTTTAGAAAAGACTGAAGTTGTCGATGAAATTTACTTCTTTTAAACTGCAGTCTTTGTAGCCATGTGTTCAGCCCAAGCAAAAGTTAGCAAGATCAGCATGTAGTTGTAGTCCTGCTACTGATGTTTCGTATCCACTATCAGAGTCCTTGGCTCGGCTGCACTCTGAGCTAAATGCCGTTGTCTGCTCGACCTTAAGCGCCTGTTAGTAGTGATGTTAGCTGCTGGCTGATGCGATCTATGATTAATCACATTTGGGAATTCCTCACCCGCATTTATTAATGTTTAAAATCTGTTCTCAAGATGTAGAATGGTAGAATACTAGTATGGTATAATGGTAGAATATTAGTATTCGAGCCTTGTCATAGCGGTATCTGGGGTAGAGGATGCTACGGCAGCAATACGAGAAATTCGTGACAATCTGATGTCTCTAATGTCTTTTGAACTTGCTCCCTGTTTGTGCCATCAATTAGTGTGACAATCAGTTTCGACTTGTTCCTCTAACCTTGGTATAACTGTTGAGATTCACTAGATTAATGAGACTCACCCACCGGCTGTATGCTGAGGGGGTCCATGACGACGGTCTGCTGGAGTGTTCTGCCCTGTTGTTTCAAGAACTGCAATCCTTTGTAGAAGTTTGCAGCAGTTCATGCAGCATGTAGATTCAAAAGGAGGCATTTTTTTTCTCTGTTTTACATTCTCAGGAATGTAAGCTGCAGGCAGTGGGAGGCAAAGTCTTCTTTTTCGTGGTATTATTCCAGTCCCAAAGAGATTTTAGTTTTAGTGTTTTAGTGCCAACCATTTGTTGTTTGAGCACTGTGCTGATCTGCTGAAATAAAAATCTTGGAAAAATCAGAGAAAAGTACAGATATAGGGAGCAAAGGGCAGAGCACTAAGCAAGAACGTCCGGACAGTAGCAAAGCCAGAAGTAAGGCTATACTGGTATTGTAATAACAGTGTTGAACTATTGTACATCGTGATTTCAAAATAAATGTTTCTGACTTTGCATGTGGCCAAATATTACAAAATTACTAAATAATATCAGATTACTCGCTTGTCAAAATAATCAGATAACATGATTAGGAAAATAATAATTAGTTAAGCACTAGATTAGTTTAAACATTTTAGAATACAACTGCATTGTTTTACTTTTTGTGATTAAAAGGCAAATATATTGTTATTTGATAATTTCTTAAAGTATTGAAACACTGGGTTCTATTGGTTCTAGGGAAACAAGTATGTGCATTTTTGTCTCATCTTGTGAGCTAAGTGTATTGTCACACCCCTAGCATCTATGAGTGTGATAAAGTGACAGTGACAGTGATATACAGCCAAGTATGGTGACACATCGCATCCAAATTCAAAGTTTTGGTTTGCTCCCTGCCTGCGGGTGTCGCTGTTGGACAGTGTTTTCTCTACTTCCTGTTGGCCTTCTGTAGCAAATCGTAGCTCCGTGTAGCTGTTTTTATTTTATCTTTTCTCTAGAATCTTTATCTTACTATCACTCTCTGTTTTTTAAAGTGGTAAAATATAACTTAATTCACACCATATTTCTGATATTATCGATCAATTTTATCAGATTAACTTTGATCGTTCACTTTTATTTTATATCCTTGAGTGCAGTACACCTGCAAAGCGTTAGCACTCGTTAGCTTGTCATTAGCGTTTTCATTCAAACCTATCGCTGTTTTCTTTTCTCCTCTCCTCTCGCTCACAAGTTCATCAAACAACCGCAGTAAGAATATTTCATCAAACACGGTGAGTAATGGTTATTCTCCTGTTATTGTTACTTGCACCTCTTGCCACATGTACAGTTTATTTATCTCTGTCGCTGATGAGGGATTCACATGTGTTAAATGCAGGGAAATAGTTAGGCTGACAGAGAAGATTTCAGAATTAGAGACACGCATCCAAACTTTAATTGAGGACAGTAAGAATGTTAGGGCTCTAGATACGGCTTTGGATGCGTCTAGCTCAGGGATTCCTATACATTGTTCGGTTCCGGAAACAGAGTTCCTGCAGCAGGGCAACTGGGTGACGGTGAGGCAGTGTAGTCGTGGGTCAAAACACCGCTCTTCTGTTCCGATCAAAACATTAAACAGGTTCTCCCCACTCAGTGATGCACCCACTGAGAAACCTGATAAAAGTGCTCTAGTTAGTGGTGATTCTATTGTACGGAACGTGGATATAGAGACACCAGCCACCATAGTCAAATGTTTACCGGGAGCCAGAGCGCCTGAAATCTTGGCAAATTTAAAAGTGCTGGCTAATGCTAAACGTAAATACAGTAAGATTGTTATTCATGCCGGCGCTAATGATGTTCGACTTCGCCAGTCGGAGATCACTAAAAATAACATTAAAGAGGTGTGTGAACTTGCAAGCACGATGTCAGACACTGTAATATGCCCTGGTCCCCTCCCTGCTTACCGTGGTGACGAGATGCATAGCAGATTGTCATCACTCAATGGCTGGATGTCTAAGTGGTGCCCACAGAATAACATAGGTTTCATAGACAATTGGACGAGCTTTTGGGGCAGACCTGACCTGTTTAAAAGAGATGGTCTTCATCCCTCCTGGGGTGGCGCCACTCTTCTCTCTAGAAATATGGCAAATAGTCTTAGTGTTTATACTTGACTAACTGGGGCCCAGGTCAGGAAGCAGACAGACTGGCTAAACCGACCGCCTGCTAGCTGCCTCCCGTCACAGAGGTCAGTTAATTCTCAGCACATAGAGACTCTTTCACCTAGATATCACACTATAGAGACTGTGTCTGTTCCCCGAACTAGAAAATACCAAAAACGTCCAAACCAAGTTAAGATTAACAATTTAACTGAGGTTCAACAAATAAAAAAACAGAAGCAATATGGATAAACAAATGATAAAGCTTGGCTTATTGAATATCAGATCCCTTTCTACGAAAACACTTTTTGTAAATAATATGATCACTGATTATAATATAGATGTACTCTGTTTGACAGAAACCTGGCTAAAACCTGATGATTACATTATTTTAAATGAGTCCACCCCCCAATATCACTGTTATAAACATGAGCCGTGTCTAAAAGGCAAAGGTGGAGGTGTTGCTTCAATTTATAAAAACGTTTTCAGGATTTCTCAGAGGGCAGGCTTCAAGTATAACTCGTTTGAAGTAATGGTGCTTCATATAACATTATCCAGAGAAACAAATGTTAATGATAAATCCCTTGTTATGTTTGTACTGGCTACTGTATACAGGCCACCAGGGCATCATACAGACTTTATTAAAGAGTTTGCTGATTTTACATCCGAGTTAGTTCTGGCTGCAGATAAAGTTTTAATAGTTGGTGATTTTAATATCGTTAACACGATATATTTTTAACACGTTTCAGGACTCATTGTCGAAATCATACTCTAGATTTAATACTGTCACATGGAATTGATGTTGATGGTGTTGAAATTATTCAGCCAAGTGATGATATCTCAGATCATTATTTAGTTCTTTGCAAACTTCATATAGCCAAAATTGTAAATTCTACTTCTTGTTACAAGTATGGAAGAACCATCACTTCTACCACAAAAGACTGCTTTTTAAGTTATCTTCCTGATGTAACCAAATTCCTTAGCATATCCAAAACCTCAGAACAACTCGATGATGTAACAGAAACAATGGACTCTCTCTTTTCTAGCACTTTAAATAAAGTTGCTCCTTTACGCTTAAGGAGGTATAATGAGCATACTCGCACCCTAAAGAGAGCAGCCCGAAAAATGGAGCGCAGCTGGAGGAAAACAAAACTAGAGGTATTTCGTATTGCTTGGCGGGAAAGTAAAATATCCTACAGAAAAGCATTAAAAACTGCTAGATCCGATTACTTTTCTTCTCTTTTAGAAGAAAACAAACATAACCCCAGGTATTTATTCAATACAGTGGCTAAATTAACAAAAAATAAAGCCTCAACAAGTGTTGACATTTCCCAACACCACAGCAGTAATGACTTTATGAACTACTTTACTTCTAAAATCGATACTATTAGAGATAAAATTGCAACCATTCAGCCGTCAGCTACAGTATCACATCAGACAGTGCACTATAGACCCCCTGAGGAACAGTTCCACTCATTCTCTACTATAGGAGAGGAAGAATTGTATAAACTTGTTAAATCATCTAAACCAACAACATGTATGTTAGACCCTATACCATCTAAGCTCCTAAAAGAGGTGCTTCCAGAAGTCATAGATCCTCTTCTGACTATTATTAATTCCTCATTGTCATTAGGATATGTTCCCAAAACCTTCAAACTGGCTGTTATTAAGCCTCTCATCAAAAAACCACAACTTGACCCCAAAGAACTAGTTAATTATAGACCAATCTCGAATCTCCCTTTTCTTTCCAAGATACTAGAAAAGGTGGCATCCTCACAATTATATTCCTTCTTAGAGAAAAATGGTATATGTGAGGATTTCCAGTCAGGATTTAGACCGTATCATAGTACTGAGACTGCTCTCCTTACAAATGATCTGCTCTTATCATCTGATCGTGGGTGTATCTCTCTATTAGTTTTATTGGATCTTAGTGCTGCGTTTGACACAATTGACCACAACATTCTTTTGCATAGACTTGAACACTTTGTTGGCATCAGTGGAAGTGCATTAGCATGGTTTAAATCGTACTTATATGACCGCCATCAGTTCGTAGCAGTGAATGAAGATCTATCCTATCGATCACAAGTGCAGTATGGAGTACCTCAAGGCTCAGTACTAGGGCCGCTACTCTTCACGCTTTATATGTTACCCTTGGGAGATATCATCAGGAAACATGGTGTTAGCTTTAACTGTTATGCTGATGATACTCAGCTCTATATTTCTTCGCAGCCCGGTGAAACACAACAAATTTGAAAAATTAATGGATTGCATAGTCGATATAAAAATCTGGATGACGAGTAATTTCTTACTGCTAAATTCTGAAAAAACAGAGGTGTTAATTATAGGACCTAAAAACTCCGCTTGTAATAACCTAGAACACTGTCTAAGACTTGATGGTTGCTCTGTCAATTCTTCGTCATCAGTTAGGAACCTAGGTGTGCTATTTGATCGCAATCTTTCCTTAGAAAGCCACGTTTCTAGCATTTGTAAAACTTCATTTTTCCATCTCAAAAATATATCTAAATTACGGCCTATGCTCTCAATGTCAAATGCAGAAATGTTAATCCATGCATTTATGACCTCAAGGTTAGATTATTGTAATGCTTTATTGGGTGGTTGTTCTGCACGATTAGTAAACAAACTACAGCTAGTCCAAAATGCAGCAGCAAGAGTTCTTACTAGAACCAGGAAGTATGACCATATTAACCTGGTCCTGTCAACACTGCACTGGCTCCCTATCAAGCATCGTATAGATTTTAAAATATTGCTTATTACTTATATAGCCCTGAATGGTTAAGCACCTCAGTATTTGAATGAGCTCCTTTTACATTATAATCCTCTACGTCCGCTACGTTCTCAAAACCCAGGCAATTTGATAATACCTAGAATATCAAAATCAACTGCGGGCGGCAGATCCTTTTCTTATTTGGCGCCTAAACTCTGGAATAACCTACCTAACATTGTTCGGGAGGCAGACACACTCTTGCAGTTTAAATCTAGATTAAAGACCCATCTCTTTAACCTGGCATACACATAACATACTAATATGCTTTTAATATCCAAATCCGTTAAAGGATTTTTAGGCTGCATTAATTAGGTAAACCGGAACCAGAAACACTTCCCATAACACCCTATGTACTTGCTACATCATTAGAAGAATGGCATCTACGCTAATATTTGTCTGTTTCTCTCTTGTTCCGAGGTCACCGTGGCCACCAGATCCAGTCTGTGTCCAGATCAGAGGGTCACTGCAGTCACCCGGATCCAGTACGTATCCAGACCAGATGGTGGATCAGCACCTAGAAAGGACCTCTACATCCCTGAAAGACAGCGGAGACCAGGACAACTAGAGCCCCAGATACAGATTCCCTGTAAAGACCTTGTCTCAGAGGATCACCAGGACAAGACCACAGGAAACAGATGATTCTTCTGCACAATCTGACTTTGCTGCAGCCTGGAATTGAACTACTGGTTTCGTCTGGTCAGATGAGAACTGGCCCCCCAACTGAGCCTGGTTTCTCCCAAGGTTTTTTTCTCCATTCTGTCACCGATGGAGTTTCGGTTCCTTGCCGCTGTCGCCTCTGGCTTGCTTAGTTGGGGACACTTCATCTACAGCGATATTGTTGACTTGATTGCAAATAAATGCACAGACACTATTTAACTGAACAGAGATGACATAACTGAATCCAATGATGAACTGCCTTTAACTATAATTTTTGCATTATTGACACTGTTTTCCTAATGAATGTTGTTCAGTTGCTTTGACGCAATGTATTTTGTTTAAAGCGCTATATAAATAAAGGTGATAAAGGTGACACATACTCAGAATTTGTGCTCTGCATTTAACCCATCCAAAGTGCACACACAGCAGTGAACACAAACATGGTGAACACACATCCGGAGCAGTGGGCAGCCATTCATGCACGACCTCCCCTATTAAGCTCATAATTTCCCAAGTATATGACATAGCTTTCATTGTTTATGTCAATTATATATTCAGAAACAAATAAAATAAAACAAAATAAAATACATTTTTATTTATGCCTGTGTCTCAGGGCTGAGATTTGTGGGAATAATTGGAAATGAGCGACACCTGCACCAGTCACTGGTCTCGAGTCCCACGGAGGAGCACTGGAAGGTTAACATTTGCGGAGGTCATCCACTCGCTCATGGGACTCCATCAGGTACACCATCAAGAGCTGCTGGACATGAGGGAAGACCAAGAATACTGTTTCCAGGCCCTCGTCCAGATGCAGCAAGAGGACTGCAAGCTGTTCCGGAGCTGGATCGACCGGGAAGGTTCGGGCTGGAGGAAGTCCACCTGCCCCAGCCCTGCCAGCCCACAAGACAAGTTAGAACAAGTTAGGCCTGCAGGATGATCCCCGAGGCATTCATCGATCTTTTCGAAAGGACTGCGGAGGCATGTGGGTGACCCTGCATAAACTGGCCAGTGCGTCTCATTCCGTTGCTGTCGAGGGAGGCACAAATGGCCACACAGCAGTTGCCAGTTCCGAACCTCCTGGTCTACAATGACTTCTTTCGAGCAATCCTTCAGCGGGTCGGCCTGAACCCCGAACGACACCTGCAGGGCTTCAGATCGCTGAAGCTGGGGGAAAACGGCCGGCCCTTCGTGATGGCTCAGCAGCTCTGGGACGCATGCTGCAAAAAGCTGTTGGGCAGGGGAAGCGGCGTCGACCAAATCATCGATACTGCTGGAAAAGTTCATCGTACGGTTACCAATGACCACAGCGCAGTGGACTCAGTGCCACCGGCCTGCGTCGCTAGACCTGGAGGAGGACGAGTTGGTGGCATGCCGTGAGGTTGGCAAAACCCTGCCTTCTCTCTCTCTCTCTCTTTCTCTCTCTCTCTTTCTCTCTCACACCCTATCCTCTACCTCTAAACCTGTCCCTATCCCTAGGTCGCGATTATCGGCACCAGTGTAGCAATATAAAACCCTTCATAGTCACGGGAAGAAGGAGGCACGAACCGGCAAACATTCAAATGAAGCTTTAATTACAAAATAAACACAAATTGGCATGACTGCCCCTTGTGGATGACTGCCTCACATAAACAAAACCAAAACACAAAATAAAGTCCAGGCCTGGTCCTCTCTCATCCTTCACTGTCGTAACTCCTCTTTTATCCCTCCGGAGCTCCTCCGTGGGACTCGATACCGCTGAGTGGTACTCATTTCCAATTATTCCACCGGCCTCGACCCGTTCCCATGGCTCTTGGCCCCGCCCCACTCATCACAAAAATAAAATAAAATAAAAAAATCTGTTTGAATAGGGAAACCTTTGCCATAGTATCCTTTCAAATGTACAAGTTTCCACAGTCATTGCATGTGCTGCACTTTATTTGTACCATTTTGTTTTATTAGTTTATTTAAATTTAAATTTTGTCATTTTGCAAACACTTTTATCCAAATTGACTTACAATTGGGGCATCCATAAAGGAATTCTTCTGGCAAACAGACACAGGAAGTGTTTGCAATACCAAGTTTTAGACATTGTTCGAAGTACAAGCTACAAGTACAAGTACAAGCTAGAAAAAAAGGGGAATATATAATTTTTTTTTTTTTGTTACGATGAAGCCAAGTATTTTTGAAAGAGAAGAGTTTATAGCCATTGCTTCAATATTGTCAGGGATTCATCATTCCGGATAGGGGTGGGAAGGTCATTCATACATCCATGACATCCAGAAATTGGTAGGTGAGGGAAGAGAGGAGGATACTATGTAGGAAAGATGGGAGAGGGAAAGAGATTGATGGTTTGTCTAAAAGAAACCGTTTTGGGGGTGGGGCACACGGGTATGTCGCTCACTAGTGGATCTCAGACTTCTAGAGGGGATGTTGATTCGTAATAGTGAGTGGAAGTAGGCAGGTGCTGAACCTGTGGCTGTTCTATATGCAAGCATCAATGAATTGAGCTTGATGTAAGCCGCAACTGGTAGCCAGTGAAGGAGATAAAGAGATGTGTAACATGGCCTCTTTTGGGTTCGTTGAAAACCAGTCATGCCGCTGCATTCTGAATCATTTGTAGAGGTTTCATTGTGCTTGATGGAAGTCCAGCCAGAATAGCTTTGCAGTAGTCCAGCCTAGAATTGACAAGGGCCTGAACAAGAGGTTGTGCAGTATGCTTCGTTAGAAAGGGCCTGATCTTTCTGATATTGTGCAATGCAAACCTGCAAAATTGAGTAGTCTTTGCAATGTGGTCTTTTAAGGTCAGCTGGTCATCAAAGGTTACATCAAGATTTCTGACTGTTGATGGGGAAATTGTAGAAGAGCCTAGCTGGATGGAGAAATCATTCTGTAGAGTTGGAGTGGCAGGGAAGATAAGAAGCTCAGTCTTTTCCAGGTTGAGCTGTAAGTGAAATTCTTTTATCCATGCCGAGATGTCCGCTAGGCAGCCTGAGATCCGTGCAGCTACCGTTGGATCATCTGACTGAAATGAAAGATAGAGCTGTGTGTCATCGGCATAGCAATAGTAGGATAATCCATGTGCCTGCATGATGGGACCCAGTTAATGTCATGTATATGTAGAAGAGGAGGGGTCCAAGAACTGATCCCTGAGAAACCCCGGAGACAAGTTGATGAGCTTTGGATACCTCCTCTCCCCAAGCCACCCTGAAAGATCTATCAGTAAGATAGGATTCAAATCAGCAAAGTAGAAATCCCTGAAAGTCCATGTGAGGAGAGATGTGTTGTTGATATGTGACTGCTGGTAAAAGTGTAGGAGAGATTGCTTGGAGGGGGTGTGAGGGGACTGGGTCTAGAGGCCACGTTGTAGGATGGCTGGAGATAAGTTTTGATATTTCTTCCTCAGTGAAGGGACAGAAGGAGAAGATGGGAGTTTTATCTGTTTTAGGAGTTTTAGATGGTTTGAAGTCCTGTGTGTGGGGGGCTGAGAACTGACTATTTATCATTCTGGTTTCTTTGTCTGTGAAGAATGCGTTATAATCATCGCCTGTTATGTGGTGGGAGGTGGTGGAGGGAAACAGAGGAGAGAATTTAATGTTTTGAAGAGATACACATGTCTGGAGCGCTGTTGAACTTGTTGTGGAAGTATGATGATTTTGCAGTATGGACTTCAGCAGAGAAAGATGAAAGCAAAGACTGATACATCCTCAGGTCTGATGGATATTTTGATTTGCAACATTTTCTCTCTGCTGCCTTGGAGGAGAGAGGGCAAATATTGTCTAGACAAGAGGTTAAAGTAGAGCATAAAGTATTAGTTGCTGCATTCACATCCAGAGGTGATAAATTGGTAGGTGAGTGAAGAGAGGAGGATACTATGGAGGAAAGATGGGAGGGAAAGATTGAAGGTTTTGTCTAAAAGAAACCGTTTTGGGGGGGTTGGAGCACACAGGTAGCAAAATGTAGTCTAAATGTAATGAAGAAATGGTCAGAGATATGTAGGGGTTTTTCCAAAGTGTTGTCTGTAATACAATTATGTTTGTAAATTAAGTCAAGTTTGTTGCCTGATTTGTGTGTACTAGTAGTGGTAAGTCATTTCAGATCTGTAGCATAAGGCTTGTCCAGATGAATGTTGAAGTCGCCAAAGACTAAAAGTGGACTGCTGTCCTCTGGGAATGAGGACAGCAGGCAATCCAGCTCCTCTAGGAAGGTGCATAGAACTTGCCCAGGAGGGTGGTAATTTACCAAAACCTGGAGTTTTATAGGAGTTGCTACAGTGATCACATGAGATTCGAATGAGATTCCAATTGTTAGAAATGAGAAGACCAGTGCCCCCACCCCAGCCAACCTGACAGGGACTTTGAGAGAAAGAGAATTTGTTAGAGAGAGCGGCTTGGCTTGCTGAGTCTTCCGGATGAATCCAGGTCTCAGTCAAGCCCAAGATGCTGAGTGTGGAGTTTAGGAAAAAGCAGAAATGAAGCCTGCTTTGTTAACAGCTGACTGACAACTCCAGAGACCCACAGAGAAAGAAAGAGGTGCAGTAGAGGCTGTAGGGTTAGGATGCAGGTTCGCAACATTGCGTTGCCATCTGAGTGTGACATTAGAGCGGTTTCCAGAGACAACAGGAATGGTTTGGAAACACATGATAAAGGTGAAAAAGAGAAAACATAAAAAAATTGAGTAAAGGGAAAATAATAAACAATTATTAAGTGTGTTGTCTGTTTCATTGCTCGGGGAAGTCACACAGGAAAAAGTTGCAGGTCTTTACACTTGTTGGTCTTCATACAAGGAGGCTAAACGCATCAGTGCACAGACATCATTTAAATACACAGTCTAAGAACTGAAATGTAGTTTTCTGTAGTAAACTGTACTAGTATTCCTAATATTTAATTCACCATTATTTCTTAAAAAACGAAAAAGAAAATTTTTCAATGTCATGTTTTAGATTTTAGGTCATCTTGTACCCTGTCAAGGACAAAGCTAAATGTTACATGTTCTTGCACCTTATTATATTGCGTATACTTTCTTGTTATTGGCATTTCAAATATCCCACCATAATCTGTAGTCTGAGCCTGTAAAGGGCTAATGGCAATGGCAGATACATTACTAATTAGTTTAAAGGAAAATAATTTTCTTTTTTGTTTGCCAAATAACCCTGTGTGTATATTTTCCATAAAAACATGAATGTCCTGGCAGTGACAGATGGCTTGTTTTATATTTATTTTAATTTAATGAATGTTATAAATTGAAATTTAGGCTACAATAAATATTTTACCTGCTACTATGTAAAAGGAACACTGCCGTATAAAGCACCTTATTTGTTTAAATTGTTTGCAAACCAAATGTTATTACACTTTTGTTCATATAGCAGTAGGCTTAATTGAGCGCAGTGTTAGTTCAGTCAGGCCTCAGAGGCATAGGCTGCGACCAGCTGATGCGGTCAGCTGTCAAATAGCTCCAATCACTACCATTCTCCAATTAGACATGGGACATATATACGTGGGACTGCTGCTCAGTAAGTATGTTCAAATGGCTCGCAAGGCTAAAACTGCTTGCAAGAGCTATCTCTCGCTCAGGAACTAATCAGATGGAACTCTATCTCCATAGGAAACGTTAAATCAGGATTTTTTGGCAGGATTCCCACAGAGTATCTCACCGGATGTCAAGTTGTGAATTTAAGCAAATTCGCTGCATTGTTTGTCAAGCGATGGACTGAAAGTGATCTGAGCGAGCACTTGATATAGACACTTTGCCCGTGATTCATCACCAAATTTTACTAATATGACTGACCCAACAACTTTAACACTTCCAGTTAAATATACGCACAAGTCTTGTTAATCTGTTGTCAAGGCTGTCGATATGAATGGGCTGCTGCTTCAGGCTCATCTATTGGGGATGCTTTCATTAATCTTATCCAACTATTTCCGACACACTGTGTTTAAATCAGTGATATGCTGTTGCTTGGTACTTAATGTACAGATCATAAATTTTGCTCATATAAATGCTAACCGTAATCTGGACATGGGTTTATGCTGTTGCCTAAATTTGAGTACTGACCATATGCCATACTGCTAAAGGGGCATGCTGCTCTTTTTAGCTTTTATAAAAGAGCACCCTTCACTACTTCTATTCTTCTATAAGGGGATGCTGCCCCACTGCACTTCAGAAGGTCTTTGCTTAAAGCTATCAGGGTATTGGGACTGCTTGGTTGTTGAGGCTTATCTAATGTTAACTAGTGTCCAGTACCATATTGTGCTAGACCTGCCATTGCACAAGCAGGATTTATGCTTTCGCCTGGCTCCACTTGCGAGCCTCTGATGGCTGCAACCGCAACTGACCAAACGGTCAAGGCCTTATACTTGTCACGTTCACCGTCATACAGGATCGTACGGGTGCTTGAAATCCTTGAAAATGCTTGAAATTTAATTCAGTGTTTTCAAGGTTTAATAAAAAAAATGCTTGGATTTAGATAGTGCTTGAAAATGCAGTGCATTGGTTCATAATTTGCTTTCTTACTGAATGGTTCATCATTGTTTTTTTTCATAAAATAAGAAGCTCAGCTCGAGTCTGTGCATGTGGCTGCTGTGTGCTCTTTATTTACACGTGCCCTCCGATAGAGGAGAAAAAAAAAACCTTCTTGCCGGACATTGCAGCTTCAGTCAGTGATGTCTCGAAATGACAAATTATGGTATAACAAGAACTAAATAATTGAGTAGTCTGCTGTTAGGTCTGCTGGTTGTTTTGCATGAAGAGTGTGCGCTTTGAACATATAAAGGTAAACAAAATTTTCCCTGCTCAGTTAAAGGTGCCATGTGCAAAAATTGAGCTAAAAATATTTTTAAAATTATCTACACGCATCAAAAGTATGAGAAGAAATAAGGGCGATGATGTCATTAAAAAAATGTAAAGTTATAGTGCTGCAGAGATATCAACCTTAATTAGCAGTAGCATTACTAGCCCCGGCCCGACAGGTGTCGTAATACCAGTTTCGGCCATGGGAGGCGGTATGCGAGCAACATAACCACCAGCCAACCTGCAATACACGAATAACTCGCACGGCTTGTGGGCGTAATCTAACCTGATGTCAATCAAGCGGAAGGATGGTTGAAGCCCTTGGCAAGAGACCACCACCCGCTACAGGGAAACAACCGTGCTCGGAAACACAAATCAAATCCGATAAGAAAAGGAGCCGAACCAGAGTAAACATCGGCACTGCTTTCAATCGCTGGAGACAACTGATGGACCTGAAAGAAATGAGGTTCGACACCGAACTTGCAACATTTCTTTTGGATTGGTAAGTTAGATGCTGTTAGTATTTCGCTAGAAGTTTGTTTTATATGTTTGTGTATTTTTTTCGGGAAGTTATAACATAAAATGTATCGAAGGCTGTTCTATAAACGTGCTAATGTTAGCGATGGCTAACCGTAGCTGCGTTTGATAATTAGCTAGCTATAACTTACCCATATTTTTATATCATAAGTAACCTGCTCTGTCTAGTCTGTTGGTCTCGGTGTCCTCTTTGCTTCGTGGTTTTTCTGTACGTGAGAAAATTGATGTGTGGCATGGAAGCGTGTGAAAAGAGTCAATTGCGTGTGTCTCACGGTGAATGCTTGAGAATTGGCAGCTCTGGTTGCGTTGGTTGGCGTTAGCTTGGTCAACATCAGCTGTCTGATGTTGACCAATGATGTTGACAGAATGCTGTCTGTCAAATTAATTTAATTCCAATAATGTGTATATACAACTCAATGTAATATGAACAAAACGAATATGAACATATTCACTGGTAAAGGTGAAGGGGAGTAGCTTGAAAATGTCATGTTTCAAAATCACTTGACATCACCCAACGTTCCTCTGGAGGCAAAACGTCCTCTTATAGCAGCGGTTCTCAATTCCAGTCCTCGCGCCCCACTGCTCTGCATATTTTGCACGTTTCTCTTTGTTAACACACCTGATTCAGATAATCAGCTCGTTAGAAATGAACTCCGTGCATGAACTGTTTTTCAAATGTTCATTGCTCCCTACTCTCTGAGCAGGGGAAATCTGTTGAAGTTTACCTCACATCGAAACATTCATTCACTGATTTGTGCTGTGCAGCGTCTTTAAACATGGACAACTGTGACATCATATACCTCTGTAAATCAATACAGTTTAAATTCACGTCTTGCACACTTCAATGCACTTTGATTGGAACATATAGCTACGTTCACTTCGAACTGGAATCATGGCTGAATATCCTGTGATGTCCACTTCGCAGGGCACTTATGTTCGAATAGAACAAATGTCTGAGGCTCTAAGAGAAACGTTCAAAATGTGCAGAGCAGTGGGGCGCGAGGTCTGCAACTGAGAACCGCTGTCTTATAGGCTTCAGCTATGCTCTAGTGTTGTTGTGAAGGTAGGGGCGGAGCATAGAGACTATGCTGTTTCTCGTTTGTTACTCTAGAGTAGACCAATTCACTTTATTGAGGCATACTGCCCCCATCTGGTATGGAATGTGGAGTATGACTTGATTTTTTTGCCAGATATGACAGATGGCACCTTTAAACTAAATCTTAAGACTGTGACAATGAAAGAAACTGTTATTGTGGTATACATTTAAGATCGACTCACAATGCTTACAATATTTATGCAGTGTTCCCCAGCATTAGCGTAGGTATTATTGGCATTATAATTAATCACACACAGCGTTGAATGCTACAGTTGTGTTCAGATCATGCGTTACTGGACTGGACTTTCTCGAATATCATTAACAGTTGAAACAATGTAAACAAGAATTAATTTGTGGTGTAGTCCGTGAGATGTAGTGGAATAGTCAGTCATTAATCAGGAATGTTTGTTGCTTGATTCTGTACGTTTAAATCCCGAATGGATTAACCATCTTGTTTTATGCTACTAAAATTACCTATTGAAGGGCGGCAGTGGCTCAGTGGTTCATGTAGGTTGTCTACAAACCGGAAGGTTGGTGGTTCAATCCCTGGCTCCACCTGACCAAGTGTCGAGGTGTCCTTGAGCAAGACACCTAACCCTAGCTGCTCCCGACAAGCTGGATGGCGCCTTGAATGGCTGACACCGCAGTCGGTGTGTGAATGAGTGTGTGAATGGGTGAATGTGAGGCAACTTGTAAAGCGCTTTGGATGGCCATGTGGTCTGTTGAAAGCACTATATAAATGCAGTCCATTTACCATTTACCATTAATATGAAGTGTCCTTCCCCCACCAAAAATATAATCAACATTAATTATCATTGTGACTCAAATCTAAGGACATTCAAAGGTAAGGATGTCCATACAAACTGTTTGTACCGGTCCAAATGCGCAGCCTTCTGGCAATTTGATGATTTTTGTTTAGAACAATGCAAATTAATAATGTGGCTTAAAAAATCCAATCGATTTACAAGGTGTGTCTGTGTTGTATCTGTGAGTGTTCTTTATCTAAGGTAAGAGTATGTATGTAAACAGGTTATTTACCACAGTTGATTTTTACTTTTGAAGGTGTACGAACCCTGGTGTACTGTTCTGTGAACAACAGAGGGTGACTAATTTAAACCTTCGGGAATCACTAGTGAGAGGTAACTGGCTGCATCCGAAACTTTAGGCAGCTGACTCAGTGAGTATCAGGCATTAGGTGCGTTCGACTTCACACAGCACTGCGCAAACCGATAGCAATCTGACTTGAAGCAGTGCATGCTGGTTAGAAATTTTGTCCGACTTGAGACGGTGCCGACGCCACATGAATGTCAAGTGTGGCATCAAAGTATTTAGAGTGTTTTGAGAGCAGCCGGCTGACTCAGCTGCCACAGTTTCTCCAGAGCGACAGCAGGAGCACTGATGACGACACAGCTGTTTCATGATTGGCCAGATTCTCCACATGACAATGATCACTTGTGTTTCGATAGGTCTAGCATTAGCTTTTAGGTACAGAAATTGAATAAAGTAATCAAATGTAAAACAGCATTGTATATTTGGACTGTATAAATTAAAGATTGTTGTTTATTAAAGTTACAAAAGCTTTTTAATCAAGAGCAGTGAGTGATTTCTTTGTTGTTGCTGTTCGATTAATATAAAGACTGTCACTTTAAGAGAATGCACTGATACAGTAGGCCTACGTTCAGCCGGCTATGTCTGCTGTAGGACACTTACCAAGACGGGCATTTTGACAATTTTTGTGTGAATTTGTCCATTTAAACACTATACTTCAGAGAGAGCTTATATTTGCACATGTTCGGAGGCAGAGGTTTGCGCGCTTCGGATAAGCGCACTCACAAATATTCTCACTGCACACGCGAGCTCGCATCCTCTGGCTCTTAAATGTTTAAACTGACAAAGCTTAAATGAGTTTAGTTTATACACAGATATTAACATGTGCTGTTCTCATCTGTTGCTTCTTACCATTCTCCCTTTTATTCTTTTGTATTTTCATTCATGAACGGTTGTGATTGTGCTGTGTGTCTGTTGTCTTAACTTCTTCAGCTGCTGTGCTCAGGACACCTAGACAAGGAATCTTTCTGCTGGCCGTGTGCCCGATATCCTCAGTTTTGTTTTTAAGTCCCATTGGGCATTGCACCTGAGGTGGTCTCCACAGCCTGTGTTCACAGGTGTCTGTACAGATGGCTCTGGAGTTGTTACACCAAGTTTCTGTTCGAGTGTGTGTCACTACACGTTTTGGATTTTCGTTAACGTATTGAATTTCTATTGTGCCAAATAAACTGTTGCACGAATCTTCTGAGTTTGAGTTCCTCTTCACGTTCCTGACAGAATCTACTGACCACTAGGGACCCAGCAGAGGAGATTGACATTCATAGAATCCTCAGGCAGCAAGGACACTGCTGGGTAGACAGCAGGAGGAGATCACCATTTCTCGTCACTCTTTATCAGAGCTGTCACTACAACTGACCCATCTCACAGAATGGCTTGATCGGTTTCAGATTATTCCTCCCAAGACTACTGTTGTACAACCTCTGTCCGTACCAGAGACAGTTGCTTCCCATCATTCCGAACCTCATCTTAATCCACCTGCTCCATACTCCGGTGAGCCCAACTCATGCTGTTCCTTTCTGTCACAATGTTCTCTGACTTATTCACTCCAGCCCTCTTGTTTACCCACAAAGCGAACTAAAGTGGCATTCACCATCACGCTTTTAATTGGACATGCGAGAGAATGGGGATCGGCCATGTGGGACAATGAACTATTCTTTCAAACTGCCTCTCAGCCTCGATGGTTTAGTCGACCTCACCATCCACGTCGACAACCGGATAGCTCTCCTGTCCCGGCATCGGAGGGGCATGGCATCTCACAAGCTCTTCCCCGACCTGGTCGCTGGAGCGGTGGGTGACGCAACTTCTCAGCGTCTCGTCATGCCTGAGGAGGAGTCCATGCAGATCGGGAGAGCCCAGCTGATGATCAACGAGCGGCGCCAACATCTCAATCACAATCTGTGTCTTTACTGTGGGAGGGCGGGGCATGTGGTGAAGGAGGGGTGTACGGTGAGCATCACTAATACATTGCTACCCTCTGGTGGTCATTCCGTTCTCCAGGCTTCATTACAATTTAATAAAACTATTCATCAGTTGTAAGCTTTGATTGATTCTGGAGCAGAGGGTGATTTTATGGACATTGAGTCGGCTGCCCGATTAGGAGTTCCATAAGTTCCACTGGCCGAGCCCATTTCAGCCAGGACTCTTTGTGGCACCTATCTCACTAGAATTACACACTCCACCAGGTTTATTACTCTCACCCTCTCGCGTAATCATTCTGAGGAGATTTGTTTTCCCCCCATTCATAGATGTGTTGCCTGGCACTTCTCCACATGGGGGGCATCTTTACTCTCTTTCCGGGCCTGACAGGGAGGCCATGGAGAAGTACATAAATGATTCTCAGGTAGCTGGCATTATCCGGCCCTCTTCCTCTCCAGCTGAGGCAGGGTTCTTCTTTGTGGTGAAGAAATATGGATCTCTCCATGTATGGAGCTTGAATGACATCAGAGTCAAGAATCGTTATCCTTTGCTGCTGATGTCATCGGCCTTCGAGCTCTTGCAGAAGGCGACCATGTTTACGAAGTTGGACCTTCACAATGCTTATAACATAGTTCAGATTAGGGAGGGGGACGAATGGAAGACTACCTTCAACACCCCCATGGGGCACTTTGAGTATTTGGTTATGCCCTTTGGACTTTCTAACTCCCTGGCGGTCTTCCAGGCACTCGTCAATGACGTGATTAGAGACATGGTCGACCAGTTTGTATTTGTTTATCTTGACGACATCCTGATCTTCTCCCAGAACGAGCGCGACCATGTCCAACATGTCAGGTGAGTGCTCCAGCGGCTGCTTGAGAATCGTTTATTCGCCAAGGTGGAGAAGTGCGAGTTTCACGCACAGTCGTGGGACAAATTTAATCTTAACAAACTATATATCACTATGAAGATCTAAGCCTCAAGCATCGACAACAGATCGCTCTTTTTCAATGAAAAGCTTATAAAAACTGTATTTGCTACATTTGTGTAAGAAGTACACATCAAAACATGAAGAATGAAAACGCAGTACATTCCAGATTCATCGTAATAGCGAGTCATAAACACATCCACAGCTGTAAATCCCGGTTTAGTTAGAAAGGGAAGGGTCCACTGAACAACATCTCATGGAGCATGTTTAGTCCAATGAAGCAATAACATTGTAATATGTATGATAATTCCTTTGTTTACATTTCAGTTCTCCAGGGACAGAATTGTTTGTGTCCATTATGGAATAACTCACGGTCAGAAACTGCGTCTTGGTGGTAAAAAAATGGCATGGTTTGTAGCGTACAGTGTCACAAACAGAATGAGACGATCCACAAAAAAGAAAAAAAGTGAAAGATAAGTAGAAGATTGTTTATTTGAATTCTGGCACCCGTGACGCGCACTCTGACAAACATGTCATCGGATGGAGGCGGAAATGATTGCCTTTTTCTTTATTTGTTTTATTTTTCAACAGTTTTCATGTATGTGTAAGTGTGTTTTATGTTGAATGTGCCTGTATCTGCATGACTACCATCTGTATGAGTGCAAATCAGCGCAAATCAGCTCGTTTCTACTTTGTAATCACAGCTATCAATGTAAATGCCATCTATATGAATAGAGAGTAGTTTATGACGCATTTGTGTTATTACCATCTCTATAACTGGCCATCAGCACATATTTTCATTGTAATTCATTGTAAATTATGCATTTCTAGCAATCTCAGGATGTTCTGTATTTGGCAAAGTTAAATCTTTTTTTTGTTTTTCTTATTTTTCTTACTCAATTCTTATTGTATTTTTCTAGTGCTCAAATAAATCACTTATATGATGTCAAGTTTATGTCTAGTGTTTTATAATTGAAAAAAAATATTCAGTGGTATGTTTAATGACTAAATAGTTTGTAGAAGCCTAAAAATATTTCTTTTTTATATTTGGGGTGTGGAGGGGGGGACTAGACATAGTCTCAAAAAAAGGTTTGCAGGAATCTCATTTTTCATGGTACCTTCTTCAGATTTGAAATACAAACTCATGAGACATGTGACTTTCAACCCATTACTTTTCTAGATTGCTGCAGGACTGATTTCATGTATTTGTATAAAAAAACAGTATGGTCAAGACACTTCAGTGTCTATAAATTTTAATATTTTGAGCATTATCAAATCTGGTTGATAAAAAAGTAAAGCCCAAAGGGTCTTCTTTCCAAAGACACACAAAATTATACCGTTAACCATTCTGCCTCCCGATCGGGTGGTAGCGATGTTCACCTGGGGGGTGGAATCCACAGTCCGCTCAGCTCTGTCATCCTGGATCACGTTTTCCATATTCATGGCCTCCCGGTGAATGTGGTCTCTGACAGGGGTCCCCAATTTGTGTTTAAGTTTTGGGCAGAATTCTGTCGACAACTGGGGGCAACTGCCAGGTATCACCCGCAGACAAATGTTCAGAATGAGCATGCTAACCAAGATCTGGAGAGAGTCTTGCGTTGAGTGGCATCCGCAGAACCGTCATCTTGGAGTTCCAGATTAACTATGGTTGAGCCTATGGGTTTGTCTCCCTTCCAGTGCTGTTTAGGCTACCAGCCACCCTTATTCTCCTCCCAAGAATCCGACGCTGTTGTCCAGTCTGCGCACTCGTTTATTCAAAGATGCCTCCATACATGGAGAGTTGCCAGAGAGTCCCTCACTCGAACTGGTGACAGGAACAAGGCGTCGGTGGATCGTCACCGCGATTTTGTCTCAGAGGTCACCTTCATATGGCAGAGTACATCCCTGCGCATATTTCTCATTGTTTAACCCCCACAGAATGGAATTACGACATCGGGTATAGGAAGTTACTGGCTGTAAACCCTCTGGAGTCGATTAACGCGTATACACGTTATGAGTAATTTTCTCCTGATAACCCTGAAAAGAACTTAAATTACACTTTCAATTTTCATCGTACAGATAAGAGCAATACATCATTCTAATCTGTAAAGGGTCTACCTTTTTTTGTATACAGACATAATAACAACAAAACTTTGTGCACTTATAAAATAAAGATAACAAACAAGGTGTGCTGTCTGCAGCCTTTGTCTGCGCTGATCTTCATTTAGACCCGCGTTATTAAAATGAACTGTAACTCTGTGAATACTCAACAAAGATACATGAGAGAGATATCTATAGAAAGCTTGACATGTCTACTTTTAAACTAAATAAGTGCCGCTGAAAACAAATATTCTGTGATAAAGTAATCTATATGAAAACAATGCGATGTCCGTTTTTCATGTCTATCTTCATTATCTCCCCCGTGCTGAATGCCCTATTCAGATTCTAATGTTTCAAACTGAAGCGCGCGGTTTGAATACACCCACACAACAGAAGACAACGCAGCCAGACTGTTCTTCAAGTTTTTATTTTACTGTTTGCTTCACGATGAGAGGAATAGGACATAATTCACACCAAAAAGATGTGATGTGGTTGAGGATTTGCAAAATGGATTTCCTCCGAAAAAAGAATGAAGCACTTTATTCAGCAGAGATCATAAACATGAGTAAGTCTCTTTTTATTTATTTATATACTAGTTTTCACATATAGTGTAAACATTTTACTAGTTAGACTTTTTCCAAAGACTTTTCCAAACTATAATTCCTCACTAAATGTATAATCAAGTGAGATATTAAGTTTCAATAACAATATACAATACTATACCATTCTCAGCTCTTTTCAACATTAATAATAATAATAATAATAAATATAGCTGCAAGCAGCAATTACGGGGCCAAGCACTCCAACGCCAAATGTAGGAGCTAAGCATGGCATGGAGCATCACACCAAATGCATTAATGAGCAATAACAGCAATTTTAGGATTATTGTAATTGAAATGGCTAAAAAAATCATAAATACCACCTCTAGTAGCATGATTACTTGGCCTATCAAGTTTGACCAATAGGTGGCACTGTTAAAAAAATGAATTTGGTGTACTCTATGTGACTTTTCAATAACACACACAAGTGAAGTCACTTCTGCTAAAGAGTTTTTCACAAGTTCATCAAACAACCGCAGTAAGAATTTTCATCAAGCACGGTGAGTAATGGCTTCTCCTATCATTGTTTCTTGCACGTCTTGCACATGTACAGTTTATCTATCTCTGTCGCTGATGAGGGATTCACATGTGATAAATGCAGGGAAATAGTTAGGCTGACAGAGAAGATTTCAGAATTAGAGACACGCATCCAAACTTTAATTGAGGACAGTAAGAATGTTAGGGCTCTAGGCTTTGGATGCGTCTAGCTCAGGGATTCCTGTACATTGTTCGGTTCCGGAAACAGAGCCCCAGCAGCAGGGCAACTGGGTGACGGTGAGGCAGCGTAGTCGTGGGTCAAAACATCACCCTTCTGTTCCGATCAAAACATTAAACAGGTTCTCCCCACTCAGTGATGCACCCACTGAGAAACCTGATGAAAGTGCTCTAGTTATTGGGGATTCTATTGTACGGAACGTGAATATAGAGACACCAGCCACCATAGTCAAATGTTTACCGGGAGCCAGAGCGCCTGACATCTTGGCAAATTTAAAAGTGCTGGCTAATGCTAAATGTAAATACAGTAAGATTGTTATTCATGCCGGCGCTAATGATGTTCGACTTCACCAGTCGGAGATCACTAAAAATAACATTAAAGAGGTGTGTGAACTTGCAAGCACGATGTCAGACACTGTAATATGCTCTGGTCCCATCCCTGCTTACCGTGGTGATGAGATGCATAGCAGATTGTCATCACTCAATGGCTGGATGTCTAAGTGGTGCCCACAGGATAACATAGGTTTCATAGACAATTGGACGAGCTTTTGGGGCAGACCTGACCTGTTTAAAAGAGATGGTCTTCATCCCTCCTGGGGTGGTGCCACTCTTCTCTCTAGAAATATGGCAAATAGTCTTAGTGTTTATACTTGACTAACTGGGGCCCAGGTCAGGAAGCAGACAGACTGGCTAAACCGACCGTCTGCTAGCCGCCTCCCGTCACAGAGGTCAGTTAATTCTCAGCACATAGAGACTTTTTCACCTAGATATCACACTATAGAGACTGTGTCTGTTCCCCGAACTAGAAAATACAAAAAACGTCCAAACCAAGTTAAGATTAACAATTTAATTGAGGTTCAACAAATAAAAAACAGAAGCAATATGGATAAACAAATGATAAAGCTTGGCTTATTGAATATCAGATCCCTTTCTACGAAAACACTTTTTGTAAATAATATGATCACTGATCATAATATAGATGTACTCTGTTTGACAGAAACCTGGCTAAAACCTGATGATTACATTATTTTAAATGAGTCCACCCCCCAAGATTATTGTTATAAACATGAGCCACGTCTAAAAGGCAAAGGTGGAGGTGTTGCTTCAATTTATAACAACGTTTTCAGGATTTCTCAGAGGGCAGGCTACAAGTATAACTCTTTTGAAGTAATGGTACTTCATATAACATTATCCAAAGAAACAAATGTTAATGATAAATCCCCTGTTATGTTTGTACTGGCTACTGTATACAGGCCACCAGGGCACCATACAGACTTTATTAAAGAGTTTGGTGATTTTACATCCGAGTTAGTTCTGGCTGCAGATAAAGTTTTAATCATTGGTGATTTTAATATCCATGTTGATAATGAAAACGATGCATTGGGATCAGCATTTATAGACATTCTGAACTCTATTGGTGTTAGACAACACGTTTCAGGACCTACTCATTGTCGAAATCATACTCTAGATTTAATACTGTCACATGGAATTGATGTTGATGGTGTTGAAATTATTCAGCCAAGTGATGATATCTCAGATCATTATTTAGTTCTTTGCAAAATTCATATAGCCAAAATTGTAAATTCTACTTCTTGTTACAAGTATGGAAGAACCATCACTTCTAACACAAAAGACTGCTTTTTAAGTTATCTTCCTGATGTATCCAAATTCCTTAGCATATCCAAAACCTCAGAACAACTTGATGATGTAACAGAAACTATGGACTCTCTCTTTTCTAGCACTTTTAATAAAGTTGCTCCTTTACGCTTAAGGAAGGTTAAGGAAAACAGTTTGACACCATGGTATAATGAGCATACTCGCACCCTAAAGAGAGCAGCCCGAAAAATGGAGCGCAGCTGGAGGAAAACAAAACTAGAGGTATTTCGTATTGCTTGGCGGGAAAGTAACATATCCTACAGAAAAGCATTAAAAACTGCTAGATCCGATTACTTTTCTTCTCTTTTAGAAGAAAACAAACATAACCCCAGGTATTTATTCAATACAGTGGCTAACTTAACGAAAAATAAAGCCTCAACAAGTGTTGACATTTCCCAACACCACAGCAGTAATGACTTTATGAACTACTTTACTTCTAAAATCGATACTAATAGAGATAAAATTGCAACCATTCAGCCGTCAGCTACAGTATCACATCAGACAGTGCACTATAGACCCCCTGAGGAACAGTTCCACTCATTCTCTACCATAGGAGAGGAAGAATTGTATAAACTTGTTAAATCATCTAAACCAACAACATGTATGTTAGACCCTATACCATCTAAGCTCCTGAAAGAGGTGCTTCCAGAAGTCATGGATCCTCTTCTGACTATTATTAATTCCTCATTGTCATTAGGACATGTCCCCAAAACCTTCAAACTGGCTGTTATTAAGCCTCTCATCAAAAAACCACAACTTGACCCCAAAGAACTAGTTAATTATAGACCAATCTCGAATCTCCCTTTTCTGTCCAAGATACTAGAAAAGGTGGTATCCACACAATTATATTCCTTCTTAGAGAAAAATGGTATATGTGAGGATTTCCAGTCAGGATTTAGACCGTATCATAGTACTGAGACTGCTCTTCTTAGAGTTACAAATGATCTGCTCTTATCATCTGATCGTGGGTGTATCTCTCTATTAGTTTTATTGGATCTTAGTGCTGCGTTTGACACAATTGACCACAACATTCTTTTGCATAGACTTGAATACTTTGTTGGCATCAGTGGAAGTGCATTAGCATGGTTTAAATCGTACTTATATGACCGCCATCAGTTCGTAGCAGTGAATGAAGATGTATCCTATCGATCACAAGTGCAGTATGGAGTACCTCAAGGCTCAGTACTAGGGCCGCTACTCTTCACGCTTTATATGTTACCCTTGGGAGATATCATCAGGAAACATGGTGTTAGCTTTCACTGTTATGCTGATGATACTCAGCTTTATATTTCTTCGCAGCCCGGTGAAACACACCAATTTGAAAAACTAATGGATTGCATAGTCGATATAAAAAACTGGATGACGAGTAATTTCTTACTGCTAAATTCTGAAAAAACAGAGGTGTTAATTATAGGACCTAAAAACTCTGCTTGTAATAACCTGGAACACTGTCTAAGACTTGATGGTTGCTCTGTCAATTCTTCATCATCAGTTAGGAACCTAGGTGTGCTACTTGATCGCAATCTTTCCTTAGAAAGCCACGTTTCTAGCATTTGTAAAACTGCATTTTTCCATCTCAAAAATATATCTAAATTACGGCCTATGCTCTCAATGTCAAATGCAGAAATGTTAATCCATGCATTTATGACCTCAAGGTTAGATTATTGTAATGCTTTATTGGGTGGTTGTTCTGCACGCTTAGTAAACAAACTACAGCTAGTCCAAAATGCAGCAGCAAGAGTTCTTACTAGAACCAGGAAGTATGACCATATTAGCCCGGTCCTGTCAACACTGCACTGGCTCCCTATCAAGCATCGCATAGATTTTAAAATATTGCTTATTACTTATAAAGCCCTGAATGGTTTAGCACCTCAGTATTTGAATGAGCTCCTTTTACATTATAATCATCTACGTCCGCTACGTTCTCAAAACTCAGGCAATTTGATAATACCTAGAATATCAAAATCAACTGCAGGCGGCAGATCCTTTTCCTATTTGGCGCCCAAACTCTGGAATAACCTACCTAACATTGTTCGGGAGGCAGACACACTCTTGCAGTTTAAATCTAGATTAAAGACCCATCTCTTTAACCTGGCATACACATAACATACTAATATGCTTTTATTATCCAAATCCGTTAAAGGATTTTTAGGCTGCATTAATTAGGTAAACCGGAACCGGAAACACTTCCCATAACAACCTATGTACTTGCTACATCATTAGAAGAATGGCATCTACGCTAATATTTGTCTGTTTCTCTCTTGTTCCGAGGTCACCGTGGCCACCAGATCCAGTCTGTGTCCAGATCAGAGGGTCACTGCAGTCACCCGGATCCAGTACGTATCCAGACCAGATGGTGGATCAGCACCTAGAAAGGACCTCTACATCCCTGAAAGACAGCGGAGACCAGGACAACTAGAGCCCCAGATACAGATCCCCTGTAAAGACCTTGTCTCAGAGGAGCACCAGGACAAGACCACAGGAAACAGATGATTCTTCTGCACAATCTGACTTTGCTGCAGTCTGGAATTGAACTACTGGTTCCGTCTGGTCAGAGGAGAACTGGCCCCCCAACTGAGCCTGGTTTCTCCCAAGGTTTTTTTCTCCATTCTGTCACCGATGGAGTTTCGGTTCCTTGCCGCTGTCGCCTCTGGCTTGCTTAGTTGGGGACACTTCATCTACAGCGATATCGTTGACTTGATTGCAAATAAATGCACAGACACTATTTAACTGAACAGAGATGACATAACTGAATCCAATGATGAACTGCCTTTAACTCTCATTTTTGCATTATTGACACTGTTTTCCTAATGAATGTTGTTCAGTTGCTTTGACGCAATGTATTTTGTTTAAAGCGCTATATAAATAAAGGTGACATTGACATTGACATTGTTTGGTGTTAATATGCCAAAGCATTCCAGAGATACAGCCTCAAGTGTCATTTTGTCATTGTGCCTCAAATCCGTCGCTGTGGTATGCAAAAACGGTTTTGTCTATCGACACAAAATCCATAAATTTGTCTCACCATAGTCTGAAGATCATCTGATTCGAATTTGGTGAAAATCAGACCTACGGTTGATGAGGAGTTTGAAAAAGTAGGTTTTCAACATAAATCAAAATGGTGGACCGGAAGTTCAGCTTACTCTGGCACATTTGGTATCTATGTTATCGGTATAAGCCAGGGAATAGTTTGAGCCCAAATTCTCATTCAAATAGGCTAATGCAATAAAAAGTTATTAGCATTTTTAAAAGTGTAATTATTCATGGTTATTGAATGGTTACTTACTCTTGACCAATAGGTGGCGCTGTTACCACATTTATGTGGCATGGTCAGTGTGAGGTGGCGATGCCACATACAAAGTTTGGTGTCAAAGCGTTGCAGAGATACAGCCTCAAATGCATTTTGGCACCCTTACATCAAATTCGTTGATGCGCTCAATGAGAACCATTTCGTATATCGACACGAAATCCATAACTTTTTGCCAGCATTGTCTGAAGATGATCCATTTCAAATTTAGTGAAAATCGGACTAACAGTCTAGGAGGAGTTTGAAAAAGTAGATTTTTAACGTTAATCAAAATGGTGGACAGGAAGTATGGCCAATTTTGGAATAATTGGATTCTATGTTCTCGGCAGGTCACAAAGAATATGGGGATACCATTTTCATTTCAATAGTCTAATTTATTCAAAAGTTATTAGCATTGTTTAGATATATCATTATAACTCTTGACCACAAGGTGGCGCTGCCACCCAACTTTTTGAGTACCTTCAGGGCATGGAGCTGAATATTTTTGTAATTATTTTCGTAATGATACGGTAATGCGTTCAAAAAATACAGCATTTTAAAACATAATTCAAAATGGCCGATGCCTAAAATGGCTGACACGGGAAAATTGGATATCATTCGACTCGACATGACCCACCGAATCTAAAGAGACCAGTTTTGTGATTTTTGGCCAAACCATTCTGAAGTTATAAGCAAAAATATGCATTTTTCATATCTCCTGACCACTAGGTGGCACTGCGTCAAAACACTGCAGGTAGGCTCAGGTCATGCTTGTTATAACACACACCAAGTTTGGTCTCAATACACCTCACATGCATATATATGAGATATAGCCTCACATGCATATTTGCGTGCTTTTCGTCAAATTTGTTCACGTGTTATTTGAGAATTGTTAGACGAATCAACTTGAATTCCATAACTTTTAGCCAGCATTGTCTGAAGATGGTCTGAGCCAATTTTCGTCAAATTCGGACTAACCGTCTAGGACGAGTTCGAAAAAGTAGGTTTTTCAAACAATCGAAAATAGCGAAAAAACTAAACCTTGCGATTTTTGAATTTTGGCATGACTTGGCATGAGCCAAGGATTCAGAGGAAAAAAGAATTTCCATTTTCTGGCTTACGGTTCAAAAGATATTAGCATATAAATATTGACATTTTGGACAAGTGGTGGCGCTAGAGAGTTGGAGTTAGGGACTTCAAATTTGCTGTAGTTAATGATGGGACTGTCCTCTATCAGTGTGCCAAATTATACAACTTTCCCGCAATCGGTTCTATGGGCTGCCATAGACTTGCGGCGGAAGAAAAAAATGACGCTAACGAATACAATAGGTGCCTTGCACCTTCGGTGCTTGGCCCCTAATAAAATTTTTTTTGTAGAAAATAAGATTGTTAAAAGGATTTCTGAAGGATTGTGTGACTGGAGTAATGATGCAAAAAATTCAGTTTGAAAGTCAGCTTTGATTGTTCCTAATAAACTGTTTAAATGGTGCCCCAAGTGGATATTAAATTATGTTGTGGGATAATTAAATATATTCTAAATAAACTGCAAACATAAAATTATATACATTTATTTTTTTCTCACATTCTTTCTTGTAACTCTTCCCTCTCAGTGACACAAGCTGACTTAAAGGCTCATTATGCAGCTCATTATGTGGGCCTTTGTCTTCTCAGGTGTAAATCACAATGATATGCATGATAGTTGATGCCTACTCCCATATGACTTTTACCAATAAAAAGTGTCTTAGAAAATTTAAATCAATATATTGTTTTCTGTAAGCGAGTAAACGATGATTTTCACATAATTTAGAAAGAAAAATTCTAGGCTACAAGCTCCAGTTCTCAAAAGACCCGGGAACCATTGTTCTTTATGTGTTTTTTGCCTTATTTAAGTGATTTAACATTTTCAGTTTTTCACTAACCACGCATTTTTTTTAATTTAATTTTTTTTCTCAAAAATACAATCATGTACAGTCGTGGCCAAAAGTTTTGAGAATTACATAAATATTGGAAATTGGAAAAGTTGCTGCTTACGTTTTTATAATAGCAATTTGCATATACTCCAGAATGTTATGAAGAGTGATCAGATAAATTGCATAGTCCTTCTTTGCCATGAAAATTAACTTAATCCCAAAAAAACCTTTCCACTGCATTTCATTGCTGTCATTAAAGGACCTGCTGAGATCATTTCAGTAATCAAAGTCAAAGTCACCTTTATTTATATAGCGCTTTAAACAAAATACATTGCATCAAAGCAACTGAACAACATTCATTAGGAAAACAGTGTCAATAATGCAAAATGATAGTTAAAGGCAGTTCATCATTGAATTCAGTTATGTCATCTCTGTTCAGTTAAATAGTGTCTGTGCATTTATTTGCAATCAAGTCATCGATATCGCTGTAGATGAAGTGACCCCAACTAAGCAAGCCAGAGGCGACAGCGGCAAGGAACCGAAACTCCATCGGTGACAGAATGGAGAAAAAAACCTTGGGAGAAACCAGGCTCAGTTGGGGGGCCAGTTCTCCTCTGACCGGACGAAACCAGTAGTTCAATTCCAGGCTGCAGCAAAGTCAGATTGTGCAGAAGAATCATCTGTTTCCTGTGGTCTTGTCCTGGTGCTCCTCTGAGACAAGGTCTTTACAGGGGATCTGTATCTGGGGCTCTAGTTGTCCTGGTCTCCGCTGTCTTTCAGGGATGTAGAGGTCCTTTCTAGGTGCTGATCCACCATCTGGTCTGGATACGTACTGGATCCGGGTGACTGCAGTGACCCTCTGATCTGGACACAGACTGGATCTGGTGGCCACGGTGACCTCGGAACAAGAGAGAAACAGACAAATATTAGTGTAGATGCCATTCTTCTAATAATGTAGCAAGTACATAGGGTGTTATGGGAAGTGTTTCCGGTTCCGGTTTACCTAATTAATGCAGCCTAAAAATCCTTTAACGGATTTGGATATTAAAAGCATATTAGTATGTTATGTGTATGCCAGGTTAAAGAGATGGGTCTTTAATCTAGATTTAAACTGCAAGAGTGTGTCTGCCTCCCGAACAATGTTAGGTAAGTTATTCCAGAGTTTAGGAAAATTCCTATTCCAAATAGGAAAAACAGGACCGGGCTAATATGGTCATACTTCCTGGTTCTAGTAAGAACTCTTGCTGCTGCATTTTGGACTAGCTGTAGTTTGTTTACTAAGTGTGCAGAACAACCACCCAATAAAGCATTACAATAATCTAATAGGTCATAAATGCATGGATTAACATTTCTGCATTTGACATTGAGAGCATAGGCCGTAATTTAGATATATTTTTGAGATGGAAAAATGCAGTTTTACAAATGCTAGAAACGTGGCTTTCTAAGGAAAGATTGTGATCAAATAGCACACCTAGGTTCCTAACTGATGACGAAGAATTGACAGAGCAACCATCAAGTCTTAGACAGTGTTCAAGCAGAGTTTTTAGGTCCTATAATTAACACCTCTGTTTTTTCAGAATTTAGCAGTAAGAAATTACTCGTCATCCAGTTTTTTATATCGACTATGCATTCCATTAGTTTTTCAAATTGGTGTGTTTCACCGGGCCGCGAAGAAATATAGAGCTGAGTATCATCAGCATAACAGTGAAAGCTAACACCATGTTTCCTGATGATATCTCCCAAGGGTAACATATAAAGTGTGAAGAGTAGCGGCCCTAGTACTGAGCCTTGAGGTACTCCATACTGCACTTGTGATTGATAGGATACATCTTCATTCACTGCTATGAACTGATGGCGGTCATATAAGTACGATTTAAACCATGCTAATGCACTTCCACTGATGCCAACAAAGTGTTCAAGTCTATGCAAAAGAATGTTGTGGTCAATTGTGTCAAACGCAGCACTAAGATCCAATAAAACTAATAGAGAGATACACCCCGATCAGATGATAAAAGCAGATCATTTGTAACCCTAAGGAGAGCAGTCTCAGTACTATGATGCGGTCTAAATCCTGACTGGAAATCCTCACATATACCATTTTTCTCTAAGAAGGAATATAATTATGAGGATACCACCTTTTCTAGTATCTTGGACAGAAAAGGGAGATTCGAGATTGGTCTATAATTAACTAGTTCTTTGGGGTCAAGTTGTGGTTTATTGATGAGAGGCTTAATAACAGCCAGTTTGAAGGTTTTGGGGACATATCCTAATGACAATGAGGAATTAATAATAGTCAGAAGAGGATCTATGACTTCTGGAAGCACCTCTTTTAGGAGCTTAGATGGTATAGGGTCTAACATACATGTTGTTGGTTTAGATGATTTAACAAGTTTATACAATTCTTCCTCTCCTATGGTAGAGAATGAGTGGAACTGTTCCTCAGGGGGTCTATAGTGCACTGTCTGATGTGATACTGTAGCTGACGGCTGAATGGTTGCAATTTTATCTCTAATAGTATCGATTTTAGAAGTAAAGTAGTTCATAAAGTCATTACTGCTGTGGTGTTGGGAAATGTCAACACTTGTTGAGGCTTTATTTTTCGTTAATTTAGCCACTGTATTGAATAAATACCTGGGGTTATGTTTGTTTTCTTCTAAAAGAGAAGAAAAGTAATCGGATCTAGCAGTTTTTAATGCTTTTCTGTAGGATATGTTACTTTCCCGCCAACCAATATGAAATACCTCTAGTTTTGTTTTCCTCCAGCTGTGCTCCATTTTTCGGGCTGCTCTCTTTAGGGTGCGAGTATGCTCATTATACCATGATGTCAAACTGTTTTCCTTAACCTTCCTTATTTCATGATCCCAGTTCTTTCTCTTTTCTATCTCTGTCTCCATCTGCTGGTTCTTTCTTTTCCTTTGCGCTCTTTTATCTCTACTCTCATCATCTTCAGCTGTTCCTCATTCTCTCCCGCTCACCTGCTCTCTATCTCCTATCATTAGGCTCTCTATTTCTAGCTCTGTCTCTTTCCATTCCCTGTTGGATTATTACTAACCACTTCAGAGGTTTCTGATGTGTTTGTGCTTTTCCTACAGACCATTTAGTCCTGTCCTGTCTAGTCTTATTGTTTGGAGAGTCTTGTGTGGACTGTTTTTTACCTGTCTTGTTCTCCGCCCAGTATACTGCCGTGAGGAGTAACGAAGGGTCCGCCGCCTCACCGGTTCTCCGTCTCGCTGATCAGTGGCTTCTCGGACCAGCCACTTAGGCTTCATTGTTTCAACCAGGAATTATCCCTGTATTCTGCCTTTGTTTTTCGGCCGTTGCGGCTTTGCCTTATTTCTATTAAAGAAAGGATTAACCTGCCATTCGCCTCCTGGGTTCTCTCTCTCTCTGTTCCGTGACAGAATAATCCAACCACCATGAATCCGGCGAATGAGCATCCAGTCAAGACCGCGGTGGAGATCCAGGGAGTCATGCTGGGCAAGCACGAGGAGGAACTTTCCGCTGCTCGTCAAGCCGTCGATACTCTAGAAGCCCAGATGGTCGACCTTACCAGACAGTTCCATCTTCTCCGCATGGACTCTGCCTACAAGGCTGCGGACGCCGGTGAGCCCCGTGTGAACAATCCCCCCTGCTATGCGGGTGAGCAGACAGAGTGTATGTCTTTTCTAACACAGTGTGAGGTTGTTTTCTCGTTTCAGCCTATCACCTACACCCAGGATCGCACTCGTATCGCCTACATCATCTCTCTGCTCAAGGGAAGGGCTCGTGAGTGGGGAACGGCCGTGTGGAATGCCAATGGAGACTGTGTTAGCCAGTACACCCGTTTTAAGGAGGAGATGTTACGGGTCTTTGACCGATCCATTCATGGTCCAGAAGCCTCATGTGTGCTGTCCACCCTCCGCCAGGGAAGGCGTTCGATCGCGGATTTCTCCGTGGAGTTCCGTACTCTCTCCACCACCTGTGGATGGAATGAGCCTGCGCTCGTGGCGTGTTTCATCGAGGGTCTGGATGCTGAGATCAAGGATGAGGTTCTGGCCCGCGAGACTCCTTCATGCCTCGATCCGCTCATCGATTTGGCGCTGCGCATTGAGAAGCGTTTCGTTCTGCGAGGACGCGCTCGCAACACTGAGCCCACACTCCTCCTACCTCCTGGGACCAGTTCTCCCTCCGCCTCGATGGCAGTCCCAGAACCCATGCAGCTTGGCGGGATCCGCATCTCGGCTGCCGAGCGCCAGCGCCGCATCATTAATCGGCTCTGCCTTTACTGTGGCTCTGACAAGCACTTTGTCACCGGCTGTCAGTTAAAAGCCAAAGCTCACCAGTAGAGATAGGGTTACTGGTGAGCGCATCCTCTCTGGACCCTCCGTCACGCCCACGCACCACCTTTCCAGTACACCTGCGCTGGTCCAACTCCTCCACCTCCTGTCAAGCCCTCTTAGACTCTGGTTCTGAGGGGAATTTCGTGGACGAGGCATGGGCTCTTGAGCACCGTATTCCTCTCATCGATCTTCAAGATCACTCCACTGTCTTTTCCTTGGATGGTCGGGTTCTCGCCAGGGTTCGCCGTGCTTCTGCCCCCTTGAGCGTCACCGTTTCCGGCAATCACCGTGAGACTATTTCTTTTTTGGTTTTTCACTCCCCTAATACCCCCATTGTTTTGGGCCACCCTTGGCTCGTTGAGCATAATCCCCAGATTAACTGGCCTATGGGCTCCATTCTTTCATGGAATCTTTCTTGTCATGTTAAGTGTTTGATGTCTGCTGTCCCTCCCGTGTCTTCTGTTTCTGTTTTTCAGGAGGAGCCGGGTGATTTGTCAGGAGTTCCGGAGGAGTACTTCGATTTGCGAGCGGTTTTCAGTCGTTCCCGGGCCGCTTTTCCTCCGCACCGACCCTATGATTGCAGCATCGAGCTTCTCCCTGGCACTACCCCTCCCCGGGGTAGACTTTACTCCCTCTCAGTCCCCGAGCGCGTGGCTCTAGAGAAGTATCTCTCCGAATCATTGGACGCAGGTACCATTGTCTCCTCTTCCTCTCCTGCTGGTGCAGGGTTTTTTTTTGTGAAGAAGAAGGACGGCTCCTTACGCCCCTGCATTGATTACAGAGGTTTAAATGACATAACTGTTAAGAACCGTTATCCCTTGCCACTTATGTCATCCGACTTTGAGATCCCGCAGGGGGCGCAGTTCTTCACAAAACTAGACCTCCGCAATGCCTATCATCTTGTTCGCATTAAAGAGGGAGACGAGTGGAAGACCGCCTTTAATACCCCGCTCGGTCACTTTGAATACCGGGTTTTACCCTTCGGCCTAGTTAACGCCCCCGCTGTTTTTCAGGCTCTAGTCAACGATGTTCTCCGTGACATGCTTAATGTTTTTGTTTTCGTTTATCTCGACGATATCCTAACTTTTTCGCCTTCTCTCCAAGTTCATGTGTTGCACGTTCGTCAGGTCCTTCAACGACTTTTGGAGATCAAATTGTTCGTCAAAGCCGATAAATGCATCTTTCACGCCCAGTCCGTCACTTTCCTCGGTTCCGTTATCTCCGCTCAGGGGATTAGTATGGACCCGGCTAAGGTCCGCGCAGTCACGGACTGGCCTATTCCGGACTCTCGCGTCACGCTTCAGCGTTTCTTAGGTTTCGCCAATTTCTATCGCCGATTTATTTTGAACTTTAGTCAGGTGGTAGCTCCCCTCACTGCGCTTACTTCTATAAAGACCTGTTTTGTTTGGAGTGAGGTTGCGCAGAAGGCTTTTGAGCGTCTTAAGTTTTTGTTTTCTTCCACGCCTATTCTCATCTCTCCTGACGTGTCTAGACAATTTATCGTGGAGGTCGACGCTTCGGAGGTGGGAGTGGGGGCTATCCTCTCCCAGCGGTCACCCGCTGATGAGAGGATCCACCCTTGCGCGTTCTTTTCACACCGCCTGTCTCCATCCGAGCGTAATTACGATGTGGGTAACCGCGAGCTTTTGGCTATTCGTCTTGTGTTAGGGGCGTGGCGGCACTGGCTGGAGGGATCTTCAGTTCCGTTCATAGTCTGGACTGACCATCGTAACCTTGAATATATCCGTTCTGCTAAGAGACTTAACGCTCGTCAGGCGCGCTGGTCTCTTTTCTTTGCGCGTTTCGATTTCACTATTTCCTACCGCCCCGGTTCCAAGAATCAAAAACCTGACGCGCTCTCTCGCCAGTTCGCCTCTCCCGATTCCGTACCCACTGATGAGAGGATTCTTCCTCAAGGATTGGTGGTGGGTGCGGCTGTCTAGGGTATTGAACAAATTGTTAGACGCGCCCTTGCCCATTCTATCACGCCTCGTCTCTGCCCCAGGGGATTACTGTTCGTACCCTCTTCTGCGCGTCGCGCTGTTCTCCAGTGGGGTCACTCCTCTAAACTGTTTGCGCATCCAGGCGTTAGAGGTACTATCGCCTCGGTTTCGCAGAGGTTCTGGTGGCCCACTCGAGAACGCGATGTCCGTCGTTTTGTAGCATCCTGTCCCGTTTGTGCTCAGACTAAGGTCAGCAACAGACCTCCCGCGGGTCTCCTCATACCTTTACCTGTTCCGTCGCGTCCTTGGGCTCAGATAGCTCTCGATTTTATTACAGGGCTTCCTCCTTCGGGAGGAAATACTGTAATTCTCACTGTTATCGATCGCTTTTCTAAAGCGGCCCGTTTTGTCCCGCTTTCTAAACTCCCCTCCGCTAGAGAGCCCGCCCAGATTGTCGTCGAGCATATTTTTAAGATTCACGGTCTCCCCGAGAATATCATGTCCGATATTGGTCCACAATTCTCCTCCCTTTTCTGGAGGGAGTTTTGTCGCCTCATCGGAGCTTCTGCCAGTCTCTCTTCGGGTTATCACCCCCAGACCAATGGACAAGCTGAGCGCGCTAACCAGACCATTGGACGCATTTTACGCAGTCTCGCTTTCCGCAACCCCGCTTCCTGGTCTGAGCAACTACCGTGGGCAGAATACGCTCATAATTCCGCCCCCTCTTCGGCCACCGGGCTGTCGCCTTTTCAATGCTGTCTAGGGTACCAACCTCCCCTCTTCCCCTCCTCTAACCCCGAGTCTAACGTTCCATCGGTCCAGACATTTGTCCAACGTTGCAGACGAACTTGGAGAGCGGTTAGATCCGCCCTGTGTAAGGCTCGCGCCATCACTCGCCGGGCTGCTGACAAGCGCCGCGTCAAGAGCCCTCGTTATGTTCGTGGTCAAAGGGTGTGGTTATCGACTCAGAATCTGGCACTCCAGTTCTCATCTCGTAAATTGGCCCCCAAATTTATTGGACAATACCGCGTCGTTAGGGTCCTCAGTCCTGTCTCGGTAAGACTTAGGTTGCCATCTATGTTTCATGTTTCTTGTCTTAAACCTGTAGTTCACCCTCCCCCCCGTCCCGTCTCCTCTCCCGTCCGCATCGAGGGTTCCCCTGTCTATCGAGTCCATAGACTCCTTGATGTTCGTCCCCGAGGGCGTGGTCGGCAGTTTCTCGTTGACTGGGAGGGGTATGGTCCAGAGGAGAGGAGCTGGATCCCCGCCCGGGACGTTCTGGACCGCTCGCTCATTGACGACTTTTACCGCTCCCGCCAGTCCTCCTCCTTGGGTGCGCCAGGGGGCGCACGTTGAGGAGGGGGTACTGTCATGATCCCAGTTCTTTCTCTTTTCTATCTCTGTCTCCATCTGCTGGTTCTTTCTTTTCCTTTGCGCTCACTTATCTCTACTCTCATCATCTTCAGCTGTTCCTCATTCTCTCCCGCTCACCTGCTCTCTATCTCCTATCATTAGGCTCTCTATTTCTAGCTCTGTCTCTTTCCATTCCCTGTTGGATTATTACTAACCACTTCAGAGGTTTCTGACGTTTTTGTGCTTTTCCTACAGACCCTTAGTCCTGTCCTGTCTAGTCTTATTGTTTGGAGAGTCTTGTGTGGACTGTTTGTTACCTGCCTTGTTCTCCACCCAGTATACTGCCGTGAGGAGTAACGAAGGGTCCGCCGCCTCACCGGTTCCCCGTCTCGCTGATCAGTGGCTTCTCGGACCAGCCACTTAGGCTTCATTGTTTCAACCAGGAATTATCCCTGTACTCTGCCTTTGTTTTTCGGCCGTTGCGGCTTTGCCTTATTTCTATTAAAGAAAGGATTAACCTGCCATTCGCCTCCTGGGTTCTCTCTCTCTCTGTTCCGTGACACCTTAAGCGTAAAGGAGCAACTTTATTTAAAGTGCTAGAAAAGAGAGAGTCCATAGTTTTTATTACATAATCTTAAATTACTACTTGTTCCATATATAATATTCACATTAATCGGGGATTAAACGTGGAGTTTAACGTGTTCTGTATGCTAAATATGAAAACGAGCGTAACTGCACAGCATCTATTACTGCGCTTTGTATCTGCTGATTGCTGATCGAGATTTACTTGCTTGGCTCACTGACCCTGTATATGCATTCATTTCGTTCATAAACGACATGTGTCAGTTCATTCAACTCATTCATGAATGAGAAGATCTCGTTCAGTGAAGGGCGGATTCGTTCACTACATTCAACAAATCACATGCTCCGTCATATCTTGAGGAACTCTTTGACAGGGTGAAACAGTTCACAGAGCTGTTCACGAGCTGCGTATGCGCTGCTAATAGCGCCGTGCTCGCGCGCTGCTGTGAAGGGAGGAACTTCAGTGAACGAGAAATATTTGGAATATATATTTTCATATTTTATTAGGTTCTTTGAAAAGTTTACAGTACTAAGGTCTAAGTAGCAACTTATCTTCCGTGATGTCCCCGATGCACGGGTCGGGGTGGGTAAAGAAATCTTACTTTATTTGCGGGCTGGGGCGGGCCAATTAATTTCATAAAAGCGGGCATAACTGACAGAATAAGTTACAATCTCTGAGATATTGCTGCTAAATTTTATTTGCTTTTTTTTTTTTACTTGAATGTCATCGCTTAAATTGATATTATTTCTCTTTTGACATTTAATTTTCTTAGTTCAGAAACATTGTTTAATATAATCGCTGTTCATATTTTTATTCAAAGTTCAGAATCAAGATAAATTTATTACTCTTATGTTTCTTATGATAACTGAGATAATGCTGCTAAATGTATTCTTTCTTTACCTTGAATGTCATTGATCTAATTTATTTTTTATATTTTGATATTTCATATTTTGTTCAAATGTTTAATATATCTGCTGTATATATGTTCATTTATTAGTGTGTTATATGATTAGAATGTTGTCCTGGTTTTAAAATAAAGCACAGCAATGATATTTGAAAGTGTATTTTCATATTTCATGTTTTCATATTCACCACATTATCAGTCAGATACAAACCTGCAATAGCTGAATATGTTTAGTTCCCTTCCTTGGATGTGAGCATTATAATGTGGATATTCTGATAATAGTTAGAATTTTTATTGATTTATTTATTCACAGGTGCCATTGATGCTTTGGCTCTCTATGTAAGTAACCCTTTAAAATCACTGCATCATGTTAATCACAGAGCCATTAGTAATTTCTTTATAATATTTGTAATCTCTCTACTTAGCATCAAGGTTTCATTAGTATATTTACCGACACAAAAAAATTTATCACTTAATTAAACTTTTTAAATTGTTTGAGCTGTCAATAATGCTCTATTGCATTTTTAAAAAATGTGTTTCTTCCTAGTAGTCTGGATGTCCCTTTTGTTTACCTGTAATGCAATACAAATACTAACAATATTTTTTTTTTAGTAGCAATAAGATAAAAAAACAAAAACAATAATTATTTTTTTGTGTTATTAGTGATTCAATATGATTTCTTATTTTTCACGTTTTTGTTTTTCTGTAATAATGCTATGTCTGTAATCTTTACTAGTCAGGTCATTGAATCCTGTGATATAAGTAATCTTTAGAACCATTTTGTACATTGACTCCTAATAGCAAATTATGTCAGCATATTTTTACAACATTTAATACTTCTTTCTTTTGCTCTGCTTTTAACATCTAAATAATATTTGTGCGTTGTAGATCACAATGACTTAGTTTGTTTACTTATTAGATTGTTGTAGTCTTGCACTGTCTCCTTGCCAAGTGTTGCCATCAGCACCATTTAAAGGCAATTACTGTAATGTTTCCATATTCACATTAGCAGTCAGATACAAATCTTCAATAGCTGTCTTTCATGGCTTGTTCTTTAGATTTGAGCATTATAATGAGGAGATGCTCATTATAAGTCTCACTACATTACAAATTTATTTATTTATTTATTTTTTATTCAAAGGAGATATTGATGCTTTGGCTCTCTATGTAAATAAACTTTTAAAAATCTTTAGTCATTTCTTTATAATGTTAGTAATGAGCTGAAAACGATGGTTTATTTCTGTAGTTTATGTGTTATTGCTAAAAAACAGAACAGAACATCTTGTGGTCATTACATTAAATAATGATTTAAATTATATTGATTGCTCAGGAAGTTTTCCACTCTTTCCACCCTCAGTTGTGTAAGTAATACTCTTAAGCCCCGTTCACACCAAGAACGATAACTATAAAGATAACTATAAAGATAACGATATTAGCGTCCACACCATCGAACGATATCGTCTGTTTATTCTGAGCGCACGTGCGTCTGCCGCTTTAAATCCTCGAGCTCGTTATAGCAGGATGGATTCTGATTGGATGTCAATATTTGTATCGTTCATCAGCTGGAAAAAATCATTCTGAAAGTGATTCCAACGATACCGTTTCTCTATGCCTTTATCGTTATAGTTGTAGTATGGACTCTGTTATTCTTTAATATTGAGAACTATTTTTAGAACTATATCTTTATCTTATCTTTATAGTTATCGTGCTTGGTGTGAACGGGGCCTTTAAACATTATTTTGAGTTCAAGTGATATTAATAGGGCATTCTTTAATGATGCTATTGTTGTTGTTATTTATTACTATCAAATATTTAATATAAATGATATAAACAAGTAATCCCTATTTAAGGCAGTTTATTTAGTTATTTGTGTTTTGCTTACTGATTTGCATTTAATAATGTAACTGTCTTTATTTCTTTCTGTGTGTGTCTGTCCCTATCTTTCCTGTCCATATCTTTATATTCTTTACTAAACCCTTTATCTTGCTTATTTAATTTACATTAATTTTATCCTTTCATTTCCAAACTGATAACTGGCCTGCCACATCAAATGCTGCTGCACTGCTTGCTGCTTTGCTTGCTCGCACTTTAAACTGCAAGATGCAAATTCAGATCTGCTTCTAACCCTTACGCAACTACGCCTAGCTTGCTTAGCATCTTTGAAAAAAAAGGCCAGAACCCTCAATTTTTGATCTACGATCATCTATGATTCTGGAAAACTTGATACACTGTTAATACTTAATACACTATTTATACTTCATACCACAAAGATTTACACCCAATCTTACAATCTCAAACCACAGAAGAAAAAAAACTGATAAGAAAACTGAGCTGCATCTTCAGAAGGAGTAAGTAAATTGACCTGGCTGTTTTCACTGTTTGTATATTCGTCAAGGACCACTGATTTGACGACTACATCAGCTTTGACACAACGATAAGATCTATTACATTTTATATATCAGTAAATATATTCAATAATCAGTAATTAAATACAATATTCTAACATTTACTACATTTACTTCCCAGTGTTTAAAAGTCAAAATGCCAAGAAAAGGAAAGAGGAGCAAATCACAGAAACAGCGCAGAAAGCTACAGTCTTCATTGGGCACCAGTAACAGTACCAGCTCTGTATCAGCTATGAGTGATGAAAACCCATACGTGCTGTCTATTAAAGCATCTCACTGTCAGACCGATGTGAGGTACAGTGTGTATTCCAGAGGGCGTCAGTGTACTTGTGATTCCTTAATGTTCTTAGCGGTCCATAGTGAAAGAAATGAGCTACAGAGTTTCGATTTAGATGGCATTTTACAGAAAGGTGATGCAGTTTACACTAGTGTCAAATGAGCTCTGCTGAGCAAAGGGAAATTTGTGGGCAATTTTTTAAATTTTGATGAGCTACCAAAGACAATTAAGACAAACTCTCGCTGCTACAACATCCTGAAACATCCCCAGAGGTATGGATTTCTGAGAGATAGACCTGCACTAGGCAACTATAAAAATCTTGAGAATACTTTGCAGTGTCTCAGAGCTGATGTGAGTGATGCTTTGCTGTTGTGTGGATGCTCTTGTATCGCTGTATTCAGAGATCGATCAGGGAGGTTTGGTTATTTTGATTCTTACTGCAGATTAATATATGGAATGCCTGTTGAGGAAGGCACAGGTACAGCGGTATTCCTGACATTTGATCAATTATCGGATCTTGTGGACAGACTTTTACTATTGTTTCAAGGGTGTTTTGATATGAGAGACCAGGAAGAGTTTGAGCTGCTGCCTGTATCATTCATTAGCATGATGACTGAAAGCTGTGTTTGTACTGAAGTCTCCCTGAACTGCTGTGATCTTGAACATGATGTGCAACCATCCATCTCATTTGAGAACAAAGCTCTGTCAAACAATGAACAATGCACATCTGCTGATGTCCCACAACAAGTCCTAGATCCAGTTCAACCACTCTCTGAAACTGTTGTTAAAGCCACATCAACGGATGAACAAGCTCACTTTACTGAAGTCTCCGTGAACTGCTGTGATCTTGAACATGACATGCAACCATCCCTCTCATTTGAGAACAAAGAGAACAAAGCTCTGTCAAACATTGAACAATGCTTATCTGCTGATGTCTCACAACAGTATGTTCAAGTCCAAGATTCATTTCAACAACTATCTGAGACTGCTGTTAACAGAGCCACATCAACTGATGAACAAGCCCACTTAATTTATCAAGATAAAATGGATGTTCAATTTACTGTTGCTCAAAATCAAGACAAATATAACAATTTATCATGAGTAAACTTTCTCATAACATACTGTCACAGGATCAATTGCCATTTTCAACTCCAAATCACCAGAATCCACAATTCACAGTCAAGCAGACAGAAAAGCTGAACAAGACTCAAAAGCGAAAGTCTTACTATAAAAAATGGCACAGAGAAATGGTTCAGAGGCAAGGTGTTTATGACAAAAAACAGGCTGTACGTGAAGTCTATGATTATAAAACAAGTAGTGAATACAGACAAAGACATAACCAAGCCATGAAGAACAACTATTGGAAAAATATAACTTATAGAGAAAAACGCAAACAAGCAATGAAAAACAACTTTAAAAATAGTGAAAAAAACAGAGGGAATAAAAAGAGTAAAATAACCTTGAATTACAAGAATGATGAACAATACAGGGAGAGACAAAAGAATTATATTATTCAGAATTACAGGAATAATGAACAATTCAGAGAGAGACAAAAGAATTATATCATTCAGAATTACAAGAACAATCCTAAATATGAGAAAAAGCATAAGCAAAATCTTGTTGACATATATTTAAAAGATCCCATTTTTAGGCAAAGGCAAAAGGACCATTACACAAACCGTTGCAAAAATGATCTTAATTTCTATAAAAAAGGAAGGAAATTTTTAAACAGCATTATCACTATGATGCTCATTTTAGGGCTCGTCAAAAAGAATATTATTTATTCAAATCTAAAAACAAAATATCTACGCTTAAGGTACTTCACAAAGTACATTGTGCACAAGAGATACAGTACAAATACAAAAAAATGTATTTGATGCAGCGGCAGAGAGAAACATTACAAGATAGCCAGCATGACATAGTACAAGATCCAGGCATGTTAAGAGCCTTAAATGTTTTCAGAGATGTTATAAAACAGGGGCCAACTTATGTCTGCACATGCTGTGCCAGAGCACTCTAATCCAATCAAGTGCGCAATTGTGAAGTGCCTAAATATAAAAAAAAACAGTTGCTGCACTTTGCTTGACTGGAAACTATGTTCACATCTGCTCTGACTGCCCTGATCGATGTGCCTTGGAGAACATGAAAACAGAATGGATCTGTCACAGCTGCCATACGACTCTTTTGAGAGGTCTAATGCCGGATATTGCTATAGCTAATATGCTTCAGTTCACTCCAATTCCTCCAGAACTGTGTGATTTGAATATTCTAGAAAGACATGTTATTGCAAAGTACATTCCCTTTGTGAAAATTTTAACACTTCCTAAAGGCCAACAAAGAGCTATAAAAGGAGCTGTAATTTCTGTTTCATCTGAAGTAGAAACAACAGTAAATTGTTTACCAAGGCCCAGAAGTGAATCACAGCTGCTTACTGTGAAACTGAAAAGACGTCTGTGCTACCAAGGTCACTATCAGTTTCAGACTTTGAACATGCGTAAGGTCTTGTCTGCTTTAAGAAAACTAAAAGAAATTCATTCAGAATATAAAGATATCATCATTAATGCAGCACTCTCAGAAGAAGAAATGTTCAATGAGCATGAACAGTCTGCAAATGACATCAGTGCTCCCGATGAGGAAATGGATGTTGAGAGCAGCAGTCAAAATGAGAACACTGAAGAACAGAGCAATGAGAATCAACACAATGATTCAAGTGATGACCCTGAGAATACCACAGAAGAGCAATCAAGAGGCCTAGCTTTGGATACATTTCTTCAGCCCCCAGATCTTGGTCAGCAGCTGTTGTCTTATGATGACGGAATATTTTGCATTGCCCCCGTATCGAAAAATAGCCCTGTTAGCATTTTCAAAGTTAAAAAACTTGAATCAATGTCATTCCCGGTTCAGTTCCCTGATGGGAAAAATACCTTTGATGAGCCTGACAGAGCAAAACATGTTACCCCTAGCAGATACTTTAACACAAGGCTATTTTCTATTGACAATCGTTGTGCAAGAGACACAAACTACATCTTCTTTGCTCAGTTTGTCACTGAAATGCATATGGCCACATCTAGTATGTCTATCCAGCTGAGAAAAGCAAAACCCATGACCCGTGATGGACGCAGAATAAACTGTTCACTGCTGCAGGACAAACAGGAGTTAGAAAAGATTGTGAATAATAAGGAGGCAACACGTTTCATGCAACCATTAAGAGGGACTCCAGCATACTGGGAGAAAACTATGCGTGACTTATTTGCTATGTTGAGACAGCTGGGCACTCCCACATTTTTCTGTACATTTAGTGCTGCTGAGATAAGGTGGCCTGAAGTGATTACTGCTATTAAAGCACAAGGTGAAACTGTGAACTTTGATGAATTAGACTGGTCTGAAAAATGTGAAATACTGAGAAGCAACCCAGTCACAGCCATGCACATGAAAAACGCGTTGAAGCCTTAATGAGGGATCTAATCATGTCACCTGCTCGGCCTATCGGTGAGGTAATTGACTTTTTTTACAGAGTAGAATTCCAGTTACGTGGTTCTCCACACATTCACTGCTTATTTTGGGTGAAAGATGCTCCAGAGTTCCAAAATGATGAAGATCAGGATGTTTGTGATTTCACTGATAAATATATATCATGCAAATTACCAGATCCAAACAAAGACCCAGAACTGCACAGAATTGTAAGTGAAGTACAGATGCACAGCTGTAATCACTCAAAATCCTGTAAAAAGAACAAGAAGCACTGCAGATTTGGATTTCCTAAACCACCCATTAACAGAACCACAATAACCCGCCCCAGACCTCCTCCTGCAGAACAGTCTGATGATGAGAATGGATCAGAGGAAAGAGATTATGCCAGCGTTGCAAAAGAACAGCTACAGAAGGTTTGGGATCTACTGAATGACTCAAGTCAGTGTTTTGAAACCATTACACAGCTACTTAATCAAGCAAACATGACTTATGAAGAGTATGGGAAACATATTGAGGCTCTGTCTACATCAAGTTTAATAGTTATGGAGAGACGACCACAGGACTGCTGGGTTAATGGCTACAATCCAATGTTATTAAGAGCTTGGAATGCAAACATGGACATACAGTTCATTCTGAACCCCTACAGTTGTATCATGTACATGCTCTCGTACATTTCAAAATCTGAACATGAGATGAGTGACTACCTAAAAAGACTGATAAAAGACTCAAGTCATGATAACCTGTCTGACCGTGAATGCATGAAACAGGTCATGAATGCCTATTCAAAGAACAAAGAAGTCAGCGCTCAAGAGGCAGTCGCTCGCACATGCAGTCTGAAATTGAAATCATCATCACGTCATTTTCATACCCACTGATGACAATGCTGTAAAGATGAGTTTACCAATGAGGTACTTACAGACCATGGATGATGACTTGGATAATGTGTGGATGACAGGATTGCCAGACAAGTACAAGGCAAGACCTAATAGGCCTGAATTTGAGAACATGTGCATGGCGGAATTTGCAAGTGAATACCGCATTGTTTATGGAGGACAGACAAAAGGTAAAAATGTTTTGCCACTTCAAAAAAATATGGGACGCATACAGAAAAGAACAAGGGGAAAGCCTGCTGTTATTAGATTTGCTCGTTTTTCACAAGAAAAAACATCCAGAAAAATTCTATGGAACTCTTCTAAAACTTTACCTACCATATCGCAGAGATGAACAGCTGAAGTCCACAAGATTCACCACATATGAATCATTTTATGCATTTGCTTCAGTAAAACTACCAGGCACTGATGAACTACAGCGTGTGTTTGACATTGTGAATGAAAGCCGTAAGAAATATGAAAAACATAATGAGGCTATAGAAAAAGCAATTGAGGATTTTGAACAGAATGGGCCAATTCAAGATGTATGGACTACACTGGCACCTGCAAATGAACTGATCAGATTGGAGAGCATTATGGAACGTGAACCCACTGATCCTAAGGAAGTGAATGAGCAAGAAGACATTCCTGAATACACAGCATCTACCTCTGTCAGTAATACCGCTATGCCGCTCATGGAAACTGCCCAGCTAAATCATGCACAGATTCACATAATGTATCAGAGCTTAAATCAAACACAAGCTTCTATATTTTATGCTGTGCAAGACTGGTGCAAAAGATGTGTTTCTGGTGAAAGCCCACAACCGTTTCTGTATTTTTTGAATGGAGGAGCCGGAGTTGGTAAATCACACGTTATTAAATCTATTTATGCAGAAGCATCCAAAATCATGCATAGGCTTCCATGCATGCGAAAGCATACTGACATTTCACAGCCTACTGTTCTTTTAACCGCATTCACAGGCACTGCAGCCTTTAATATCTCAGGTAAAACACTGCACTGTCTTTTGAAGCTCCCAAGAAGCTTGAAGCCTCCTTACCAAGGCCTGGGAAACAGCTTGGATGAAATGAGGGCAGACCTTTCTAATGCACACATTTTATTTATTGATGAAATCTCAATGGTGTCAAAACAGTTGTTTGCATATGTGAACTGGAGACTGCAACAGATTAATGGAAACCAGAAACCCTTTGGTGGATTGTCCATACTCGCTGTTGGTGATTTTTTCCAGCTGCCACCACTTGGAAGAGCAAAACCACTCTGTGTGTATGAGGAACATGTGCTGGACTTCTGGAAAGATCATTTTCAAATAATAACACTGACACAGATAATGAGGCAGAGAGATGATCTTGCATATGATGAGCTGCTCAATCGTCTGAGGGTGAAACAGAAGCAAGCAAAACTGACTAAAAATAAAAAACTAACAGGCACTGCAGCCTTTAATATCTCAGGTAAAACACTGCACTGTCTTTTGAAGCTCCCAAGAAGCTTGAAGCCTCCTTACCAAGGCCTGGGAAACAGCTTGGATGAAATGAGGGCAGACCTTTCTAATGCACACATTTTAATTATTGATGAAATCCCAATGGTGTCAAAACAGTTGTTTGCATATGTGAACTGGAGACTGCAACAGATTAAAGGAAACCAGAAACCCTTTGGTGGATTGTCCATACCCGCTGTTGGTGATTTTTTCCAGCTGCCACCACTTGGAAGAGCAAAACCACTCTGTGTATATGAGGAACATGTGCTGGACTTCTGGAAAGATCATTTTCAAATGATAACACTGACACAGATAATGAGGCAGAGAGATGATCTTGCATATGCTGAGCTGCTCAATCGTCTGAGGGTGAAACAGAAGCAAGCAAAACTGACTAAAAATAAAAAACTAAAAATCATATACTTAGTTTTTTGTTACTTATAGCCTGCCCTCTGATAAATCCATTGCAGAGCTTGCTCAGGAATGGCAGCAGGCAGGTGTGAGCGCATCTGCACGCACAGTGAGGCGAAGACTTTTGGAAGATGGCCTGGTGCCAAGAAGGGCAGCAAAGAAGCCACTTCTCTCCAAAAAAAAACATCAGGGACAGATTGATCTTCTGCAGAAAGTATAGTGAATGGACTGCTGAGGACTGGGGCAAAGTCATATTCTCTGATGAAGCCCCTTTCCGATTGTTTGGGGCATCTGGAAAAAGGCTTGTCCGGAGAAGAAAAGGTGAGCGCTACCATCAGTCCTGTGTCATGCCAACAGTAAAGCATCCTGATACCATTCATGTGTGGGGTTTGCTTCTCATCCAAGGGAGTGGGCTCACTCACAATTCTGCCCAAAAAACACAGCCATGAATAAAGAATGGTCCCAAATCACCCTCCAACAGCAACTTCTTCCAACAATCCAACAACAGTTTGGTGAAGAACAATGCATTTTCCAGAACGATGGAGCACCATGCCATAAGCAAAAGTGATAACTAAGTGGCTCGGGGACCAGAATGTTGAAATTTTGGGTCCATGGCCTGGAAACTCCCCAGATCTTAATCCCATTGAGAACTTGTGGTCAATCCTCAAGAGGTGGGTGGACAAACAAAAACCCACTAATTCTGACAAACTCCAAGAAGTGATTATGAAAGAATGGGTTGCTATCAGTCAGGATTTGGCCCAGAAGTTGATTGAGAGCATGCCCAGTCGAATTGCAGAGGTCCCGAAGAAGGGCCAACACTGCAAATACTGACTCTTTGCATAAATGTCATGTAATTGTCGATAAAAGCCTTTGAAACATATGAGGTGCTTGTATTTATATTTCAGTACATCACAGAAACAACTGAAACAAAGATCTAAAAGCAGTTTAGCAGCAAACTTTTTGAAAACTAATATTTATGTAATTCTCAAAACTTTTGGCCACGACTGTACATACATGCTGCTCACATATTATTATAGCCCAGCTTGTGCTGATTACAGTGAGATTAGACTTTACCCATATAGATATTTATAAGAAACTGAAAAAAGCACAAATGCCAGGGCATGACAAAACTTCTCCAGGCCCCAAAAATACCCTTAGACCTCACAGGGTTAACACCTGTTAACCTGCACCCAGACTTGGGTGTCCTCAACTCTCTGTGTTTGCATGTGTCAATGTTTACGAATAGAGTGTGTTTTATGTTGAATGTGCCTGTATCTGCATGATTACCATCTGTATGAGTGCAAATCGGCGCAAATCAGCTAGTTATTAATGTGTAACAGCTATCAATGTAAATGCCATCTATATGAATAGAGAGTGGTTTATTGACTTTATGACGCATTTGTGATATTACCATCTCTATAACTGGCCATCAGCACATATTTTCATTGTAATTCATTGTAAACGATGCATTTCTAGCAATCTTAGGGTGTTCTGTAATTGGCAAAGTTAAATCTTTTTTATTTTTCTCAAATTATTCTTATTGTATTTTTCTAGTGCTCAAATAAATCACTTATATATGTCTAAGTTTATGTCTAGTGTTTTATAATTGATAAAAAAAATGCAGTTGTATGTTTAATGACTAAATAGTTTGTAGAAGCTTTCAATACAGTTAGTAAATACTTTTTTATATTTGGGGGGATGGAGGGGAGGACTAGACATAGTCTAAAAAAATGGTTTGCAGGAATCTCATTTTTCGTGGTATCATCTTCAGATTTGAAATACAAACGTATTAGACATGTGACTTTCGACTGATTACTTTTCTCGATTGCTGCAGGACTGATTTAATCTATATATATGTATATATATATATATATATATATATATATATATATATATATATATATATATATATATATAATTCAAGGCACTTCAGTGTCTATAACTTGTAATATTTTGAGCATTATCAAATCTGGTTGATTAAAAGTAAAGCCCAAAGGGTCTTCTTTCCAAAGACACCAAAATTATTTATATTTTATATCACTGAAGTAAGGAATTGTTACAATTTTAATTTAGCTAGGGCACTTTCAGCTGTGAGTCCCATAATGGGGGGTGCTGGCTAACAGGTTAAGTTGGCACTGGAGGAGTGGCGCCTCTGGTTAGAGGGCACAGAGGTCCCTTTTATAGTTTGGACCAATCATAAAAACTTAGAATACATCCGCACCGCTAAAAGGCTTAATTCCCGTCAGGCTCGGTGGTCACTGTTCTTTGTTCGGTTAAATTTTAACATCTCCTACCAAGAATTGTAAGCCTGACGCACTTCCGCGGATCTTTGAGGCTGAACCAAGATCCATCCTCCCGTTGACCATTCTGCCTCCCGATCGGGTGGTAGTGATGTTCACCTTGCTCCTCCCTTCAATCCCAGACCTCTGTCCCTCCGCCTCCTAGACTCATCGAGGGGTCTCCGGCTTATACGTTACGGTGGTTCCTTGATGTGAGAGGGAGGGGTAAAGGTTATCAATACCTGGTAGACTGGGAGGGCTATGGTCTGGAGGAGAGATGCTGGGTTCCGGCTCATTACATTCTGGATTGTGCTCTCATTGATCAATTCCATCATAGTCAGAGTGGAGGCGTCCCTGAGGGGAGGAGGGGGTTTGTGACTGTCAAAGTTCAGGGTGCTTCATCTGCTTCCCTGTTGTCTGTGTCCTGTCATTTTCTGCAGCTCGTGACCTGGGCAATCAGCGCGATCACGAGCTGATTGCCCTTACCTGTTGTTTGTTACCATTCTCCCTTTTATTCTCTGCTGCCCCTTTGTTGTCAGTAGATTTTGTGTTGTCATTCATGTACATTTTGTGATTATTTTTTGTGTCTGTTGTCTTACTTTCTTCCGCTGCTGTGCTCAGGATGCCTAGACGAGGAGTCTTTCTGCTGGCCGTGTGCCCGATATCCTCAGTCTCGTTTCTACGTCCCGTTGGGTATTGCACCTGAGGTGCGATTTTTTGTTCTGGAGAATTTCTGTTCATGTGTGTGTCACTACACGTTGAATGTTTATTGGATTTTCTATTGTGCCAAATAAACTGTTGCACGAATCCTCTGTGTTTGAGTTCTCTCTTTGGGTGACTGCAGTGACCATCTGATCTGGATACAGACTGAATCTAGTGGCTACGGTGACCTTGAAATAAGAGAGAAACAGACTAATATTAGCATAGATGCCATTCTTCTCACAATGTAGCAAGTACATCATGTGCTATGGGAAGGGTTCCTGGTTCTCCTAAATAATGCAACTTAAATATCCTTTAAAAAATTTGAATATTGGAAATATGTTAGTGTGTTATGTGTAAGCCAGGTTAAAGAGGTGGGTTTTTAATCTATATTTAAATTGAAAGTTTGTTTGCTTCCCTAGGCAATGTTAGGTAGGTTATTTCAGAGTTTGGGCGCTAAATAGGAAAATATTCTAGGTATTATCAAATTGCCAGACTTTTGAGAACGCAGCAGACTTGGAGGACTATAGTGCAATAAGAGCTTGAATACTAAGGTGCTAAACCATTCAGGGCTTTATAAGTAGTAAACAAGATTCTATCCAATGCTTGATAGGGAGCCAGTGCAATGTTGACAGAACTCTAGTTGCTGCAATAATCTACAATTACAATAATCTAACCTAGAGGCCATGAACACAAGAATGAAAATTTCTGCATTTGACACCATATTTCTGATATTATCGATCAATCTTATCAGATTAATTTTGATCGTTCATTGAGGACAGTAAGAATGTTAGGGCTCTAGATACGGCTTTGGATGCGTCTAGCTCAGGGATTCCTGTACATTGTTCGGTTCCGGCAACAGAGCCCATGCAGCAGGGCAACTGGGTGTCAGTGAGGCAGCGTAGTCGTGGGTCAAAACACCGCTCTTCTGTTCCTATCCAAACATTAAACAGGTTCTCCCCACTCAGTGATGCACACACTGAGAAACCTGATGAAAGTGCTCTAGTTATTGGTGATTCTATTGTACAGAACGTGAATATAGAGAACACCAGCCACCATAGTCAAATGTTCACTGGGAGCCAGAGCGCCTGACATCTTGGCAAATTTAAAAGTGCTGGCTAATGCTAAACGTAAATACAGTAAGATTGTTATTCATGCCGGCGCTAATGATGTTCGACTTCGCCAGTCGGAGATCACTAAAAATAACATTAAAGAGGTGTGTGAACTTGCAAGCACGATGTCAGACACTGTAATATGCTCTGGTCCCCTCCCTGCTTACTGTGGTGATGAGATGCATAGCAGATTGTCATCACTCAATGGCTGGATGTCTAAGTGGTGCCCACATAATAACATAGGTTTCATAGACAATTGGACGAGCTTTTGGGGCAGACCTGACCTGTTGAAAAGAGATTGTCTTCATCCCTCCTGGGATGGCGCCACTCTTCTCTCTAGAAATATGGCAAATAGTCTTAGTGTTTATACTTGACTAACTGGGGCCCAGGTCAGGAAGCAGACAGACTGGCTAAACCAACCGTCTGCTAGCTGCCTCACGTCACAGAGGTCCGCTAATTCTCAGCACATAGAGACTCTTTCACCTAGATATCACACTAGAGACTGTGTCTGTTCCCCGAACTAGAAAATACAAAAAACGTCCAAACCAAGTTAAGATTAACAATTTAATTGTGGTTTCAACAAATAAAAAACAGATGCAATATGGATAAACAAATGATAAAGCTTGGCTTCTTGAATATCAGATCCCTTTCTATGAAAACACTTTTTGTAAATAATATGATCACTGATCATAATATAGATGTGCTCTGTTTGACAGAAACCTGCCTAAACCTGATGATTAGATTATTTTAAATGAGTCCACCCCCCAAGATTACTTTTATAAACATGAGCCGCGTCCAAAGGGCAAAGGGGGAGGTGTTGCTTCAATTTATAACAACGTTTTCAGGATTTCTCAGAGGGCAGGCTTCAAGTATAACTCGTTTGAAGTAATGGTGCTTCATATAACATTATCCAGAGAAACAAATGTTAATGATAAATCCCCTGTGATGTTTGTACTGGCTACTGTATAGAGGCCACCAGGGCACCATACAGACTTTATTAAAGAGATTGGTGATTTTACATCCGAGTTAGTTCTGGCTGCAGATAAAGTTTTAATAGTTGGTGATTTTAATATCCATGTTGATAATGAAAACGATGCATTGAGATCAGCATTTATAGACATTCTGAACTCTATTGGGGTTAGACAACACTTTTCAGGACCTACTCATTGTCGAAATCATACTCTAGATTTAATACTGCCACATGGAATTGATGTTGATAGTGTTGAAATTATGCAGCCAAGTGATGATATCTCAGATCAATATTTAGTTTTGTGCAAACTTCATATAGCCATAATTGTAAATTCTACTTCTTGTTACAAGTATGGAAGAACCATCACTTCAACCACAAAAGACTGCTTTTTAAGTTATCTTCCTGATGTATCCAAATTCCTTAGCATATCCAAAACATCAGAACAACTTGATGATGTAACAGAAACTATGTACTCTCTCGTTTCTAACACTTTAAATACAGTTGCTCCTTTACGCTTAAGGAAGGTTAAGGAAAACAGTTTGACACCATGGTATGAGCATACCAAGAGAGCAGCCCAAAAAATGGAGCGCAGCTGGAGGAAAACAAAACTAGAGGCTTTTAGTATTGCTTGGCGGGAAAGTAACCTATCCTACAGAAAAGCATTAAAAACTGCTAGATCCGATTACTTTTCTTCTCTTTTAGAAGAAAACAAACATATTATTTATTCAATACAGTGGCTAAATTAACGAAAAATAAAGCCTCAACAAGTGTTGACATTTCTTAACACCACAGCAGTAATGACTTTATGAACTACTTTACTTCTAAAATTGATACTATTAGAGATAAAATTGCAACCATTCAGCCGTCAGCTACAGTATCGCATCAGACAGTGCACTATAGACCCCCCGAGGAACAGTTCCACTCATTCTCTACTATAGGAGAGGAAGAATTGTGTAAACTTGTTAAATCATCTAAACCAACAACATGTATATTAGACCCTATACCATTTAAGCTCCTAAAAGGGGTGCTTCCAGAAGTCATAGATCCTCTTCTGACTGTCATTAGGATATATCCCCAAAACCTTCAAACTGGCTGTTATTAAGCCTCTCATCAAAAAACCACAACTTGACCCCAAAGAACTAGTTAATTATAGACCAATCTCGAATCTCCCTTTTCTGTCCAAGATACTAGAAAAGGTGGTATCCTCACAATTATATTCCTTCTTAGAGAAAAATGGTATATGTGAGGATTTCCAGTCAGGATTTAGACCGTATCATAGTCAAAGTCAAAGTCACCTTTATTTATATAGCGCTTTAAACAAAATACATTGCATCAAAGCAACTGAACAACATTCATTAGGAAAACAGTGTGTCAATAATGCAAAATGATAGTTAAAGGCAGTTCATCATTGAATTCAGTTATGTCATCTCTGTTCAGTTAAATAGTGTCTGTGCATTATTTGCAATCAAGTCAATGATATCGCTGTAGATGAAGTGACCCCAACTAAGCAAGCCAGAGGCGACAGCGGCAAGGAACCGAAACTCCATCGGTGACAGAATGGAGAAAAAAACCTTGGGAGAAACCAGGCTCAGTTGGGGGGCAGCTCTCCTCTGACCAGACGAAACCAGTAGTTCAATTCCAGGCTGCAGCAAAGTCAGATTGTGCAGAAGAATCATCTGTTTCCTGTGGTCTTGTCCTGGTGGTCCTCTGAGACAAGGTCTTTACAGGGGATCTGTATCTGGGGCTCTAGTTGTCCTGGTATCCGCTGTCTTTCAGGGCAATAGAGGTCCTTTCTAGGTGCTGATCCACCATCTGGTCTGGATACGTACTGGATCCGGGTGACTGCAGTGACCCTCTGATCTGGACACAGACTGTATCTGGTGGCTACGGTGACCCCGGAACAAGAGAGAAACAGACAAATATTAGCGTAGATGCCATTCTTCTAATGATGTAGCAAGTACATAGGGTGTTATGTCATAGTACTGAGACTGCTCTCCTTAGAGTTACAAATGATCTGCTCTTATCATCTGATCGTGGGTGTATCTCTCTATTAGTTTTATTGGATCTTAGTGCTGCGTTTGACACAACTGACCACAACATTCTTTTGCATAGACTTGAACACTTTGTTGGCATTAATGGAAGTGCATTAGCATGGTTTAAATCTTACTTATATGACCGCCATCAGTTCGAAGCAGTGAATGAAGATGTATCATATCGATCACAAGTGTAGTATGGAGTACCTCAATGCTCAGTACTAGGGCCGCTGCTCTTCACTCACGCTTTATATGTTACCCTTGGGAGATATCATCAGGAAACATGGTGTTAGCTTTCACTGTTATGCTGATGATACTCAGCTCTATATTTCTTCGCGGCCTGGTGAAAGACACCAATTTGAAAAACTAATGGAATGCATAGTCGATATAAAAAACTGGATTACGAGTAATTTCTTACTGCTAAATTCTGAAAAAACAGAGGTGTTAATTATAGGACCTAAAAACTCTGCTTGTAATAACCTAGAACACTGTCTAAGACTTGGTGATTGCTCTGTCAATTCTTCATCATCAGTTAGGAACCTAGGTGTGCTATTTGATCACAATCTTTCCTTAGAAAGCCACGTTTCTAGCATTTGTAAAACTGCATTTTTCCATCTCAAAAATATATCTAAATTACGGCCTATGCTCTCAATGTCAAATGCAGAAATGTTAATCCATGCATTTATGACCTCAAGGTTAGGTTATTGTAATGCTTTATTGGGTGGTTGTTCTGCACGCTTAGTAAACAAACTACAGCTAGTCCAAAATGCAGCAGCAAGAGTTCTTACTAGAACCAGGAAGTATGACCATATTAGCCCGGTCCTGTCAACACTGCACTGGCAAATATTGCTTATTACTTATAAAGCCCTAAATGGTTTAGCACCTCAGTATTTGAATGAGCTTCTTTTACATTATAATCCTCTACGTCCTCTACGTTCTCAAAACTCAGGCAATTTGATAATACCTAGAATATCAAAATAAACTGCGGGCGGCAGATCCTTTTCCTATTTGGTGCCTAAACTCTGGAATAACCTACCTAACATTGTTCGGGAGGCAGACACACTCTTGCAGTTTAAATCTAGATCAAAGACCCATCCTTTTAACCTGGTAACATAACATACTAATATGTAACATTCTAATATGCTTTTAATATCCAAATCCGTTAAAGGATTTTTAGGCTGCATTAATTAGGTAAACCGGAACCGGGAACACTTCCCATAACACTTGCTACATCATTAGAAGAATGGCATCTACGCTAATATTTGTCTGTTTCTCTCTTATTCCGAGGTCACCATAGCCACCAGATCCAGTCTGTATCCAAATCAGAGGGTCACTGCAGTCACCCGGATCCAGTACGTATCCAGACCTGATGGTGGATCAGCACCTAGAAAGGACCTCTACTGCCCTGAAAGATAGCGGAGACCAGAAGAACTAGAGTCTGTAACGAAGAGGCTGAAGCAGAATGTGAATCCATTTGCAGGAGTTTATTAAAGGAAGATCTTATAATCAGAGTCGTGTAACCAGGCAAAGTGTCAGTACTGTAAGGGCAGTCCGATCTTTCAACATACACAGGGGTTATCCAATAGGCAGAGACGAGTAGGCAGGCGAACAGGTCAAACACAAACATCAGTCCAATCAAGTAGGTAACCCAAAGGGGCAATCCAAGAGACGTGAACGAGATAACAGGCAGAATCGTGATCAAACAGGCAGTCAGAATACTCACAAGGAAATTGCTTGGTAAGGCAGGTTAACTGGCAATACTTCGCAGTGAAGTGACATGCTAGCACATGTTAAATAGTCCCAAACAGGAAATGACTGTAGAAGCAGAGGGAGTGGTAAACAGTCAATACTCCGGTGAGGGCTCCCTCTGCTGGCGTGGCGTTACAGTATCCCCCTCCCTAGAAGTGCCTCCTGGCACTCGGCCGCGGACGTCCCCGTTGTCGTGGCGCTGGTCGATTGGGTCCGGCTCGATGGAAGTCCTCCTGTGAGAGACGGATCCAGAATGTCTCTGGCGGCTACCCATGACCTCTCCTCAGGTCCATAGCCCTCCCAGTCCACAAAATATTGGAGCTGACCCCCTCTCCTTCTCGAGTCCAGTAATTCCTTGACCGTGTAGGCCGGTGCTCCATCCATGTCCAGTGGCGGTGGTGGCTCTTTAGCCTCATGATTGGGGTCAGCATCCGTGTAGTTTCAGCAGTGAGACATGGAAGGAGGGAGAGATACGGTAGTTAGCAGGAAGCTCTAATTGGTACGTGACTTCATTGACTCTTCTTAGAATTTTGAAATGGCCAACGTACCTTGGGCTGAGCTTCCTTCTTGGTAGCCGCAACTTGAGATCCCATGTTGAGAGCCAGACCCGTTGTCCTGGTTGGTAGGATGGATGTGGTCCACGTCGCTTGTTAGCCTGGAGTTCCTGTACTCTGACAGCTCGTTGTAGGCGGACGTGAGCACTGTCCCATACCCTCTCGCTCCGACGAATCCAGTCATCCACAGCGGGGACTGATGATGGTTCACCAGACCATGGGAACATAGGGTGTTGGTATGCGAGGACACACTGGGAAGGGGTTAGATCTGTTGATGAGTGAGTTAGCGAGTTCTGTGCATACTCTGCCCATGGGAGGAATTCTGACTATCGATGCTGTTCTCTGCTGCAATATGACCGTAAGTATCTGCCTAATTCTTGATTCAATCTTTCCACCTGACCATTGGCTTGGGGATGATAACCAGAAGTGAGACTGACATTGAAATCCAGTTGTTTGCAGAATGCTCTCCATAATTGGGATGTAAATTGGGTACCTCTGTCGCTGACAATATCCTCCGGTATTCCATAGTTCCTGAATACATGGTGGAACATAGCCTGTGCCATCTCCATGGCGGTGGGGAGTCCTATCAAGGGGACTAACCGGCAGGACTTGGAGAATCTGTCAATTATAACAAGGATTGTCGTGAAACCATGGGACAACGGTAAGTCGGTAACAAAGTCTATTGATAGGTGAGACCAGGGACGTTGTGGAATGGGCAGAGGTTGAAGGAGTCCAGAGGGTAATTACTTGGGGGTCTTAGATTTAGCACAAACCTGACAAGCTTTGACGTGATTAGTGACGTCCTTGGACATTGAAGGCCACCAGAATGAGTTACGTACCAGGTGTAGAGTGCGGGAGATACCTGGGTGGCCAGAGCTGACTGAGGAGTGGACCCACTGAATGACTCTGGGGCTCAGACTTTGTGCAACGTAATGGAGGTTAGGAGGGCAGTTGGTAGGAGCTGGATCTTGGACCTGTTCCCGTTGGATCTTTTCCATGATATCCCAAGTAATTGGGGCGATGATTACTGATGGAGGAAGAATGCATTCTGGAGCTTTGTTGTCCATGAGGAGATCATACTGCCTGGATAGAGCGTCTGCCTTACTGCTTCCTGGGCGATAAGTCACTGAGAATTGGAAGCGTGTGAAGAAGAGGGACCATCGAGCTTGGCGAGGGTTGAGTCGTTTTGCACTTTTAATGTACTCCAGGTTTTTATGATCGGTAATCACCTGGAATGGGTGGACTGCTCCCTCAAGCCAGTGCCTCCATTGCTCTATCGCTGCTTTCATGGATAGGAGTTCCTTATTCCCTACATGGTAGTTTTGTTCGGCTGCCGTTAACTTCCTGGAAAAGAATGCACAAGGGTACAGTTTACCCGGTTGACCATGGCACTGAGAGAGTACGGCCCCAATTCCTGAATCCGAGGCATCTACTTCCACGATGAATGGTAAGTTTGGGTCAGGGTGCTTGAGGATAGGGGCCGTGGTAAATTTAACTTTTAAGATTTTGAATGCTTGAGTAGCTTCCTCATTCCACCTGAGCTTGGAAGGTTTCCCCTTGAGGAGTGAGGTCAGTGGTGCTGCAACCATGCTGTAATTTCTAATGAACCTTCTGTAAAAGTTCGCAAATCCTAGGAATCTCTAAAGTTCCTTGACCGTGGAAGGTTGGGGCCATTCTGTAACTCTGCCTTGACCTTGGCCTCGTCCATCTTAACGCCTTGATGACTAATGTGATAACCCAGGAATGATGTCTGCTTGACGTGAAGCTCACATTTCTCTGCCTTGACGTACAGGTGATTCTCCAGGAGCCGTGTGAGGACGGTCTTGACATGGTCAACATGTTCTGCTTCAGACTTGGAGGAAATGAGAATGTCATCAATGTAAGCAATTACGTACTGGTTAAGCAGGTCCCGGAAGATTTCATTTATGAAGGACTGGAATACAGCGGGTGCATTGGCAGGTCCATACGGCATGACCTGATACTCATAGTGCCCTCTAGTGGTGAGGAAGGCAGTCTTCCATTCGTCGCCCTCCTTGATGCGAATGAGGTTGTATGCACTTCGTAAGTCTAGTTTGGCGTAAATTCTTGCTTCACGGAGCTGTTCCAGAGCTGAAGGGACCAATGGCAAAGGGTAGCAAAATTTTATTGTGACGTTGTTTAATCCCCGATAATCAATACAGGTCCTGAGTCCTCCGTCCTTTTTCTCCACAAAGAAGAATGTCTGCAGCTGGAGACGTGGAAGGTCGGATGAGTCCGGAACTCAGGGCCTCCTCAATATATGTCACGATCGGTGTTACAGGAGAGGGAACCAATTGCACGTAAGTCCTTTATTTAAGGGGTAATCCAAAGGGGTAAACAGTCCAGGCAGGGTCAAAACCAGAATATCCAAACATAACATAAACAAGACACGAAGACAAGGTAAGGCAAGGCAAGGCAAGAGAATAACACGTGAATAACTATAAACATTAAACAAGGACTCCGTAACACAGACTCAGACAGACCAGGTATAAATACACAGAAGGATAATGAGGGAACAGGAGACAGGTGGGGAACAATCAATTACTAAACAGGAGGAAGGTGATCCAATAAGGGAACAGGAAGTGATAAGGAGACAGACACCGTGAGAAAGGAGGACACCTAGTGGAAACCCCGGGAACACAACCCAGACACTGTGACAGGACCCCCCCTCTACGGAGCGGCTCCCAGACGCTCCACGACAAGACACGACACAGACCAGGAGGGAGGCGGACAGGTGGAGGCTCAGGGGGAGGGACGGAGGGCCAGACTCACTGAGGGGAACAGACAGAAACATAACAGAAACCAAGAAACACAAAACAGAAATCCATAAGGACACCATGTGGCGCCCTCCAGGGCGGAGCAGAAGACCACCACAGCCATGTGGTCAAGGCGGAAGCCCCCCAGGGCGGAGCAGAAGACCACCACAACCGTGTGGTCAGGACGGAAGCCCCCCAGGGCGGAGCAGAAGACCACCACAACCGTGTGGTCAGGATGGAAGCCCCCCAGGGCGGAGCAGAAGACCACCACGTCCTTGTGGACGAAGCCAGAGTCCTCCAGGGCGGAGCGGAAGACCACCACAGCCATGTGGTCGGGACCAGAGCCCCCCAAGACGGAGCAGACCTCCGTGCGCCTAGACCAACGGGACGACGAAACTCTGGTAATTCCCTGGTGTCCTTACTGGACTCCAGAAGATTGGTGCTGGCCTGACACTGCTTATGAAGATCATTGGTGACTTGCCTTTGTTCATGAAGATCAGAGGTGACTTGCCCTTGTTCATGAAGGTCAGAGGTGACTTGCCCTTGTTCATGAAGATCAACGGGGATTAGCCCTGACTCTGGAGGATCAGCGGTGACTAGCCCTGACTCTGGAGGATCAGCGGTGACTAGCCCTGACTCTGGAGAGTTCACTGGCACCTGACTCGACTCTGGAGAGTTCACTGGCACCTGACTCGACTCTGGAGAGTTCACTGGCACCTGACTCGACTCTGGAGAGTTCACTGGCACCTGACTCGACTCTGGAGGGTCAATTGGCACCTGACTCGACTCTGAAGGGTCAACTGGCACCTAACTCGACTCTGGAGGGTCAACTGGCACCTGACTCGACTCTGGAGGCTCAACTGGCACCTGACTCGACTCCGAAGGGTCAACTGGCACCTGACTCGACTCTGGAGGGTCAGCTGAGACTCTCATCCTGTGCAGCGGCGCTGGGCAAGCAGCCATCTTGGGCCATGACTCTGGACAGGCGGCCATCTTGTACTGTGGTGCTGGGCTGGCGGCCATCTGGGGTTGTGGCGCTGGACCGGCGGCCATCTTGTACTGTGGCGCTGGACCGGTGGCCAATTTGGGCATTGGCGCTAGGTTAGCGGCCATCTTGTGCTGTGGCGCTGGACTGACGGCCATCTTGTGCTGTGGCGCTGGACTGATGGCCATCTTGTGCTGTGGCGCTAGGCTGACGGCCATCTTGGGCTGTGGCGCTGAACCGGTGGCCAATTTGGGCATTGGCGCTGGGCTGACGGCCATCTTGGGCTGTGGCGCTGGAACGGTGGCCAATTTGGGCATTGGCGCTGGGTTAGCGGCCATCTTGCGCTGTGGCGCTAGGTTGACGGCCATCTTGGGCTGTGGCGCTGAACCGGTGGCCAATTTGGGCATTGGCGCTGGGCTGGCGGCCATCTTGGGCTGTGGCGCTGGAACGGTGGCCAATTTGGGCATTGGCGCTGGGTTAGCGACCATCTTGTGCTGTGGCGCTTGGCTGTTAGCCATCCTGGGCAGTGGTGCTGGACTGGCGGCCATCTTGGGTTGTGGCGCTTGGCTGGTTGCCATCCTGGGCAGTGGTGCTGGGCTGACGACCACCCCGCCGGAAGAGACCGAAGTGGCTGGGGCATCCCACCGAAGCCGATGCTGCAGGTAGCGCACAAATTCCCAGAATTCCAGTGTCTCTAACTGCGCCATCTCCTCCTGAGACACTGGATCATCCAGCCCGCCATTGAAATAGTCCTTGAGGGCCGCATCGTTGTAGCCCATGCCCTCGGCCAGGGACCAGAACACCTGAGCCAGGGCACCCACTTCATTGCCCTCTTGGCGGAGGGCGGTCAACCGAAGGTACTTGGTTCGCCGCTCCGCCATCTTGGCTGGGGAACGGAAAAATGACATACCGCTGGTTCCTACTGTCCTTCTGTCCTTCTGTCACGATCGGTGTTACAGGAAACACAGGAGAGGGAACCAATTGCAGGTAAGTCCTTTATTTAAGGGGTAATCCAAAGGGGTAAACAGTCCAGGCAGGGTCAAAACCAGAATATCCAAACATAACATAAACAAGACACGAAGACAAGGTAAGGCAAGGCAAGGCAAGAAGCGACGGACGTGAATAACTATAAACATTAAACAAGGACTCCGTAACACAGACTCAGACAGACCGGGTATAAATACACAGAAGGATAATGAGGGAACAGGAGACAGGTGGTGAACAATCAATTACTAAACAGGAGGAAGGTGACCAAATAAGGGAACAGGAAGTGATAAGGAGACAGACACTGTGAGAAAGGAGGACACCTAGTGGAAACCCCGGGAACACAACCCAGACACTGTGGGATTCTGTGCGAGATAAGGGATAAACACGACTCTTGGGGGGCATGGCATTGGGGAGTAAATCAATATTACAGTCCCAAGGACGATGAGGTGGTAGTTGTGTTGCCTTAGTTTTACTAAAGACCTCTGCTAGGTCATCGTAACAGGAGGGAATATTGACAGTCTTAGTACTTGAAGGACTTTCAACACTAGTGATACAGCAAGGCTGGGGAACTGACGAGAAACAGTGACTTTCACAAAAGGCTGACCACTTGGTCAACTAACCCTGATGCCAGGACAGGACGGGGTCGTGAATGGAAAGCCATGGGAATCCGAGGATGACTTCATGCTTAGGAGAGTTAACAACATAGAAGGATATGGACTCCTGGTGAAATAACCCCACTTGTAATGTAAGTGTCTTGGTTTGTTGAGTTATGCCTGTTCCGATTGCTGTGTCGTTGACGGCCTTGATCTTAATGGGTGGGTTACATGGTTGGACAGGTAAGTTATACTTCTTGACGATGTATTCATGAATGAGATTTAATGCTGCTCCGGAGTCGATCATTCCTGTCAATGAGATGGACAGTTCTTCAGTTTTTAAGGTAATGGGAAGTTTGAAGGATTGATTATTTGGTATCGACAAGTGTTCCATATTTAACAAAATGAGCTTCTGGGCCTTGTGTGGACATCTCTGGCAACGATGGCCTGGTTCACCGCAGTAGAAACAGAGATGGAGATAGCATCGCCGTGCTCGTTCACTTTCCGAAAGTTTGGTAACATTGACTTGCATGGGTTCTTCGGGCGTTATAGTTTTAATTACAGTCGGGATAACAGGCGGTATTTCATTCACATACCTTCCTCGCAGAGTCTGTCTCATTAAATTATCCATCTTGATTGCCAGCGTGACGAAGTCAGTACACAATGAATTTTCTCCTTTACATACGAGCTCTGCCTGGAGATCTGTGTTGAGGCTTCTCTGGAATACGGCTTTTAGCGAAACATCATTCCACCCACTCTGAGCAGCGAGGGTGCGAAACAAGATGGTGTACTCTGTGGCTGTTCTGTTTCCTTGCGACAGTTGCAGAAGTTGAGTTGATATATCCTTGCCCCCTGCGGGACATTCAAACACTTCTCGAAGTTGTTGCAGGAAATAGTCAAAGGATTGTCTGAATCTCATGTCAGTATCCCAAACAGCGGCAGCCCAACCCCTGTCTTCCTGATTATCGAAATAAATCTTCACTTGACGAATAAAGCCCCGACATCTATCAGCTGAACCATCAAATTTATCAGGTAGTGCAAAACTCACCGCTCTAGGCGTGGTTGACGGAAGTGACTGAATGTAGCTCGTCAAGTGCTCGTTGACTGCTTGAAGTTTACTCAACTGATCTTGGTAACCCTTCAAGACTTCACTTTGATAAGCGAACACCGCTTGCATGTTAGAAACTTCTGCTGGATTCAGTTGAGGAGAAGTATTCTGTAACGAAGAGGCTGAAGCAGAATGTGAATCCATTTGCAGGAGTTTATTAAAGGAAGATCTTATAATCAGAGTCGTGTAACCAGGCAAAGTGTCAGTACCATAAGGGCAGTCCGATCTTTCAACATACACAGGGGTTATCCAATAGGCAGAGACGAGTAGGCAGGCAAACAGGTCAAAAACAAACATCAGTCCAATCAAGTAGGTAATCCAAAGGGGCAATCCAAGAGACGTGAACGAGATAACAGGCAGAATCGTGATCAAACAGGCAGTCAGAATACTCACAAGGAAAACGCTTGGTAAGGCAGGTTAACTGGCAATACTTCGCAGTGAAGTGACATGCTAGCACATGTTAAATAGTCCCAAACAGGAAATGACTGTAGAAGCAGAGGGAGTGGTAAACAGTCAATACTCCGGTGAGGGCTCCCTCTGCTGGTGTGACGTTAAAAAACCCCCAGATACAGATTCCCTGTAAAGACCTTGTCTCAGAGGACCACCAGGACAAGACCACAGGAAACAGATGATTCTTATGCACATGCTGACTTTGTTGCAGCCTGGAATTGAACTACTGGTTTCGTCTGGTCAGAGGAGAACTGGCCCCCCAACTGAGCCTGGTTTCTCCCAAGGTTTTTTTCTCCATTCTGTCACCGATGGAGTTTCGGTTCATTGCCGCTGTCGCCTCTGGCTTGCTTAGTTGGGGTCACTTCATCTACAGCGATTTCGTTGACTTGATTGCAAATAAATGCACAGACACTATTTAACTGAACAGAGATGACATCACTGAATTCAATGATGAACTGCCTTTAACTATCATTTTGCATTATTGACACACTGTTTTCCTAATGAATGTTGTTAAGTTGCTTTGATGCAATATATTTTGTTTAAAGTGCTATATAAATAAAGGTGACTTGACTTGACTTGAAAAGAGATGGTCTTCATCCATCCTGGGGTGGCGCCACTCTTCTCTCTAGAAATATGGCAAATAGTCTTAGTGTTTATAATTGACTAACTGGGGCCCAGGTCAGGAAGCAGACAGACTGGCTAAACCGACCGTCTGCTAGCTGCCTCACGTCACAGAGGTCAGTTAATTCTCAGCACATAGAGACTCTTTCATCTAGATATCACACTATAGAGACTGTGTCTGTTCCCCGAACTAGAAAATACAAAAACGTCCAAACCAAGTTAAGATTAACAATTTAATTGCTGCGGGAATAACTGCGTCTAAAAGGCAAAGTGGGAGGTGTTGCTTCAATTTATAATAACGTTTTCAGGATTTGTCAGAGGGCAGGCTTCAAGTATAAATCGTTTGAAGTAATGGTGCTTCATATAACATTATCCAGAGATACAAATGTTAATGATAAATCCCCTGTTATGTTTGTACTGGCTACTGTATACAGGCCACCAGGGCACCATACAGACTTTATTAAAGAGTTTGGTGATTTTATATCCGAGTTAGTTCTGGCTGCAGATAAAGTTTTAATAGTTGGTGATTTTAATATCCATGTTAATAATGAAAAAGATGCATTGGGATCAGCATTTATAGACATTCTGAACTCTATTATGGTTAGACACAATACGTTTCAGGACCTACTCATTGTTGAAATCATACTCTAGACTTAATACTGTCACATGGAATTGATGTTGATAGTGTTGAAATTATGCAGCCAAGTGATGATATCTCAGATCATTATTTAGTTTTGTGCAAACTTCATATAGCCAAAATTGTAAATTCTACTTCTTGTTACAAGTATGGAGGAACCATCACTTCTAACACAAAAGACTGCTTTTTATCTTCCTGATGTATCCGAATTCCTTAGCATATCCAAAACCTCAGAACAACTTGTTGATGTAACAGAAACTATGGACTCTCTCTTTTCTAGCATTTTAAATAAAGTTGCTCCTTTACGCTTAAGGAAGGTTAAGGAAACCAGTATGACACCATGGTATAATGAGCATACTCGCACCCTAAAGAGAGCAGCCCGAAAAATGGAGCACAGCTGGAAGAAAACAAAAATAGAGGTATTTCGTATTGCTCGGCAGGAAAGTAACCTATCCTACAGAAAAGCATTAAAAACTGCTAAATCCGATTACTTTTCTTCTCTTTTAGAAGAAAACAAACATAACCCCAGGTATTTATTCAATACAGTGGCTAAATTAACGAAAAATAAAGCCTCAACAAGTGTTGACATTTCCCAACATCACAGCAGTAATGACTTTATGAACTACTTTACTTCTAAAATCGATACTATTAGAGATAAAATTGTAACCATTCAGCCGTCACCTACAGTATCGCATCAGACAGTGCACTATAGACCCCCTGAGGAACAGTTCCACTCATTCTCTACCATAGGAGAGGAAGAATTGTATAAACTTGTTAAATCATCTAAACCGACATCATGTATGTTAGACCCTATACCATCTAAGCTCCTAATATAGGTGCTTTCAGAAGTCATAGATCCTCTTCTGACTATTATTAATTCCTCATTGTCATTAGGATATGTCCCCAAAACCTTCAAACTGGCTGTTATTAAGCCTCTCATCAAAAAAAAACACAACTTGACCCCAAAGAACTTTTTAATAATAGACCAATCTCGAATCTCCCTTTTCTGTCCATGATACTAGAAAAGGTGGTATCCTCACAATTATATTCCTTCTTAGAGACTGCTCTCCTTAGAGTTACAAATGACCTGCTCTTATCATCTGATTGTTTTTGTATATCTGTATTAATTTTATTGGATCTTAGTGCTGCGTTAGACACAATTGACCACAACATTCTTTTGCATAGACTTGAACACTTTGTTGGCATTAATGGAAATGCATTAGCATGGTTTAAATCATACTTATATGACCGCCATCAGTCCGTAGCAGTGAATGAAGATGTATCATATCGATCACAAGTGCAGTATGGAGTACATCAAGGCTCAGTACTAGGGCCGCTACTCTTCACGCTTTATATGTTACCCTTGAGAGATATCATCAGGAAACATGGTGTTAGCTTTCACTGTTATGCTGATGATACTCAGCTCTATATTTCTTTGCGGCCCGGTGAAACACACCAATTTGAAAAACTAATGGAATGCATAGTCGATATAAAAAACTGAATGACGAGTAATTTCTTACTGTTAAATTCTGAAAAAACAGAGGCGTTAATTATAGGACCTAAAAACTCTGCATGTAATAACCTAGAACACTGTCTAAGACTGCTCTGTCAATTCTTCGTCATCAGTTAGGAATCAAGGTGTGCTATTTGATTGCAATCTTTCCTTAGAAAGCCACGTTTCTAGCATTTGTAAAACTGCATTTTTCCATCTCAAAAATATATCTAAATTACGGCCTATGCTCTCAATGTCAAATGCAGAAATGTTAATCCATGCATTTATGACCTCAAGGTTAGATTACTGTAATGCTTTATTGGGTGATTGTTCTGCACGCTTAGTAAACAAACTACAGCTAGTCCAAAATGCAGCAGCAAGAGTTCTTACTAGAACCAGAAAGTATGACCATATTAGCCCGGTCCTGTCAACACTGCACTGGCTCCCTATCAAGCATCGTATAGATTTTAAAATATTGCTTATTACTTATAAAGCCCTGAATGGTTTAGCACCTCAGTATTTGAATGAGCTCCTTTTACATAATAATCCTCTACGTCCGCTACGTTCTTAAAACTCAGGCAATTTGATAATACCTAGAATATCAAAATCAACTGCGGGCGGCAGATCCTTTTCTTATTTGGCGCCTAAACTCTGGAATAACCTACCTAACATTGTTCGGGAGGCAAACACACTCTTGCAGTTTAAATCTAGATTAAAGACCCATCTCTTTAGCCCTCTGGAGTCTAAGGTTATTGTTGGGGCCTGGAGAAGTTTTGTCATGCCCTGACATTTGTGCTTTTTTCAGTTTCTTATAAATATATAAATGGGTAAAGTCTAATCTCACTGTAATCAGCACAAACTGGACTATAATAATATGTGAAATGCATGTATGTACATGATTGTATTTTTGAGGGGAAAAAAATGTTATGCTTAGTTAGTGGAAAAACTAAAAATGTTAAATCACTTGAATAAGGCAAAAAAAAAAAAAAACACATAAAGAACAATGGTTCACGGGATTTTTGAAAACTGGATCTTGTAGCCTAGAATTTTTCTTTTGAAATTATGTGAAAATCATCTTGTTTGCTCACTTATAGAAAACAATATATTGTTTTAAATTTTCTTAGACACTTTTTGTTGGTAAAAGTCATATGCGAGTAGGCGTCAGCTATCATGAACATCATTGTGATTTACACCTGAGAAGACAAAGGCCTGCATAATGAGCCTTTATGTCAGCTTGTGTCACTGAGAGGGAAGAGTTACAAGAAAGAATGTGAGAACAAAATAAATTTATATAATTTTATGTTTGTAGTTTATTTTGAATTTATTTAATTATCCCACAACATCATTTAATATCCACTTGGGGGAGCGAGCATTTAAACAGTTTATTAGGAACAATCAAAGCTGACTTTCAAACTAATATTTTTTGCATCATTACTCCAGTCACACAATCCTTTTTACAATCTTATTTTCTACAAAAAACATTTATTCTTCTTCTTATTATTATTATTATTATTATTAATATTATTATTATTATTATTATTATTATTATTAATGTTTAAAAGAGCTGAGAATATTTTTCTGTTTTTTTTTAGGGGGAATAAATTGAAAGAACAGCATTGTTTGTTACATTTGTTACATTTGTTACATTTTTATTATTTACATCAAGCTTTTGAATGGTATAGTATTGTATATTGTTATTGAAACTTCATAATATTTCACTTGATTATACATTTAGTCAGGAATTACAGTTTGGAAAAAGTCTAACTAGTAAAATGTTTACACGTTATGTGAAAACTAGTACAAGTATATAAATAAACTAGATAAAAAAGTTTGTTAAGACAAACTTTAAGTTGGCTTGAGAAAGCCTGACCAGAAAGTTTGAAAAGTTTGAAGTTTGAAAAGTTTGAAAAGTTTGAAAATGTGAAAAGTTTAAAAAGATTTAAAAGTTTAAGAAGTTTAAAAAAGATTTGTTAGCATGATTAGCATGTTGCTAGCTTGTTTCTAGCATGACTAGCATGCCACTAGCAAGTTGTTAGCATGATTTGCACGTTGCTAGCATGATTTTAGCATGATTAGCATGTTGTTAGCATGTTTCTAGCATGACTAGCATGCGACTAGCATGTTGCTAGCATGATTAGCATGTTGCTAGCATGATTAGTATGTTTCTAGCATGACTAGCATGTGACTAGCATGTTGCTAGCATGATTTTAGCATGTTGCTAGCTTGTTTCTAGCATGACTAGCATGCGACTAGCAAGTTGCTAGCATGATTAGCATGTTGCTAGCATGATGCTAGAATTTTTTTTACCATGTTGCTAGCATGGTTTACCATGATTTACCAAAGTTTACCATGATTTACCAAAGTTTACCATGATTTACTATAGTATACCATGATTTACCATGTTCAAGTATGATTTATTGATTCTAGCGTGATTTACCATAGTTTACCATGATTTACCACAATTTACTATAGTTTACCATGATTTACTATAGTATACCACGATTTACCATAGTTTACCATGATTTACCATAATTTACTATAGTATACCATGATTTACCATGTTCAAGTATGATTTACTATGATTCTAGCATGATTTACCATAGTTTACCATGATTTACCATAGTTTACCACGATTTACCATAGTTTACCATGATTTACCAGTTTACTATGATTTACCATAGTTTACCATGATTTACCATAGTTTACCATGCTAGCATGATTATTATTTTGCTAGCATGATGCTTTTTACCATGTTGCTAGAATGGTTTACCATGATTTACCACGATTTACCATAGTTTACCATGATTTACTAGAGTATACCATGATTTACCATGTTCAAGTATGATTTACTGATTCTAGCATGATTTACCATAGTTTACCATGATTTACCATAGTTTACCATTATTTACCACAATTTACCATAGTTTACCATGATTTACTATAGTATACCATGATTTACCATGTTCAAGTATGATTTACTGATTCTAGCATGATTTATCATAGTTTACCATCGTTTACCATAGTTTACCATGATTTACCACGATTTACCATGGTTTACCATGATTTACTATAGTATACCATGATTTACCATGTTCAAGTATGATTTACTGATTCTAGCATGATTTATCATGGATTACCATGATTTACCATAGTTTACCATGATTTACCATGATTTACCATAGTTTACCATGATTTACTATAGTATACCACGATTTACCATGTTCAAGTATGATTTATTGATTCTAGCATGATTTACTATAGTTTACCATGATTTACCATAGTTTACCATGATTTACCACGATTTACCATAGTTTACCATGATTTAATATAGTATACCACGATTTACCATGTTCAAGTATGATTTACTGATTCTAGCATGATTTACCATAGTTTACCATGATTTACCATAGTTTACCATGATTTACCACGATTTACCATAGTTTACCATGATTTACTATAGTATACCACGATTTACCATGTTCAAGTATGATTTATTGATTCTAGCATGATTTACCATAGTTTACCATGATTTACCATAGTTTACCATGATTTACCACGATTTACCATAGTTTACCATGATTTAATATAGTATACCACAATTTACCATGTTCAAATATGATTTACTGATTCTAGCATGATTTACCATAGTTTACCATGATTTACCACGATTTACCATAGTTTACCATGATTTACTATAGTATACCACAATTTACCATGTTCAAGTATGATTTACTGATTCTAGCATGATTTATCATAGATTACCATGATTTACCATAGTATACCATGATTTACCACGATTTACCATAGTTTACCATGATTTACTATAGTATACCACGATTTACCATGTTCAAGTATGATTTATTGATTCTAGCATGATTTACCATAGTTTACCATGATTTACCATAGTTTACCATGATTTACCACGATTTACCATAGTTTACCACGATTCACTATAGTATACCACGATTTACCATGTTCAAGTATGATTTACTGATTCTAGCATGATTTAGCATAGTTTACCATGATTTACCATAGTTTACCATAATTTACCACGATTTACCATAGTTTACCATGATTTACTATAGTATACCACGATTTACCATGTTCAAGTATGATTTACTGATTCTAGCATGATTTAGCATAGTTTACCATGATTTACCATAATTTACCATTATTTACTATAGTATACCATGATTTACCATGTTCACGTATGATTTACTGATTCTAGCATGATTTAGCATAGTTTACCATGATTTACCACGATTTACCATAGTTTACCATGATTTACTATAGTATACCACGATTTACCATGTTCAAGTATGATTTACTGATTCTAGCATGATTTAGCATAGTTTACCATGATTTATCACGATTTACCATAGTTTTCCATGATTTACTATAGTATACCACGATTTACCATGTTCAAGTTTGATTTCCTGATTGTAGCATAGATAGATAGATAAGGTTTGAAGATAGATAGATAGATAGATAGATAGATAGATAGATAGATAGATAGATAGATAGATAGATAGATAGATAGATAGATAGAAAAGGTTTGAAGATAGATAGATAGATAGATAGATAGATAGATAGATAGATAGATAGATAAGGCTTGAAGATAGATAGATAGATAGATAGATAGATAGATAGATAGATAGATAGATAGATAGATAGATAGATTAGATGAGTTTAAATTGATTAGCTTCAAAGCTTGATTGAGTAAAAAGTAAAAAAAAAAAAAAAAAAAAAAAAGCTATGTTTTTAAAATATAAATATTTTGTAATAACAATATACACTACTGGTCAGTAATTTGGGGTCAGTAATTTTTTTTTTCTTTCCTTTTTTTTTATTAAATCAATACTTTTATTCAGCAAGGATGTGTTAAATTGATAAAAAGTGATAGTAAAGACAATATATTATTAGAACATATATTATTAGAATTTTTTTTTTATTTTGAATAAATGTAGTTCTTTTTAACCTTTTATTCAGCAAATATATTAGACAGCAGAACTGTTTCCAACACTCATAATAAATCAGAATATTAGAATGATTTCTAAATGATCATGTGATAGACTGGATGTTACATGTGACACTGAAGGCTGGAGTAATGATGCTGAAAATTCAGCTTTGCATCACAGGAATAAATTATTTTTTTTAAGTATATTCAAATAGAAAACTATTATTTTAAGTTGTAATAATTTTTCACAATATTAGTGTTTTTTCTGTATTTTTGATCAAATAAATGCAGGCTTGATGAGCAGAAGAAACTTCTTTCAAAAACATTAAAAATTGTAATGGTCTGTACTATATATATACTGTATATATATATATATATATATATATATATATATATATATATATATAACTTACATATATACACACATACATACATACATATATATATATACACATATATATACATATATACACATACATATACATATATACACATATACACATATATATATATATATATATATATATATATATATATATATATATATATATATATATATATATATACATATATACACATACATATATATATATATATATATATATATACATATGTACACATACATATACATATATATATATATATATATATATATATATATAAACATATATACACATATACATATATTTATAAACACATATACACATATTAGAAAAGTAGTTAGATTTTTTTTAAAGAATAGAATTAGAATAGTGAGTGTTAGAGGGTGAAATAAAGATAGAACAGATGGGTTTTAAGCCGATTCTTGAAGATGGCTAAGGACAACGGATTGAGTTGGGGAGGTCATTCCACCAGGAGGGAACATTTAATTTAAAAGTCCGTAAAAGTGACTGTGCTTCTTTGGGATGGCACAATCAAGCGACGTTCACTTCCAGAACGCAAGCTTCTAGAGGGCATATAAGTCTGAAGTAACAAATTTAGGTAAATGGGTGCAGAGCCAGTGGTAGTTTTGTAGGCAAACATCAATGCCTTGAATTTTATGCGAGCAGCTACTGGAAGCCAGTGCAAATTGATAAACAGAGGTGTTACGTGTATTCTTTATGGCTCATTAAAAATTAATCTTGCTGCTGCGTTCTGGATTAATTGTAAAGGTTTTATAGAACTGTTTGGAAGACCTGTCAAGAGGGCATTGCAATAGTCCAGCCTGGACAGAACAAGAGCTTGAACAAGGAGTTGTGCAGCATGTTCCCAAAGAAAGGGCTTGATCTTCTTGATGTTGAATAAAGCAGATCTGCAGGATCGGACAGTTTTAGCAATGTGGTCTGAGAAAGTCAGCTGATCATCAATCATAACATGGCATAAATTCACTGACGTTCAATCAAGACGAGCCAAGATGGATCCGCCGAGTCGACGATCTCAGGTAACCAGTTTTATTTGTTTTGATGTAAAATATGTCAAATGTATCGTCTTGATTGAACTTCAGTGAACTTATTCCATGTGTTCCATGTGCGGTTCAATACCAACCAATAAGATTCCATGTACGATGTCGCGTTTTCATTGGTCAGTCGTTCAAGCCTATTTCTGATTGGTTGTTGCCGTTTTGACAGCGTTTATGCCAAGACCAAAGAGAAAGAAATCGAAGAGAAGAGTAATTGGCCATGCGCGAATGCACAGGACGCAGTATAAGCACGTACACACTTACTTTAAGCGAAGAGGAGAGATTCGCGATTGTACTGAACATGTTTTAAGTGCAGGCATACTCTCTGAGCGAGCCCAGAGAACATTCTTACAAGAGCAATGCGTATCTGAGAGCGCGCGCCCAGTTCCCGTGCGCGAGCAGAGAGATCCGCGCTCCGCACATTATCTTCCGCGTGCGAGCAGAGAGATTCACGCTCGCGCACACTATATTCCGCGACGCTCGCGCATTATATTAATGTACTTTCGCGCTACAATTATGCGCTCTCGACATTTGACAGGGAAATAACGCCATATCTACAAACTATTTAGTCAGTAAACATACCACTACATATTTTTTTTCAATTATAAAACACTAGACAGAAACTTAGACATCATATAAGTGATTTATTTGAGCACTAGAAAAATACAATAAGAATAATTGGAGTAAGAAAAATAAGAATAATAAGAAAAATAAAAAAAAAGATTTAACTTTGTTTGCCAATTACAGAAAATCATGAGATTGCTAGAAATGCAGCATTTACAATTAATTATGATGCAAATAAGTGCTGATGTGCTGATGGCCACATATACAGATGGTAATAACACAAAGTAAATAATCCACTCTCTTCCTGTTTGTTGTTGGCGTCTGTACTGCGTTTGAGCTCCGTCACTATATTCGTTTTATCGACAATTTTTTTTTTTAAATCAATTTTATACACCATCGTTTCCGTTTATATAACGTGTGAATATATCCTCTATTGTATTCTACAACAAAAACAATCAGAGCACCTCGTTATCACTAGTTTTATTTTGATATCCTGGGTCCACTATTAGCTTATAGCCCGTTAGCATCAGCAAGCGTGGTTGTTGCTAAACGCGCTTATATTGCTAATACTCTTTTCACACACATTACCATTGCTGTACTCACCGTTACTTGTTTTAATGGTGGATGAATGTCTACCTTTGATTGCAGATTCGTGACCTGGAGGTGAGGCAGGCCCAGCTGAAAGAGCGGAGAGCCGCGCTGGAATCATCACGGGCTGACGCTCACAAGTCCGGGGTAAGTATACAGCGTGCTGCTAACAGTCTCACCACGTCTACTCCGTGTGTTTCTCTGCACAGGCCCGGTGCACCCAGGACGCGATCTTCCCAGTTGTCTTTCACTCCGGCGCCGGGACACCACGAACCCTGGGTGCATCCACAGCGGAGGACGCGAGCCAGGCCCCAGGCGACGACTTCTCCCCCTCAGAGACGGGACGCGACGCTGTGATCATTGGAGACTCCATCGTTCGACACGTCCGTGCTACGTTAGCCAAAGGTAAAGTGCACACTCATTGTTTCCCTGGTGCACGTGTTCTCGACGTTTCTGCGCAGATACCCTGAAGGCCAACGAGAGCCCCAGAGCAGTCGTGCTTCACGCTGGGGTTAACGACACCACGCTGCGGCAGACGGAGATGCTGAAAAGGGACTTCAGGAGCCTGATCGAGACGGTTCGCAGCACGACGCCCGCAGCGACGATCATCATGTCAGGACCACTGCCCACGTATTGACGAGGACACGAAAGGTTCAGTAGACTTTTTGCTTTAAATGAATGGTTGTTGTCATGGTGTAAAGAACAGAAACTGCTATTTGTTAATAACTGGAATCTTTTCTGGGAGCGTCCTAGGCTGTTTCGCGCTGATGGCTTGCAGCCCAGCAGCGGAGCGGAGCTGCTCTCTGACAACATCTCCAGGACACTTCGCTCCATGTGACTAGTAAGACAATTCTCAAATAACTATTATGATGACTTTTGTTCCACCCGCTTAAATGATAAAAGTACTTGCGCTGTAGAATCTATTAAGACTGTGTCTGTTCCCCGAATACTGAGGTCAAAATATAAATTTAATGTAGGATCTAGAAAAATTCTTAAAGTGATTAAACCAGAAACATGTAAAGTAAATGAACAAAAACAATTTTTAAAGTTTGTGCTCATAAATATTAGATCATTCACACCCAAAGCAGTTATTGTAAATGAAATGATCACAGATAATAGTTTTGATGTACTCTGCTTGACTGAAACCTGGCAAAAACCAAATGATTATTTTGGTCTAAATGAGTCCACTTCACCAAACTACTGTTATAAGCATGAGCCCCGTCAGACTGGTCGTGGCGGAGGTGTTGCAACAATATATAGTGATATTCTCAATGTTACCCAGAAAACAGGATACAGGTTTAACTCATTTGAAATACTTCTGCTTAATGTTACACTGTCAGACATGCAAAAGAAATCTAATGTATCTCTTGCTCTGGCTACTGTGTATAGACCACCAGGGCCGTATACAGAATTCCTAAAAGAATTTGCAGATTTCCTCTCAGACCTTCTGGTTACAGTTGATAAAACGCTAATCATGGGATATTTTAATATTCACGTTGATAATACAAATGATGCATTAGGACTTGCGTTTACTGACCTAATACTCTTTTGGAGTCAAGCAAAATGTCACTGGGCCCACTCATCGTTTTAATCATACACTAGATTTAATTATATCGCATGGAATCGATCTTACTGCTATAGATACCGTACCTCAAAGTGATGATGTTACAGACCATTTCCTTGTATCGTGCATGCTGCGTATCACTGATATTAACTATATGTCTCAGCATTACCGTCTGGGCAGAACTATTGTTCCAGTCACCAAAGACAGATTCGCAAATAACCTGCCTGATCTATCTCAACTGCTATTTGTACCAAAAAATACACATGAATTAGACGAAATGACAGACAACATGGGCATTATTTTCTCTAATACATTAGAAGCTGTTGCCCCCATCAAATTGAAAAAGGTTAGAGAAAAATTTACTGTGCCATGGTATAACAGTAATACTCACTCTCTCAAGAAAGTAACTCGTAGTCTTGAACGCAAATGGAGAAAAACTAACTTGGAAGTTTTTAGAATTGCATGGGAAAACAGTATGTCCAGCTATAGACAAGCTCTAAAAACTGCAGACCATATACACAAACTCATAGAAAATAACCAAAACAATCCAAGGTTTTTATTTAGCACAGTGGCTTTTATTTAAATTACCAGGCGCCACCTGATTCAAATATTCCACCAATGTTTAATAGTAATGACTTTATGAATTTCTTCACTGTTAAAATAGATAACATTAGAAATACAATAGCGAATGTAGATTCTACAGCGTTTAACACTTCAGTTTCATCCATCGCACCCAAAGATAAACTGCAGTGCTTTACAAATATAGTACAGGAAGAGCTAAATAAACTTATCACCGTATCTAAACCAACAACATGTTTATTAGATCCTGTACCCACTAAATTACTGAAAGAGTTGTTACCTGTAGCCGAAGAACCGCTTCTCAATATCATTAACTCGTCGTTATCTTTAGGTCACGTCCCAAAACCATTCAAGCTGGCAGTTATTAAGCCTCTTATTAAGAAACCAAAACTAGATCCTAGTGAACTGGCAAATTATAGGGCTATTTCAAATCTTCCATTAATGTCTAAAATTTTAGAAACAGTTGTGTCTGCTCAATTGAGCACCTTCCTGTACAAAAATTATCTGTATGAAGAATTTCAGTCAGGTTTCAGGCCCCACCATAGCACAGAAACTGCACTTGTTAAAATTACAAATGACCTGCTTCTTGCGTCAGATCAAGGCTGCATCTCATTTCTAGTCTTACTTGATCTTAGTGCTGCGTTCGACACCATAGATCATGACATACTCATAGATCGATTACAAAACTATACAGGTATTCAAGGGCAGGCTCTAAGATGGTTTAGATCCTACCTGTCCGATCGCTACCATTTTGTTTACTTAAATGGGGAGTTATCTCATTTATCATCAGTAAAATATGGAGTGCCACAAGGATCACTCCTAGGTCCCCTTCTATTTTCAATATACATGTTGCCCCTTGGTAATATTATTAGAAAATACGGAATTAGCTTCTACTGTTATGCTGATGATACTCAGCTATATATCTCAACGAGACCAGATGAAACTTCTAAATTATCTAAGCTAACAGAGTATGTTAAAAATGTAAAAGATTGGATGACAAATAATTTTCTCCAATTAAATTCGGATAAGACAGAGATATTAATAATTGGACCAAAACACACTACACCGAATCTTGTAGATTACAATCTGCAACTAGACGGATGTACTGTTACTTCCTCTACAGTCAAAAATCTGGGTGTTATATTAGACAGCAACTTGTCTTTTGAAAATCATATTTCCCATGTTACAAAAACTGCATTCTTCCATCTTAGAAACATTGCCAAGCTACGAAACATGTTATCTGTTTCTGATGCAGAAAAGTTAGTTCTTGCATTTATGACCTCTAGACTGGACTATTGTAATGCACTTCTAAGTAGTTGTCCTGCATCTTCAATAAACAAGCTACAGGTAGTCCAAAATGCAGCAGCTAGAGTCCTTACAAGGTCAAGAAAATATGATCATATTACCCCAATTTTACAGTCTCTGCACTGGCTACCTATTAAGTTCCGTATCAGTTACAAATTATCATTACTTACCTATAAGGCCCTAAATGGTTTAGCTCCTGCGTACCTAACTAGCCTTCTACCATGTTACAATCCATCACGCTCCCTAAGGTCTCAAAACGCTGGACTTTTGGTAGTTCCTAGGATAGCAAAGTCCACTAAAGGAGGTAGAGCTTTTTCACAAATCTAGATTAAAAACGCATCTCTTTCGCCAAGCATTTGAATAATGTATCTTAAATTGTGAGTAGTTGCATCTGATCAAATGCACATTTTATTCTTTAGCTTGGGTTAAACTAATTAATTTTACTTTGTTGGATCAGCAGCTATGCTAATTATGTCTCTATTTGTTTCTATGTCTATATTTTTTATTTTGTTTCTATGATTTACATCCCGTGGTAACTAAAATATACACAAGCTCCAGTCTGGATCCAGAACACCTGAGAAGAGATGATGCTGACCCTGAATCAACAAACAGAACTAACAAATATTGCTACAAGTGTGACTGCATCATATAATTATTATTAATTATTAATAATATTAATAATGTTCATCATCTGGCTGACTACGTCTTGTATTAATTTTTCTGAAAAATCCTGTCATATGTGCACAAACTGACAGTCACCAATTATAAGCTATTACTAAATATTGTAGAAACATAATTTTCTGTAAAGTTGCTTTGTAACGACTTGTATTGTAAAAAGCGCTATACAAATAAACTTGAATTGAATTGAATCTCTCTATTCATATAGACGCGTTCACTTTGATAGGCGTGATCATACAGTAATAGCGAGCTGATTTGGGCTGATTTGCACTCAAACAGATGGTAATCATGCAGATACATTCACATTCAACATAAAACACACTCTCACATATATAAAAAACTTCAAAATTCCAAAATTCAAATATATTATCTTTCGCCTATCTTTCATTCATTCTTTTTTTCCGGTGGATCGCCTCATTCTGTGACACTATAAACTGCAAAACCATGCTGTTTTTTTTACTACCAAGATTCAGTTTCCGACCGTGAGTTATTCCATAACTGAACGCAAACAATTCTCTCGCTGAAGAACTGAAACGTAAACAAAGGAATTATGATCCATATTACAACGTTATTGCTTCGTTGGACTAAACGTGCTTCATGAGATGTCATTCAGTGGACCCTTACCTTTCTAACTAAACCGGGATTTACAGCTGTGGATGTGTTTTTGACTCGTTATTACGACGGATCTGGTATGTACAACGTTTTCATTGTTCATGTTTTTATGTGTACTGCTTACACAAATGTAGCAAATACAGTCTTTATAAGCTTTCCATTGAAAAACAGCGATCTGTCATTGATGCTTGAGGCCTAGATCTTTATAATGATACATAGATTGTCAAGATTAAATTTGTCCCGTTTCATTTAATCTATTCATAAACACTGACACGTGCAAGTTGAAAGGCATTCAGGACGAGGGTGTCTTTGTGCTGGCTAACAGGTTAATATCCAAATCCGTTAAAGATTTTTAGGCTGCAGTAATTAGGTAAACCGAAACAGGGAACACTTCCCATAACACCCGATGTACTTGCTACTTCATTAGAAGAATGGCATCTACGCTAATATTAGTCTGTTTCTCTCTTATTCCGAGGTCACCGTAGCCACCAGATCCAGTCTGTATCCAGATCAGAGGGTCACTGCAGTCACCTGAATCCAGTACGTATCCAGACCAGATGGTGGATCAGCACCTAGAAAGGACCTCTACATCCCTGAAAGACAGCGGAGACCAGGACAACTAGATCCCCAGATACAGATCCCCTGTAAATACCTGTCTTAGACGACCACCAGGACAAGACCACAAGAAACGATGATTCTTTTGTACAATCTGACTTTGCTGCAGCCTGGAATTGAACTGCTGTTTTCGTCTGGTCAGAGACCTTATTCTCACAAGGTTTTTTTCTCCATTCTGTCACCGATGGAGTTTCGGTTCCTTGCCGCCGTCGCCTCTGGCTTGCGTACTTGGGATCACTTCATCTACAGCGATATCATTGACTTGATTGGAAATAAATGCACAGACACTATTTGGGGGGGTCTAGACATAGTATCAGAAAAATCATTGCAGGAATCTCATTTTTCATGGTATCTTCTTCAGATTTGAAACCCATTATTTTTCTAGATTGCTCCAGGACTGACTTCATGTATCTATCTATCTATTTATCTATCTATCTATCTATCTATCTATCTATCTATCTATCTATCTATCCATATATATATATATATATATATATATATATATATATATATATATATATATATATATACAGTACAGACCAAAAGTTTGGACACACCTTCTCATTCAAAGAGTTTTCTTTATTTTCATGACTATGAAAATTGTAGAGTCACAATGAAGGCATCAAGGGCTATTTGACCAAGAAGGAGAGTGATGGGGTGCTGCGCCAGATGACCTGGCCTCCACAGTCACCGGACCTGAACCCAATCGAGATGGTTTAGGGGTGAGCTGGACCGCAGACAGAAGGCAAAAGGGCCAACAAGTGCTAAGCATCTCTCGGGGAACTCCTTCAAGACTGTTGGAAGACCATTTCAGGTGACTACCTCTTGAAGCTCATCAAGAGAATGCCAAGAGTGTGCAAAGCAGTAATCAAAGCAAAAGGTGGCTACTTTGAAGAACCAAGAATATGACATATTTTCAGTTGTTTCACACTTTTTTGTTATGTATATAATTCCATATATAATTCCACATGTTAATTCATAGTTTTGATGCCTTCAGTGTGAATCTACAATTTTCATAGTCATGAAAATAAAGAAAACTCTTTGAATGAGAATGTGTGTCCAAACTTTTGGTCTGTACTGTATATATATATATGGTAAGTTTCTTTCAAGATAAAAGAGCATTATCAACTCTGGTTGATTGAAAGTAAAGCCCAAAGGGTATTCTTTCCAAAGACACCAAAATTATGTGTAACACACTGAAGTAAGGATCTGTTCCAATTTTAAATTAGGTAGGGCACTTTCAGCCGTGAGTCCCATAATGATGGGTTTGGTTGACATGTAAATAAACAAACTTCAGCTAGTTAAGTCAAATCAAGTATCCTTTATTTATATAGCGCTTTGAACAAAATACATTGTGTCAACGCAACTGAACTACATTCATTAGGAAAACAGTGTGCCAATAATGCAAAATGACAGTTAAAGGCAGTTCATAATTGAATTTAGTGATGTCATCTCAGTTCTGTTTAAATAGTGTCTGTGCAATAATTCGCAATCAAGTCAACGATATCGCTGTAAATGAAGTGAGCCCAACTAAGCAAGCCAGAGGTGACAGCAACAAGGAACCAAAACTCCATTGGTGACAGAAAGGAGAAAAAACCTTGTGAGAAACCAGGCTCAGTTGGGGGGCCAGTTCTCCTCTGACCAGACAAAACCAGCAGTACTGAGCCTTGAGGTACTCCATACTGCACTTGTGTGACGACTGGGTGAATGAAGGACTGGAAACAATCGCGAGTTTAACAATTTAATAAAAGTAAATAAACAAACAGGAGTACAAAGATGATGCTGACAAGATGACAATCCAAGATGGCGGTGAGATGATGAGGAATCCGGGGAATGACAGTGAGAAGGCAGCAGGAGAGGATGGCACAGGAACTGCGGGGAATAGAGCCGAACGTAAGTCTTTGTTGCTGAGTGAAAGTGCAGAGAGTGGATGAGGTTCCGGGGAAAACACGGACATCCAAACGCATACAACACTGAAGCCAACAGACAGAGGAAGCGACATTAAACAACGTTCTCACAAACACAAGACGTGAGACAAGCCAATATATATAGCACAAAGTGCAAAAACCCAGAGATCACGGTTATCAACCGTGACAGTACCCACCCCTCTAAGAACTCCTCTTGGAGTTCCCAGAAGGACCTGCCTGCTGATTGTAGTCATCAATAAGGGAGTGATCCAATATGTCCCTAGCAGGTACCCAACTCCTCTCCTCCGGACCATAACCTTCCCAGTCCACCAGGTACTGGAATCCTCGTTCCCTCCGACTCGAGTCCAGAATATGATTTACCGAATAAGTCGGTTCCCCATCTACAAGACGCGGCGGCGGGGGAACCAGAGTAGGCGGATTAATATGTGCATAAAACACGGGTTTAATTTTGGACACATGAAAGGGCGGGGTGTATTCTCCTGTACGCTGGAGGTAGTTTGAGGCGGACTGTCACCGGACTAATGATTTTGGTGATAGTAAATGGGCCAATGAATTTGGGAGCTAATTTATTAGAAACGGAACGCAGAGGAATGTTACTAGTAGAAAGCCACAACTTTCTGACCCACGACATAAACGGGAGGCTTTGACCGGTGGCGATCGGCCTTAGCCTTAGTGCACTCCCTCATCCGGAGCAGAGTCTCGCGGGCTCTGGTCCAGGTGCGGTGGCACCTCTGGACAAACGTGTGAGCGGAAAGGACCGCGACTTCAGATTCCAGACTGGGAAAGACTGGTGGCTGGTAACCTAAACTACACTGAAACTGAGAAAGGCCCGTAGCTGACACTGGCAACGAATTGTGGGCGTACTCCACCATAGAGAGTTGTTGACTCCAGGAAGAAGGATTCTTGGAGACCAAACATCGCATCGTCCTCTCTAAATCTTGGTTGGCTCGCTCAGATTGTCCGTTACTTTGGGGATGATAACCCGAAGACAAGCTAACTGACGCTCCTAGCAATTTACAAAACTCTTTCCAAAATTTGGATATAAATTGAGATCCCCTGTCAGGAACCACGTCTACCGGGAGGCCATGATCTAGGACAGTGACCGCTGTCTCCTTGGCTGTCGGTAATTTGGGCAAGGGAATGAAATGTGCCGCCTTCGAGAATCGGTCCACTACAGTCAAAACGACCGTCATGCCATTAGAGGGCGGGAGGTAGGTAACAAAATCTAGAGCGATGTGGGACCAGGGTCTCGAAGGGACAGACAGCGGTTGAAGAAGCCCATCAGGAGGCCGGTTAGATAACTACTGGCGCAAACTGAGCAAGCCAAAACAAAATCGCGGACGTCACGAGCCATACGTGGCCACCAGAATCGTTGTTTAACCAACCCATTAGTTCGACTTATCCCTGGGTGACAAGCCACATTAGAACAATGACCCCACTGGACGACCTCGGACCTTAACTCCTCCGGCACAAACCGGATGGAGGCGTTACCCCTTGTAAGGTCGCCTTGACCTTCGACTCGATCTCCCATACGAGTGCTGAGACCACTAATTTCTCAGGTAAAATACACTCGGGAGTCACCGGGCGGACGGAGGGATCAAAAAGACGTGATAAAGAATCGGGTTTGACATTTTTGGAACCCGGGCAGTACGATAAAGTAAACTCAAAACGACCGAAAAAAAGTGCCCACTGAGCCTGCCTGGAATTGAGTCTTTTGGCAGTTCTAATGTACTCTAAATTCTTATGATCGGTCCAAACAATGAAAGGTACCCCTGAGCCTTTCAGCCAGTGACGCCACTCCTCTAACGCTTATTTGACGGCCAACAACTCTCTGTTACCAATGTCATAATTACGTTCAGCAGGAGATAATCGATGAGAAAAAAACGCGTTAGGATGTACCTTATCATCCAAAACCACACGTTGGGACAACACTGCTCCTACCCCCACCTCTGACGTGTCGACCTCCACCACGAACTGCCGTGTGAGATCAGGGGCCACAAGGATGGGAGCCGAAACGAAGCGACTCTTGAGGTTAGTGAACGCAGCCTCAGCTGCGTCCGACCACCTGAACGGAGTACTGGGAGAGGTCAAGGCTGTCAGAGGTGAGGCTAGTTGGCTGAAATTGCGAATGAAACACCGATATAAATTGGCGAACCCCAGAAACCGCTGTAGGGCCTTACGGGAATCTGGAGATGGCCAATCTATCACAGCCTTAATCTTGTCAGGGTCCATACGTATTCCCTCGGACGAGACGATATACCCTAGGAAGGGGACAGACTGTGCATGGAATACGCATTTCTCCGCCTTGACAAAAAGCCCATTCTCAAGTTATCTCTGGAGCAGTCGTCTGACGTATTGAACATGTTCCTGGTGAGATGAAGAAAAAAATCAGTATGTCATCCAGGTAATGGATAGGTGTTCTTTATCGTGATGTTAGTCAGCTCTCGGTAATCAATGCAAGGTCGCAGAGAACCATCCTTCTTACCCACAAAAAAGAATCCCGCCCCCGCTGGAGAAGAGGAAGGACAGATGAACCCAGATGCTAAGGAATCAGAAATGTATTTCTCCATGGCCTCCCTCTCAGGAATAGAAAGAGAGTATAACTTGCCCTTAGGCGGAGACTTACCTGGCACTAAATCTATGGCACAGTCGTAGGGACAATGCGGAGGAAGAGAAGCAGCACGGGACTTACTGAACACTTCCTTCAGGTCCAGACACTCTGCGGGCATGTTTGGCAATACCATGTTCTCCTTCTGAAAGACAGAAACAGGGACAACAGGACAAGCAGAAACCAGACAAGACTCATGACAACTTTTACTCCACAATGTGACTGTGTTGGAACCCCACTCCACTCGTGGATTATGTTTAGTTAACAAGGGGTGACCTAACACAATGGGAGCAACAGAGGAGTCCATGAGAAAAAAGGATATAGTTTCGCGATGATTGCCAGAAGTGAGTAGTGTGATGGGTTCTGTGTGGTGTGTGACGTGAGGCAGTTCCTGGCCGTTGAGTGCGGTGACCTGGATGGGGAGAGACACAGGCAGGACAGGAATGTTCAGGTGATGTGCGAGGAATGAATCGATTAAGTTACCTTCGGCTCCGGAGTCCAGAAGGGCGTGACAGTTGTGAGAGTGATTCTTCCACCGCAGTTTCACCGGAAGGAGGGTCGATGATGTTGATGAGGACTTCCCAGCGGAGATCCCACCCGATAGTAGCCTCAAGTTTACTACCGGGCTGACTCTTTACCGGGCATGAGGAGATACTGTGTCCCGAGCCTCCACAGTATAAACATAGTCCTTGGGACCTCCGCCGTTCCCTCTCCCTCCGGGACAGCCGAGCTCTACCCACCTGCATGGGCTCATGGTCGTCGACGGGACCGACCGCGTTCTCTCGACTCGAGTGCTACCTAACTGGAGAGATGGTATGGCGCGTAGGACTGGGCTGGCGACCCAGGCGATTAATCCGTGCATCAACTTGTAAGGCCAAGTCTATTAGTCCATTAAGTGTGGGGGGCAGTTTGGGGAGGTAGATCTCCTTTTGAACACGGTCGTATAACCCATGCAGGAATTGATCCCACTGCGCTGCCTCGTTCCACTGGCACGCGGCCGCCAGGGTACGGAATTCGATGGAGTAGTCCGTGACTGAAGATGTACCTTGACGAAGGTCAGAGAGCTGGTGAGCGGCATCCCTGCCGGCCGCGGCTCGATCAAATACCCTCCTCATCTCTTCCGAGAGGGTGTGGAACGAGGCGCAACACGGATGTTGATTTTCCCACACCGCCGTCCCCCATAGGGCAGCCTTGCCCGACAGTAGCATGAGCGTAAATGCCACTTTGGATTCTTCGGTGGCGAAGGTGCGGGGCTGCAAGGCGAAGTGCATAGAACATTTATTCAAAAAAGTTCTGCAAAAAGCTGACTCACCGGAATAGTTTTCTGGCACCGGAAGTCGCGGCTCTGGCCGGAAGTGATGCTGGGGGGTCTCCCAGGGGACGAGCGGCGCAGGCGGTGCGATGGGCGCAGTGGGACAGGTGAGCTGATGGATCTGCTGGGTGAGCTCGGACACCTGTGCCACCAGCGATACTCTCCTGCTGCTGATCCATGCATTTCACACTGTGGTGCATAAAGTCCGTGAGGGTGTTGGTGCTCGCTGCTTCCATGGGTGGTGAGAACGTTCTGTGACGACTGGGTGAATGAAGGACTGGAAACAATAGCGAGTTTAACAATTTAATAAAAGTAAATAAACAAACAGGAGTACAAAGATGATGCTGAGAAGACGACAATCCAAGATGGCGGTGAGGTGATGAGGAATCCAGGTAATGACGGTGAGAAGGCAGCAGGAGAGGATGGCACAGGAACTGTGGGGAATAGAGCCGAAGGTACGTTTTTGTTGCTGCGTGAAAGTGCGGAGAGTGGATGAGGTTCCGGGGAAAACACGGACATCCAAACGCATACAACACTGAAGCCAACAGACAGAGGAAGCGACATTAAACAACGTTCTCACAAACACAAGACGTGAGACAAGCCAATATATAGGGAGTGTGTAATGAGTGACAGCTGCTGCTGATGACAATTAACGGAGACGCCCACAAACTAATCAGTGCCGACGCGAAACACACAGACTTAACCACAAAGTGCAAAAACCCAGAGATCACGGTTACCAACCGTGACAACTTGTAATCGATATAATACCTCTTCTTTCACTGCTACGGTGGTCATATAAGTACGATTTAAACCATGCTAATGCACTTCCATTAATGCCAACAAAGTGTTCTAGTCTATGCAAAAGAATGTTGTGGTCAATAGTGTCGAACGCAGCACTAAGATCGATCCAATAGCACTAACAGAGAGATACAACCACGATCAAATGATAAGAGCATGTAATTTGTAACTCTAAGGAGAGCAGTCTCAAGTCGAGTCAAGTCACCTTTATTCATATAGTGCTTTAAACAAAATACATTGCGTCAAAGCAACTGAACAACATTCATTAGGAAAACAGTGTGTCAATAATGCAAAATGATAGTTAAAGGCAGTTCATCATTGAATTCAGTGATGTCATCTCTGTTCAGTTAAATAGTGTCTGTGCATTTATTTGCAATCAAGTCAACGATATCGCTGTAGATGAAGTGACCCCAACTAAGCAAGCCAGAGGCGACAGCGGCAAGGAGCCGAAACTCCATCTGTGACAGAATTGAGAAAAAAACCTTGAGAGAAACCAGGCTCAGTTGGGGGGCCAGTTCTCCTCTGACCAGACGAAACCAGTAGTTCAATTCCAGGCTGCAGCACAGTCAGATTGTGTAGAAGAATCATCTGTTTCCTGTGGTCTTGTCCTGGTGGTCCTCTGAGACAAGGTCTTAACAGGGGATCTGTATCTGGGGCTCTAGTTGTCCTGGTCTCCACTGTCTTTCAGGGCAATAGAGGTCCTTTCTAGGTGCTGATCCACCATCTGGTCTGGATACGTACTGGATCCGGGTGACTGCAGTGACCCTCTGATCTGGATACAGACTGGATCTGGTGGCTACAGTGACCTCGGAATAAGAGAGAAACAGACAAATATTAGCGTAGATGCCATTATTCTAATGATGTAGCAAGTACATAAGGTGTTATGGGAAGTGTTTCCGGTTCCGGTTTACCTAATTAATGCAGCCTAAAAATCCTTTAACTGATTTGAATATTAAAAGCATATTAGTATGTTATGTGTAAGCCAGGTTAAAGAGATGGGTCTTTAATCTAGATTTAAACTGCAAGAGTGTGTCTGCCTCCCGAACAATGTTAGGTAGGTTATTCCAGAGTTTAGGCGCCAAATAGGAAAAGGATCTGCCGCCCACAGTTGATTTTGATATTCTAGGTATTATCAAATTGCCTGAGTTTTGAGAACGTAGCGGACGTAGAGGATTATAATGAAAAAGGAGCTCATTCAAATACTGAGGTGCTAAACCATTCAGGGCTTTATAAGTAATAAGCAATATTTTAAAATCTATACGATGTTTGATAGGGAGCCAGTGCAGTGTTGACAGGACCGGGCTAATATGGTCATACTTCCTGGTTCTAGTAAGAACTCTTGCTGCTGCATTTTGGACTAGCTGTAGTTTGTTTACTAAGCGTGCAGAACAACCACCCAATAAAGCATTACAATAATCTTATAGGTCATAAATGCATGGATTAACATTTCTGCATTTGACATTGAGAGCATAGGCCGTAATTTAGATATATTTTTGAGATGGAAAAATGCAGTTTTACAAATGCTAGAAACGTGGCTTTCTAAGGAAAGATTGCGATCAAATAGCACACCTAGGTTCCTAACTGATGACGAAGAATTGACAGAGCAACCATGATGTCTTAGACAGTGTTCTTTTCTAGTATCTTGGACACAAAAGGGAGATTCAATATCGATCTATAATTAACTAGTTCTTTGGGGTAAAGTTGTGGTTTTTTGATGAGAGGCTTAATAGCAGCCAGTTTGAAGGTTTTGGGGACATATCCTAATGACAATGAGGAATTAATAATAGTTAGAAGAGGATATCGAGCATCGCGTTAGTTCAGTCAGGCCACATTAGTCACGCTTGCATCAGCTGACCGTCAGCTGTTCCTGACGTGTACCAATCCAGTCTTTACACCTATTACCTGCGGTCTATTTAAATTCCTATTCTTCAGCCTCTCTTCCATTGCATCGCTGCTTGCAATTAACTCCCTCCTCCAACCCCAACTCCACCAACTGAACCTGTAATCCGATTTAACTATGTTCTTTCTTTACAGTCTCTTCATTGGAAGCAGTCTCTATCAAATTTGTTTACAACTCACGTAATTGTGAATTGTAACTATATATACTTATAATGGTTCTGTTCTGTACCCCAGAGGGGTTTGTCTTGCTGCTCTCCCCGCTCTGTCTAAGGATGGCTGCATGGACAGGCATGTGGAGTGTTGCCCAGAACATAACCATACCGCCAACACTAACTGTATGCAATTATAATTGTCATAAATATACTTGACGGAAGTGGTCCTGAATGAACTATGACTTCTGGAAGCACCTCTTTTAGGACCTTAGATGGAACATACACTAATGGAACTGTCTAACATACATGTTGTTGGTTTAGATGATTTAACAAGTTTATACAATTCTTCCTCTCCTATAGTAGAGAATGAGTGGAACTGTTCCTCAGTGCATCTATAGTTCACTGTCTGATGCTATGCTGTAGCTGACAGCTGAATGGTTACAATTTTATCTCTAATAGTATCGATTTTAGAAGTAAAGTAGTTAATAAAGTCATTAATGCTGTTATGTTGAGAAATGTCAACACTTGTTGATGCTTTATTTTTCGTTAATTTAGCCACTGTATTGAATAAATATCTGGGGTTATATTTACTTTCTTCTAAAAGAGAAGAAAAGTAATCGAATCTAGCAGTTTTTAATGTTTTTATGTGGGATAGGTTACTTTCCTGCCAAGCAATACGAAATACCTCTAGTTTTGTTTTCCTCCAGCTGCGCTCCAATTTTTGGGCTGCTCTCTTTAGGGTGCGAGTATGCTCATTATACCATGGTGTCATACTTTTTTCCTTAACCTTCCTTAAGCGTAAAGGAGCAACTGTATTTAAAATGCTAGAAAAGAGAAAGTCCATAGTTTTTGTTACATCATCAAGTTTTTCTGAGGTTTTGGATATGCTAAGGAATTCGGATACATCAGGAAGATTATTTACAAAGGAGTGTTTTGTGGTAGAAGTGATGGTTCTTCCATACTTGTAGCAAGAAGTAGAATTTACGATTTTGGCTATATGAAGTTTGCACAAAACTAAATAATGATCTGAGATATTATCACTTGGCTGCATAATTTCAACACCATCAACATCAATTCCATGTGAGAGTATTAATTCTAGTATGATTTTGACAATGAGTAGGTCCTGAGACGTGTTGGCTAACCCCAATAGAGTTCAGAATGTCTATAAATGCTGATCCCAATGCATCTTTTTCATTATCAACATGGATATTAAAATCACCAACTATTAAACCTTTATCTGCAGCCAGAAATAACTCTGATGTAAAATCACCAAACTCTTTAATAAAGTTTGTATGCTGCCCTGGTGGCTTGTATACAGTAGCCAGTACAAACATCACGGGATTTATCATTAACATTTGTTTCTCTGGATAATGTTATATGAAGCACCATTACTTCAAACGAGTTATACTTGAAGCCTGCCCTCTGAGAAATCCTGAAAACTTTTTTTATAAATTTAAGCAACACCTCCCCCTTTGCCTTTTGGATGTGGTTCATGTTTATAACAGTAAGTTTGGGGGTGGACTCATTTAAAATAATGTAATCATCAAATTTTAGCCAGGTTTCTGTCAAATAGAGCACATCTAGATTATGATCAATGATCATATTATTTATAAAAAGTGCTTACGTAGAAAGAGATCTGATATTCAATAAGCCAAGCTTTATCTTTTGTTTATCTGTTTTACATCTGTTTTTTATTTAATGAACCTCAATTAAATTGTTACTTTTAAAATGGTTTGGACGTTTTTTGTATTTTCTAGTTCGGGGAACAGGCACAGTCTCTATAGTGTGATATCTAGGTGAAAGAGTCTCTATGTGCTGAGAATTAACTGACCTCTGTGACTTGAGGCAGCTAGCAAACGGTCGGTTTAGCCAGTCTGTCTGCTTCCTGACCTGGGCCCCAGTTAGTCAAGTATAAACTCTAAGACTATGTGCCATATTTCTAGAGAGAAGAGCAGCGCCACCCCAGAAGGGATGAAGACCATCTCTTTTCAACAGGTCAGGTCTGCTCCAAAAGCTCGTCCAATTGTCTATGAAACCTATGTTATTCTGCAGGCACGACTTAGACATCCAGCCATTGAGTGATGACAATCTGCTATGCATCCCATCACCACGGTAAGCAGGGAGGGGACCAGAGCATATTACAGTGTCTGACATCGTGCTTGCAAGTTCACACACCTCTTTAATGTTATTTTTAGTGATCTCCGAATGGCAAAGTCGAACATCATTAGTGCCGGCATGGATAACAATCTTACTATATTTACATTTAACATTAGCCAGCACTTTTAAATTTGCCAAGATATCAGATGCTCTGGCTCCCGGTAAACATTTGACTATGGTGGCTGGTGTCTTTATATTCACGTTCCGTACAATAAAATCGCCAATAACTAGAGCACTTTCATCAGGTTTCTCAGTGGGTGCATCACTGAGTATGGAGAACCTGTTTAATGTTTTGATTGGAACAGAAGAGCGGTGTTTTGACCCACAACTATGCTGCCTCACTGTCACCCAGTTGGGGCTCTGTTGCCAGAACCGAACTATGTACAGGAATCCCTGAGCTAGACGCATCCAAAGCCGTATCTAGAGCCATAACATTCTTACTGTCCTCAATTAAAGTTTGGATGTGTGTCTCTAATTCTGAAATCTTCTCTGTCAGTCTAACTATTTCCCTGCATTTATCATATGTGAATCCCTTATCAGTGACAGAGATAGATAAACTGTACATGTGGCAAGAGGTGCAAATAACAATAGCAGGAGAAGCCATTACTCACCTTGTTTGATGAAATATTCGTACCACAGTTGTTTGATGAACTTGTGAAAAACAATTTAATTGAGGTTCAACAAATAAAAAACAGAAGCAATATGGATAAACAAATGATAAAGCTTGGCTTATTGAATATCAGATCCCTTTCTACGAAAACACTTTTTGTAAATAATATGATCACTGATCATAATATAGATGTACTCTGTTTGACAGAAACCTGGCTAAAACCTGATGATTACATTATTTTAAATGAGTCCACCCCCCAAGATTACTGTTATAAACATGAGCCACGTCTAAAAGGCAAAGGTGGAGGTGTTGCTTCAATTTATAACAACGTTTTCAGGATTTCTCAGAGGGCAGGCTACAAGTATAACTCGTTTGAAGTAATGGTACTTCATATAACATTATCCAAAGAAACAAATGTTAATGATAAATCCCCTGTTATCTTTGTACTGGCTACTGTATACAGGCCACCAGGGCACCATACAGACTTTATTAAAGAGTTTGGTGATTTTACATCCGAGTTAGTTCTGGCTGCAGATAAAGTTTTAATAGTTGGTGATTTTAATATCCATGTTGATAATGAAAACGATGCATTGGGATCAGCATTTATAGACATTCTGAACTCTATTGGTGTTAGACAACACGTTTCAGGACCTACTCATTGTCGAAATCATACTCTAGATTTAATACTGTCACATGGAATTGATGTTGATGGTGTTGAAATTATTCAGCCAAGTGATGATATCTCAGATCATTATTTAGTTCTTTGCAAAATTCATATAGCCAAAATTGTAAATTCTACTTCTTGTTACAAGTATGGAAGAACCATCACTTCTAACACAAAAGACTGCTTTTTAAGTTATCTTCCTGATGTATCCAAATTCCTTAGCATATCCAAAACCTCAGAACAACTTGATGATGTAACAGAAACTATGGACTCTCTCTTTTCTAGCACTTTAAATAAAGTTGCTCCTTTACGCTTAAGGAAGGTTAAGGAAAACAGTTTGACACCATGGTATAATGAGCATACTCGCACCCTAAAGAGAGCAGCCCGAAAAATGGAGCGCAGCTGGAGGAAAACAAAACTAGAGGTATTTCGTATTGCTTGGCGGGAAAGTAACAAACAAATAAAAGATATGCTCTAACAAACAATGCTTCTTTCTTATCACAATCACACTCATAACAACAGAAATGACATTAAAACTACTGGCTTCCCCAAACATCAACACAATGTTGCCATTGAATACAGCAGAACATGAAACATAATTCACAGCTTACATGTATAATAATTATACATAATTACACAATTACACAGTACTGGATGAAACTCAAATACTACTATACTTCACATTAGCATCAATTTTGTGTCGTAACTTTTCCACATCGCTATCTAAGCAAACAACAATCAACTAAGCCCGAGTAACAGTGAAATTTGTAGTACTCACTTTCTCTGTGGACGCACAAAACTTTAAACACTAGAAGACACTAACGAAGATCAAAACTGCAAATAGGGAATTTCACGGCTCGTTCTCTCTGAAGATGACGCTGGAGACTGGATTGCGGTGCGCGTGCACGCGCTCTGAAGCACCCAACCGTATGAGCTGCACTCTGTCAAAATAAGAGTCCCTGCAACCGGGACGTGAGTGCTCTTATCCATCCGCATCGTAAATCAGTGTCATTAGTGAGACTTTCACACAGCCGCCCCCAAATTGCATGCAATTTGCTCCTGAAAAAGGCTCACTGCTCAGCCACTTCCATAGGCACTACGAAGGAATCCATTAGGAGTCTGGGATAGCTGGAAGGCCAATGAGACGGGCAACTGGTCTGGTGTAGACTTTGTCCTTGATCCGGACATCTCCTGACCTTACGCGACCATCAACGCTCTGATGTAACTTGCCGACTGATGTCACTCTGCCGACTTGCCAAAGAGCCCTGGGGAGCTGTGAGTCCATCATCAGAACAACAGAGTTGATGGCAAGATCCACATTGGTGGTATGCCACTTCTGTCGAGACTGCAGGGTAGGCAAGTAGTACCTGATAAACCTAAACCAGAAGTGGTCTGCCAAGACCTGACAGTGCCTCCATCTTCTCCTGCTCAAGCCACCACTCTTGTTGAATACCACCTGGGGCAAAGCACCATCCAGCCGCCCCATCAAGAGGATGTTCGGAGTGATTGCATCCAGATCTGCTATATTGGCTGAGGTATATCCCAGTGGCTTTGTGTTCAGTATCGCCTAGAATTCCAACAAGACGGTATGGAGTATTTCTTCAGAGACCGGCTGAGCTCCTATAACTGTATACAAAGCAGATTTGACTGATCTTATCTCTCGCTCCCATGCCCAACCGAAATGGGGTGCTGCCGGGGGGTTGAAGTGGAAAGCAATCTTCTGCTTCGCTAGAAGTTGCTGAAGCTCTGAGGATAGACCGTCAAATGTCTCACAAAGCTCTTTCTCTCCTGCCTTGAAATTTGTGCCCTGATCCGAGTAGAGTTCAGCTGGCGTACCCCTACAGGCAATGAATCTCCTGAGGCTCATTAGAAACAAGTCTGAATCCAAGCTGTGTAAGAGGTCCAGGTGTACCGCTCGTGTGGTGAGACATTTGTAAATAATGCCCCATCTCTTCTCAGAGCGGCGCCCCAACTTCACCTGGAAAGCCCCAAAACAGTCCACACCCGTGGAATAGAAGGCTGGCTTATATAGACGCAGACGGGCCACTGGTAAGTCTGACATCTTGGGCACCGATGGCTTGGCCTTCCATCTTCTACACTCCTTACAGAGATGTTGTATATAACGAATTGCTTCTCTCCTGCGCAGAATCCAGAAAGTGCCAAGCATTTCTGCTTATACCCGTTCAGGTCCAGGGTAATAGAGACGAGTGTCATAGTCCTGTATAAGGAGCTTGGTGGCTGGATGACTGGGATCCAAGACGATCGGGTGTTTAAAAGCAGAATTGAGCACTTCAGCCCACGGCAATCTACCACTAACACATATGATCGCATCCTTAGGGTCTAACTCTGGGGACAAGGTAGGTAGGCGACTACTGTTTGGTATTGACTTGCCCTTCTTGAGGTGATGTAGTTCTTAAGGGGAGCAGTCTTGCTGGATTCTCTTGTAGATGATAATTTCTGCTTGATGATAATCTAAAGCAGTAACAGCGCTACCGTGTCCTGTCGCCCTGTGAAGCTCACTCACCGTAGCCTCAACCAGATCCTTCCAAGTGTGTTGGCCACCTTGTAGAGAACATGACCAGTCACTGTTAGTCACAATACCGCAGGAAACTGACTTCCTCTATTCTGACAAATCTGATTCAGGCAGCCTAGGTAATTGGGATGGCCATTCGTTGGGTTCCTTACGGAGGAAAGGGGGCCCTTGGCTCCAGCGATTAGGCACGGCGAGCTCCCCAAGAGTCTTACCCCGCATGACATCATCGGCTGGATTCAGTGAGGAGTCCACATAACGCCAGGCACTGGGTTCTGTGAGCTTCTGAATTTCAGCTACATGGGTGCCCACAAATACTTTGAAATGGCACAACTCCGACTGCAGCCAGGTAAGCACCGTAGTTGGATCACTCCAAAGTACAATCTTATCAATCTTCAAGGTCAGCTCCCCTTCCAACGTCTTTGCCAGTTGGGCTGCTGTTAGGGCACCGCAGAGCTCTAGACATGGAATGGAGTGTCGTCGCCTGGGAGCGACTCTTGATCTCGCTGCCAGGAAGGACAGGCAGACTTGGCCTTGGGCATCCTTGGTCCGCAGGTAAGAAACAGAGCCATAGGCTTTCTCTGACGCGTCGCTGAATATGTGGATCTGTCCAGAGACAACTGTTCGACTTCTCGTTCGTGAGCTGGAACATAGGATCGAGGTAAGGTTATGCGAGGCAGCAGATGGAGTTCGTCTTCCCACTCTTTCCAAGCTAACTGGAGCTCCTGAGGGAGGAGGGGGTTGTCCCAGTGATGGTGCTTATCCCACATGCTTTGGACAAGCAACTAGGCGCGGGTTGTGTAGGGTAATATGAAACCCAGAGGGTCATACTGTCGAGCTAGAACTTTATACACATTGCACATAGTCAGTATGCCATAGTCAAGTGGGCGGCTCTTATACCCCAAGATGTCTGATTCCCAATGCCAACTAAGTCCAAGAGTTGATTCGGACAGACCTGTGTCATCATGTGAGATCCAGCGCTCCATACTGTCCGACATTGCTTCCTTTGGCAGATGTCCGATGGCACTTGGGATGTTACATGCCCACTGACGGATCTCAAATCCACCCAATGCCAGAGTCTCCCTGAGTTTGTCGACCAATCCTCTGGCTTCAGCTGCAGTTGGCACGCTCTGAAGGCAATTATCAATGTAGAAACATCACTCTAAAGAGTCTCTGACACCATCCCCTGGAACACTGTGATCTCTAGCATGCCGTTGAAGAGCAAAGGTGGCACAACAAGGTGAACAGGTGGTGCCAAGAGGCAGAACTTGCCATTCTAAGGTATCAGAGGGATCCTTTCGCTTCATATCTCTCCACACAAACCTGAGAAGTGGCCGGTCTTCTGGCAGAAGCTTGACTTGGTGGAACATACCCCTGATATCTCCACTCATTGCTACTACTTGTTGCCTAAAGCGCAGCAGGACCCTAAAAAGGGATGCACCCAAGGTCGATCCTGGATGAAGGGCATCATTCAGATTCAGTCCACAAAACTGGTAGGAACAGTTGAAAACAAGCTGATTCTTCCCATTATAGCTAACTAGGTGATGAGGTATGTACCACGATTCACCAGTCAATAAGATCTCATCTGGGCCCAACTTCTTGACAGCTCCTGATTGTACCAGCTGATTGATTGCCTCACAGTAAGCTTTGGCACGTTGAGGGTCCCTAGCCAATCTTTTCTCTGTACTCCTCAAGCTCGGTAGGACTGCCTCTTTGGATGCACGGACCTGGAGCATGTCTCATTTCCATAGCAACGGAGTAGCGCACCGAAAGATACCAGCAACTTCAACCCTCCTTGTCTTTGCCTCCAGGTGCTCTATTGCCTCCTTGTCTTGCTTCGATCTCACTGCCATCTTGTCCCTCTGAAAAGGCAGCACATCCATCTGCCAGAGTTGCTCAACATTCCTCATCAACGCTGTTGTCTGCGGTGAAACACTGGTAAGGAGACACTGTTGTGCGTGTGCTATCCACTGGATGAGGTGAGTCGGCCCCAGAAGTGTTCAGCCCAGTCTTGTACGGATAGCTGCCGGTCCTCCTGGAGGGCCTAACCTCACTGGCTCGACTGGAGTGAGCAGATGGGGGTGATCCGCTTCTATCAATACAAGTGGCTTGACATGCTCGAATAGTTCAATAGGGAGGCCGGCCAGATGCTTATATTTCCTCTTCAACATGGAGATGGGACATGAGTGATCCGCCAGACTGAGGCGCTGTGAAGTGAACGCCTCTGCCACCTGAAAGCTTCTTCTGGGATGTGCAAGGGGTGATATGCAGAATGAGACGGATGATCCCTTCAAGGTTTGGACATCCTGTCTTATTGTGCGAAGGACAAGATCCTCTGGTCTACCTTGCAAACCAAGTCGGTCAACAGCTTCTGGAAGGAGCATCGTGCATTCCGATCCATCATCCAATACCGCGTAGGTGTCAAGAGTATGGTCCTTGTTCCGAAGAAGAACTCTCACAACCTTTAAAAGGACACGAATGGAAGTTGATGGCCGATCCAGGTAAATAATCTCGGTACCGTTGTTCACTAGACAACTCTCTACTTTAGGTGGCTCTGCAACGGGACGGGTGTTCACACTGTGGAGAACTCTCAAGTGCTTCCCCTGGCACAGGTCACAGAGTCTTTTGAGGTCGCACTGTGCAGCTTGGTGGGACCTCCCACATCTCCAGCATCTTTTATTCACCTTGATCCACTCTATGACTTCCTCCCTTGTGAACTTCTGAATGGCTGGGCACTTATTTAGAAAATGTTCCGAACTCTCACAATATGGGCAGTACGGCTTTATCTTGCCTCTCCTTTTGAAATCTGAGGAACTCTGACCGTCTTGCTTTGTGGTCTTACTACCTCCAGAGCTCTCTGACCCATGTAGCATGGTAGCCGCTGATCTACTGTGTCGCTTCTCAGCTTAATAGCTCAGTGAAGCTTGGACTCGGTTGTCAGATGGGGTGTCATGACTTTGACACCACGACTCATACTGGAGCCACTCAGCTAAGTGAAGCAGGGTATGAGTAGAGCCAGGTTGATGGAACATCTGGCGTCGGAAATTGGCCCTCAACTCAGGCGGAAGTTTCGTGAGCAGCCGTGCAACGTGCGAGCCGCATCTCAGCTCAACTTCTCCATCAGAGCCCAGGGTCTTTAACATGCCCACTAATGACTGAACATGCAAAGCAAACTTCTCTAAGGCCAAAACTTCTCTAAAACTAAGGCTGCTGTATCACCCCGCCTTATCTCTGGTGAGTCCATGATAGCAGCAATCCTCTTTAAGGCGACTTGATGTGGCTGCCCGAACTTCTCATTCAATGTGGCCATTGTGTCTGAGTTTGGCATAGGCAAATTAATTTATGAGTCGGCTATAAGGCAAGCCTCCTCCAACCTCAGATGGTCCACGAGAACCTGATATTTGAAGAGCTCAGTGGCATCCCTTGGCAACAGATTCATTAGGGCGAGCTTCAGGCGGGAGAATTCCATGGGGTCCCTATGGATGAAGAGGGGAATTTTTCGGCGCTGGCCCATGGTATTCCTTTTCCTTCACCATAGCTGATAAAGGCTGGTATGGTATGTCTTGAGAGGGGGTACAATGACTCATGTGAGGTCCTGGTACATGTTTAGGTAGAGGCCCAGATTTAGCAGTCCAGAACAGGAGGAGAGCTGATGCCTGGTGAGTAAAAATGTGACCGGTAAAACAGAGGCTGAGTATCATGAAACTTCCTAGCTGGTGGTCTCTTAGGGGTTGAAGACAGATGACTTCTAGTAGCTGAGTTAGATACAGCACTATCTCTGATTAGTTGGAGTTCCTTCATCATTCTATCTATCATTGTGACCATCTGTGTCTCCTCGCCCTCTGGAGGCATTGACGGTGGTTCAGCAGAGGGCCATGGTGGAGGCGGTAGCCAGTCGTCATACTCCTCTTCTTCCCTTCTAGTGAGAAAGTGATCCTTTACAGGAGGAGGTGGTACTGGCCACGATTCTTGTCGTGTCCCCTGCTGTGTCCTAACTGAGGCTACAGGAGAATCCATTTCCCTCTGAGTACTCCAAAGCTGTGCATGGCTGCTCTGCCGTTCCTTTTCAGATCGGCATAATGATGTGTTCTCTCTACACATCTCAAACAGCTCATTCTCATCCCCTGCAAAGGGTGCCGGAGTGTACAGTCGTGGCCAAAGTTTGCTGCTTAAGTTTTTATAATAGCAATTTGCATATACTCCAGAATGTTATGAAGAGTGATCAGATGAATTGCATAGTCCTTCTTTGCCATGAAAATTAACTTAATCCCAACCCCAACCTTTCCACTGCATTTCATTGGTGTCATTAAAGGACCTGCTGAGATCATTTCAGTAATCGTCTTGTTAACTCAGGTGAGAATGTTGACGAGCACAAGGCTGGAGATCATTATGTCAGGCTGATTGCGTTAGAATGGCAGACTTGACATGTTAAAAGGAGGGTGATGCTTGAAATCATTGTTCTTCCATTGTTAACCATGGTGACCTGCAAAGAAATGCGTGCAGGCATCATTGCGTTGCATAAAAATGGCTTCACAGGCAAGGATATTGTGGCTACTAAGATTGCACCTAAATTAACAATTTATAGGATCATCAAGAACTTCAAGGAAAGAGGTTCAATTCTTGTAAAGAAGGCTTCAGAGCATCCAAGAAAGTCCAGCAAGTGCCAGGATCTTCTCCTAAAGAGGACTCAGCTGCGGGATCGGAGTGCCACCAGTGCAGAGCTTGCCCAGGAATGGCAGCAGGCAGGTGTGAGCGCATCTGCACACACAGTGAGGTGAAGACTTTTGGAAGATGGCCTGGTGTCAAGAAGGGCAGCAAAGAAGCCACTTCTCTACAAAAAAAAAACATCAGGGACAGATTGATCTTCTGCAGAAAGTATAGTGAATGGACTGCTGAGGACTGGGGCAAAGTCATATTCTCCGATGAAGCCCCTTTCTGATTGTTTGGGGCATCTGGAAAAAGGCTTGTCCGGAGAAGGAAAGGTGAGCGCTACCATCAGTCCTGTGTCATGCCAACAGTAAAGCATCATTCATGTGTGGGGTTGCTTCTCATCCAAGGGAGTGGGCTCACTCACAATTCTGCCCAAAAACACAGCCATGAATAAAGAATGGTACCAAAACACCCTCCAACAGCAACTTCTTCCAACAATCCAACAACAGTTTGGTGAAGAACAATGCATTTTCCAGCACGATGGAGCACCGTGCCATAAGGTAAAAGTGATAACTAAGTGGCTCGGGGACCAGAATGTTGAAATTTTGGGTCCATGGCCTGGAAACTCCCCAGATCTTAATCCCATTGAGAATTTGTGGTCAATCCTCAAGAGGCGGGTGGACAAACAAAAACCCACTAATTCTGACAAACTACAAGAAGTGATTATGAAAGAATGGGCTGCTATCAGTCAGGATTTGGCCCAGAAGTTGATTGAGAGCATGCCCAGTCTAATTTCAGATGTCATGAAAAAGAAGGGCCAACACTGCAAATACTGACTCTTTGCATAAATGTCATGTAATTGTCGATAAAAGCCTTTGAAACGTATGAAGTGCTTGTAATTATATTTCAGTACATCACAGAAACAACTGACACAAAGATCTAAAAGCAGTTTAGCAGCAAACTTTTTGAAAACTAATATTTATGTAATTCTCAAAACTTTTGGCCACGACTGTATGTCCACTCTGCACATCGGCCAGTTGAACGTGTATCGTAGCTGGGAGAGTAGTCTTCATAATGCTCACTAATATCGGAGTCACACTGAACCTGACGAGGGGACCTTGTGATATGTGTTCTTTCAGCGGGCGTCATCATAGGCGCTCCCTCATGGTGAGAGCTCCACCCGTCTAGACCATGCATATGCTGTAATAAACTTGTACGAGATGAAACTTGTGACTGTTGTCTCATTGGACCCACCTCATAGTCCTCAAGATACTGAAATTTGTAGTACTCTCTCTCTCTGGACGCACACAACTTTAAAGACTCATAAGAACATAAGGAAGATTAAAACTGCATATAGTCAGGGAATTTCACGGCTCGTTCTCTCTGAAGATGACGCTGATACAAGACTGGATTGCGGTGCGCGCGCGCTCTGAAGCACCCCACCGTATGAGCTGCGCTTTGTCAAAATAGGAGTCCCTGCAACCGGGACGAGAGCGCTCTTATCCATCCTCGTCGTAAATTAGTGTCATTAGTGAGACTTTCATACAAAGATAACAAACAAGGTGTGCTGTCTGCAGCCTTTGTCTGCGCTGATCTTCATTTACAAACATGTCATTAAAATGAACTGTAACTCTGTGAATACTCAACGAAGAGACATGAGAGACATCTATGGAAAGCTTGACATGTCTACTTTTAAACTAAACAAGTGCCGCCGAAAACATATAAATATTATGTGATAAGGTAATCCATATGAAAACAACGCGATGTCCGTTTTTCACGTCTCTCTTCATTATCTTCTAGCGCTGAACGCTCTATTCAGATTCAAACTGAAGCGCGCGGCTTGAATACACCCACACAGAAGAAAAAGCAGCGAGACTGTTCTTCAAGTTTTTTTATTTTACTGTTTGCTTCGCGATGAGAGGAATAAGACATAATTCACCCCAAAAAGATGTGATGTGGTTGAGGATTTAATAAATGGATTTCCTCAGAAGAAAATGATGAAGTGCTTTATTACTTCATAAACATGATCATAAGATCATAAACATGAGTAAGTCTCTTTTTATTTATTTATATACTTGTACTAGTTTTCACATAACGTGTAAACATTTTACTAGTTAGACTTTTTCCCAAATACTTTTTCCAAACTATAATTCCTGACTAAATGTATAATCAAGTGAAATATTATGAAGTTTCAATAACAATATACAATACTATACCATTCAAAAGCTTGATGTAAATATAAACAAAGATAACTGTAACCAATGTAACAAACAATTGTGTTCTTTCAATTTATCTCCCCTAAAAAACCTGAAAAATATTCTCAGCTCTTTTCAATAATAATAATAATAATGATAATAAATGTTTTTTTTTGTAGAAAATAAGATTTCTGAAGGATTGTGTGACTGGAGTAATGATGCAAAAAATATTTTGAAAGTCAGCTTTGATTGTTCCTAATAAACTGTTTAACTGCTCCCCCAAGTGGATATTAAATTATGTTGTGGGATAATTAAATATATTCTAAATAAACTACAAACATAAAATTATATAGATTTATTTTGTTCTCACATTCTTTCACAACTCCTCCCTCTCAGTGACACAAGCTGACTTAAAGGCTCATTATGCAGCTCATTATGCGGGCCTTTGTCTTCTCAGGTGTAAATCACAATGATATTCATGATAGTTGACGCCTACTCGCATATGACTTTTACCAACAAAAAGTGTCTTAGAAAATTTAAATCAATATATTGTTTTCTGTAAGTGAGTAAACAAGATGATTTTCACATAATTTAGAAAGAAAAATTCTAGGCTACAAGCTCCAGTTCTCAAAAATCCCAGGAACCAATGTTCTTTATGTGTTTTATGGCCTTATTCAAGTGTTTTAACATTTTTAGTTTTTCACTAATCACGCATAACTTTTTTTTCTCAAAAATACAATCATGTACATACATGGATTTCACATATTATTATAGCCCAGTTTGTGCTGATTACAGTGAGATTAGACTTTACCCATTTAGATATTTATAAGAAACTGAAAAAAGCACAAATGTCAGAGCATGACAAAACTTCTCCAGGCCCCAAAAATACCCTTAGACTCCAGAGGGTTAAACAAGAGAGAGTGATAGTAAGATAAAGATTCTAGAGAAAGAAACAGCTACACAGAGCAGCAGCAAGGCCAGCAGGAAGCAGAAAAAGCACTGTCCAACAGCAACACCTATGCTAGGCCAAAATGCAGCAGCTAGAGTTCTTACTAGAACCAGAAGGTATCATCATATTAGCTGGGTTCCGTCAACACTGCACTGGCTCCCTATTAAATATTCAAGATTCAGGATTCAAGATTCAAGATTTTTATTCGTCACATACACAGTTATATAGAGCAGGGGTTTTCAAACTGTGGGTCGCGACCCACTTGTGGGTCACAGAATGGAACAAGGTGGGTCACACAAAGTCACTTGGCTGCAGCTAAATTTGCGTTTCAATAAAAACACACACACACACTCACACAGTTCAGTCTAGGGCTGCACGAATGTGACGAGTGGGGCGGGGCCGAGAGCCGTGGAGTGATTGGGAAATGAGCGACACCTGCAACACTCACCGGTCTCGAGAACCCCGGAGGAGATAGGAAGTATACAAAAGAGGAGCGACGACAGTGAAGGACGAGAGAGGCCACTGGGTGGCGTCTGTACTTCCCGGTCAGAGAGCACCTGTCCATCAAAAGCTCACTATCCAATCAGAGTAGATCACTGTTAACACCACCCCCATGAGATGTTTGTGTCAAAACACCAAACGAAAAACTGCGAAACGTAAGCGAAATCTGTAGCAATGAATTCAGAATCCACGATTAGCGAAAACGAATCTTTGAAAAACATTAACAAAGAATGAAGCATATTTGAAGAGCCTGTTAAATTTGTGCGACTGAGTTAATTTTTTTTCATTTTCATAGTGTTTTTCTTCTTTTGTAATGGCATATTTTTGATAGTTTCTGAAAAAGTTACGTTCAGTTTTATAAAGTTTCGTTCATTATTATTGAAACAAATGTAATTCCATAAGCAGGGCACAAATGCAGGATTAATTGTAACACTACAAGATTTAAACATTTCCACGTAACAAAATGTACAAAAGTTTGCAATATTTCCTTGATGTATCATCTCTGTTTAGAGAAAAATTTGCCAAAGTTCAGAAGTCTTTTGAAGATATTGCTGAACATTTATTTAACCATCACAAAAATAAATATAATTTTTTTATTATTATTTAAAATGAGACACATCTGTTTATTATAATTTTTTACCAATTTCACAATTATTTTAATCTCAAAACTGTGTTAGATAGCTCTGCTTTGCTTCTCATGCTTTTCTAAATAAGTGTTGGATTGTGCTCCGTTCTCGCCGACACAAACGGAAGATCATGAATGTATTTTCTGCAACAAAACACAGCAGCGCAGATTACAGTTCACTAGAGTGAGCCTGCTTCACGTTTTTATGGACACTACATATTTTAACGTCTGTAAACAAAAATTAAAACTGAAATATTAGTAGTGAAAATTTTTTATTTTTATTAAATACTTAATTTCTGTCATCAAACTTTTAAGATTAGGCTTAAAGTAATGTCAATCGTTTTCTTATTTTTTTTTATATATATATATTTTGGTGGGTCGTGAAATAGATTACACTTGTCTAGGTGGGTCGTAGAATGGAAAAGTTTGGGAACCACTGATATAGAGCATATATAACCAGCAGTGAAATGTGAGTCAGGTCCGCTCCATGGACAGTGCAATTATTAAAGAAAACAACATAGATGAAAATATACATAAATATAGCTATGAAAGAATGAAATAAAAGTAAACAATAAAAATATAAGATTAAAATATACCAGATGGCAGCAAAGTGAAAAGATGGTTACTGGGATGGATAGAGTCCTTGATGATTTTAACAGCTCTGCTTTTGCAGCGTTTGAGGTAGATGTCCTGCAGAGAGGGGAAAGCAGGCCCAGAGATACGCTCCGTTAAGTGCACAACTCTCTGCATGGCTTTGCAGTCTTGACTGAAGCTGTTCCCATACCACACTGAGATACACTGAGTCAATACACTTTCTATAGCACTTGAATAGAAAGTTTTCACGATTGCTGGTGAGACCCTGAATTTCCTCAGCTGTCGCAGATGGTGCAGTCTTTGTCTGGCTTTATTAACCTGTGTTTGAATGTGTGTAGTCCAAGTCAGGTCCTCAGAGTTGTTTACACCTAGGTACTTGAAGCTACTCACCCTCTCCACAGGGGTCCCGCTGATCATAAGAGGTGTATAGGGCTGCTGCTGTCTCTTCCTGAAGCCTTACATAGTTACATCCTTACATCCTCTTCTCAGCCTTACATAGTTCCCATAATTGCTGTCAATGTATGTGAGAGAAGAGTGCAGGATGTGAGAGATGGCATCATCAGTGGATCTTTTTGGGCGATAGGCAAACTGAAGAGGTTCTAAAGTATCCGGGATGGAGGAGCAGATGACGTTTTTAACCAGTCCCTTAAAGACCTTCATGACGGCCATGGTCCGATTTGCCGAAAACCGGTAGTGAGCGAGCTTTGTAGGCATTCTTAAACTGAGTGTAGCAATGATCCAGTGTATTCGGTCCTCTGGTTGGACAGGATACATGTTGATAAAAATTAGGCATAACTTGCCTGAGGTTGGCTTTGTTAAAGTCCCCAGCGATGATAATAGCAGCGTCAGGATGTTTATTGATGTTGCCGCTGAGCGCATCGTGAAGCTCAGACAAAGCCAAACCGGTGTCTGCTTGTGGTGGGATGTAAACAGCAGTGATGATGATCGATGAAACCTCCCGGGGGTTAATAATGGATGCAGAACTTTCCAGCAGGTGTCACTACTGTTTGTTTATGTGTATTACAAGTGATGGATGTTATTTTTATATTCTTGGGTATTTGAAGAAATAAGTGTACATTTAGCATCTTATTCTAAATGCAGACACATTTATGTTATATTTTATATATGTTCTAATATTACTAGGTCGCAGATATGTCTCTTATCATTCCTAGTCACCAGATTGTGAATCTGTACATGCGTAGTTAGTGAGTGCACAGGCGCTGCCTTTATTTTCATTTTCATTCTGTCGTTGATCAGGACTGGTACGCTTGCCGGTTTACAACCTTGCGATCTAAGTGATTAGTTAACTGACGAGCTAAACATCACATATGATGAGCTGTGTATGTGTGCTCAATAAATGCTCAAAAAGTGGCTCGAGTTGTATCCGCCATGCTTGTCCTGAAACCCTTCTAGTGGGGAGTTTACTGAGCTATAGCAGGTAGCTTACAACAAAACTGGACAGTTGTAAACTGCCGTCGGAGCCGTGCTAGGGAATTCACGGACCCCAAGCACGGGAGAAGCCATCGTTGTTGACAGAAGTCGGGATCGGAGACACGTATACTGAGGAGGAAGCGGCCGTTAACAACACCACTGCAACGGAAGAGCCGAAGGCAAGAGCCGTAACAGCTGACTCTAATCTTTTGAAGCAAATCTTTCTGAACGAGACATTTGAGTCGACTCTTCTGAACAATTCTTTTGAACGATTCTTTTTGCTAAAAAGTGATTTTAGTGATTCTTATCACCGGGAAGAGGAAAAAGATACAGAAATGGCAGATGAAAAACCAGATCTGGAGTGTTTAAAACGGAAACGCTCAAATGCACAACAAATCTTTACAACAAGAATAAATCACCTTGAAGTTAGTGCTGGCCGTTTACGTGAAGTTGAGTTGTCAGAAGAGTTAGCGAGATTGAAGGATGATTATGACAAACTCCTTGATGTCAGTAATGAGTATGTTGACGCACTAAGCCAAATAGATGCTACAGGTGATGACAGTGAGTCGCGGGACGCTCTGGCGAGGAGAGATGCCAGTGAGCAAAAATTCCTTGAAACTGAGAGTAAAATCATTGAAATGCTGTGGAATAAGTATGCAGAGCCAGACATAGACACTCTTATAAAACAGTTCAAATCTGCTTTTAATCGAGCTGAGGCACTCGGCATAAGTAAAGTGCCATGGACGCAGTAAAGGGTTGAAAATGGTAAACTGGAAAGGAAACTCCATTAACTCAGGGAGGCTGTGTACACTTGGAGAGATTATTGGCCATATGGAAGAAACAAGTGGATGCTCTTTTTATCATTGAGAGAGGATAAAGAGCAACTGATGGATGGGTGGACAAACAGATGTGAGGATGAGGTTATGAAGAGGGACAGTACAGAACTAAAAGGCGATGGTGAGGAGGCCGAGGACGAAGATGAGGGAGGCGATGACGCGGTCGGTAGGCATGTGATAACAGATATTACCAGCCTTACAACTGCAGATAGCATCACCTTTACCCAACCAGTAACCCTTGCTATTGCTACTCCACCTGTTAACAGTCAGCCTGCTGTTGTCAGTCCACCCACTGAGGGGCAGGAAACTGTATATGTAACAAGTTCTCCTTCATTCATATCTACAGACAGAGCAAGCATCTCTACTTGTGCTGCCCGAGGTTCTACAGCCACTAGTCAACCTCAAAGCAGGTATGTCGCAGCTACTCCACACAATGCCCCCCAACAAATGTTACAGCCCATTCTGCAGTCAACAAGGTCTGATAGTGGGCTTGGTGTCAGTTTCACCCTACCTCCAACTCTTGCCAGCACGCCACAATTGTTGAGCGATCATGCTACTCTGCCTGTTGATCTCAGCATGGGACAAAGTAGTAGCATGACACATAGTAACCCTGGTTCGCACGCTGGTGGGGATAACAGCTCTCAGTGGGCCCGACCAAGAATAAAGCTCACACCCATAAGCTTACCAAAATTCTTTGGTGATCGGAGGAGTTATTGGCGTTGGAAGGCTGAATTGGAAAGTATCCAGGCACAAGCGGAACCTACAGGGTCTAGGGAATGCAAGAAACTTCACTTAATGGATAGTATAAGTGAGTCCGTGAAAAGTGAACTCAGGCTATATCGCTGCAGAGATGCAAACGATATCTTCAGGGAATTGGAGAACCATTATGGTGACAAAGCACACATGGTCAAAGAGATTGTGTTGGAGCTTTAATCACGACCTGCTGTAAAGAACCATCAGCCACGAGGAACGTTAGAGTTGATTCTAGCAGTGGAGAGGGCAGTACTGGACCTCTAAGACCTGGGGTGCGAAGATGCTGTACGGAATCAACTGGTGATTCGGTCTTTGGAGAGTACACTCCCTGATGTTATGAAAAGAGAGTGGCTCATGTGTGTGAGAAATCCTGTAAATGACGTCCATCCTGGAAACCGTTTTGACAGGCTCTTGATGTTCCTGGAAAACCAAAAGTCATTGCTCGTGAGGTTGGAGCAGTTACTGCCCAGCAAACCATGGCCTGCTATTGCTCCTGAGAGACCAAGCCACCGGGAGAAACCAGGTGACAGATGGAGAGAGAAGAAGTCTTTCAGTAAAACTACAGCAAGTGAAGTCAAAAGAGAATCCAAGCAGTTACCATGTGCCGTGTGTGTTGATGGAGATCACGGAGGTAAACTCTTTCGTTGTAAAACTTTCTAAAAAGCCAATCTGTCCGAGAAGAAAGCTCAAGTGAAAAAGGTAAAAGCATGTACAAAGTGTTTGGATGTTCATGGAGTCGAGAGTGACTGTACTCCAAAGTTTCTCTGTCGTAAAGATGAATGTAAGAAAGGCGACACTCCAGCGGACCACCACTATTTCCTTTGCCCTAAGGCGTCAACAAAGAAGACAATGTTAAAAGGGAAAATAAAGAAGAGGGGAGCTCGAGGTCCAACAGAGGAGCAAGAGGCTGTGTTCGCCGAGTTGGGACAGACTCCCCACCAATTGGAAGCTGTCCGCAGAGCCTGTACTAACAAGGCGATGTCGACAGTGTGTCCTGGCAAGAGTCTGATACAACAAAGTGGCTTGAAAGAACATACAGTCCTTATGATGCTCGTACACGTCTCGACAAAGAGAGGAGACAGCCTTGGAGCTTTGGTTGATCTTGCTTCTGACACGAATTACATTACACACCAAGCTGCAGAAAGGCTTGGACTGAACGGTGAACCGGTTTCCCTTGTCGTGTATGGTGTCGGTACGATGAAGGTGAGAGTTGATATAAAAAGGTATCTCTTAAAAATAAAAGTGTGGACCTCCCGAGGAACTCTGAAACTACATGAGATGATTTGCTATGGGATGGAAGACATCGCCAAAGTGGATCGAGTGGTGAAATCGGAGTGGCTAGAGCAGTTTTTCCCTGAAGTAGAGCCGGGAGAACTGGCCCGCCCCAAAAGAGATTGATCTTTTAATCAGCACTCGTGAAGGCCGATTAGCTCCACAAAGACTGCAAAGGGTCGGCAATCTAGTGTTGTTGGATGGTCCTCTGGGCAAGATCGTGAGTGGTGTGCATCCAGACCTCTTTGAAGATGTGGAGGTGGCTGCATGGCGGTCGAAGGCGCACTTTGCTCATTCAATGAGGACGGTAGCCGTCAAAGTTGATGAACACTTGGTTGTAAGGCCAGGAGGCCATTTGGAGCAAGAAAACAGAGTAGACGTTCGAACGACAGCAGTGTGCAATAAAGAGGTCCTTGAGTGGCTAAAGTGGGACAGCATTGGTGCTGCCTGTGATCCTATCTGTGGAGGATGTCGCTGTGGAAAGTGCTTGCCGGGAGGAAAGGAGATGTCCCTAGCTGATGAGAAAGAGCTGGAGATAATGAAGGCAGGTCTAACCTTCAGAGAGGGAGATGCGCACAGCGACCAGCCCCACTGGGATGCGAATTATCCCTGGAAGGAAAACCCAGTCTCTCTTCCTAACAACCGAAAGGCTGTGGAAGCAACAATCCTGAGAACTGAGAAGCGGCTCATGAGAGACCCTCTGTGGAAAGAAGCTTACACGAAGCAAGTCCATGAGATGGTAGAGAGGGGAGCTGCTATTAAGCTAACTAAGGATGTTATGGACAGCTGGAAGGGTGCTGTGTGGTGGGTGAGTAACCTAACCGCCCCAAACCCCCATTCAGTGACTACACCAGTACGACTCATCTGGAATAGTAGCCAGTAGTTTGGAGGGGTTAGTATGAATAGTATTTTGCTTAAAGGCCCAGATGTCTTAAATCCCACCAGAGCAGGGCTCCTTAGATTTTGGGTGGGAGAACATGCGGCTATCGGAGACATCACCAAGATGTATAATTCGGTCTGGCTGGAGGAACAGGAAGTCCATGTGCATCGATTCCTATGGAGGTACTCACCGGAGGATGAGATTTAAGATTACGCTGTCGTGAGGGTGAACATGGGGGATAAACCTGCGGGATGTATTGCACAGGTTGCCATGTGAGAGACCGCAAAGTTACCCCAGTTCTCTGAGATGAAGGAGGAAAGAAGGGTAATCGAGGAAGACTCCTATGTCGATGATCTCATCACGTCCCACAATGACCCACACCATCTAAACAAGATTCAAGAGGGAGTGGAGAAGATACTAAAAACAGGAGGTTTCTACCTCAAGCCTTGGATCCGGTCTGGTCAAAGTGGGAGGAGAAAAGAGACCGAGTCTAAAACAATCACTCTGACGTTACCCAACCAGTTAAGGGAGGAAGATAACAAAGCCCTGGGGGTTGGTTACCTTGTGCAAGAGGACAAACTCTTTGTGATGATCTCTATCAACTTCTCCAGTAGGAAGAAGAAGATGAGAACTAAGATTGACCTCACTGAAGGGGAAGTAGAAGTAAAAACACCAAACCCCGTCGTGTTCTACTGAGTCAAATCGCTGGACTGTATGACCCGATCGGTCTAGTAACTCCTGTGAAACAGAAAGGAGTAATCATTGTGAGAAGAGCCTTCCAGGAAGCTGGCAAGCTTACTAATGAGACCTGGGATGAACCTCTGTCTGACGAGTTCAGAGGCAAGGCAATTGAGCTGTTCAAGGAGTATGCTCGTCTGAGTAGTATTAAGTTCTACAGAAGCCTTATGCCTTCTGGCTGGAAGGGAAGACCCTGGGGAATCTTGTTTTCTGATGGGAGCTGTGAGTCCTATGGTGCAGTACTGTACTTAAGATGGGAGACATCAAATGGTGTAGTCACTCGGCTAGTAGAGTCAAAGGCCAAGTTAACTCCAGAACCAGAAAGGTGATGCAGTTATGGCTGAGGTATGTGGGGCTGTCTTTGCCACACGTCTGAAAGGATACATGTTGAAGCATGGACGGTTGGACGTGGAGAAGTGGTATCATTTCATTGACAGTCAGACGATGCTTGGAGCCATCCAGAGAGATAGCTACGGTTTCCAGACATTTTGTGCGAACCGAATCGGGGAGATTCAGAAGGCTGGACCTGTAACTGAATGGTGGTGGATACCAGGCAAAGTCAATGGCACTGGTCTAGTCACGAGAGGGAGCTCTCCTGAACTGCTGGGTGAGAATTCTGTGTGGCAGAAAGGTCCCAAGTTTCTCTCTAATCCAGTCAAGGATTGGCCCATAAAGTCAGCCTCAGAAGTGGCAGCTGATGCTAGAGAGGTAGTGAGTAGGCTCCAGAGAAAAGCCTTTTCAGCAGTCCTTACCAGAGTTCAAGCCAAGAAATTGTTAAATCTTGGCAGTCTTGGTGGTGAAGATCCAATAGTCACAGATGGAGAAAGCAGGGCTTCAGTGTCCTCAGAAAAGGAGATGAAAGTAACCTTAACTGAGACTCTGTGGGGAGCCGCGCTCATAGACCAAGTGGATCCAACAAGGTGCAGTTCTCTTACTTGATTTTGTGGAATAGTTGGTTATGTCCGCAGAGCAGTAAAGAAGTGGTTGGCCCGTGTACGCAGGGCATCCAAGCCAGCAAAGTGGGAGGCAGTATTGACAGTAAAGGAACGCAAAGCTGCATTCCAAGACCTGTGCTTAGCCGCCCAAAATGGAGTTACGTTTCCTGTGACGACACTAAACAGGCTTGTTGTCAGCAAGGATGGGGCTTGAGGGCTCCTGAGATGTCATGGTAGAGTCAAGAATTTGACCCAGGGAGAGACTGGTGTACCTTTGGTTCCCTACAAGGCATGGATCAGTGCTCTTCTCACGAGAGAGGCCCATGAAGCTAACCACGAAGGGGTTGCTGGCACACACCTCCGTGTGAGATCTAAAGCATGGGTGATAAGGGGTTCAAGGATTGTCAGAAATGTTGTTGATTCTTGTATGCATTGCCGGAAGATCAAAGCTAAAATGTGTAAACAGGTGATGGGCGAACTTCCCCTTGAACGAACTAGACCAGCCGCACCAATCGAGTTTACAACATTAGACCTGTTCGGTCCCTATGTTGTTAAAGATAATGTAAAACAAAGAACGGAGATGAAAATCTGGGGTGTGGTGTTCAGCTGTATGGCTTCAAGAGCAGTACATGCTGACATTGTAGAAGATCTATCGACGGAAGGATTCCTGAAAGCATACCAGTGCTTCACAGCTCTCAGGGGTCACCCAAGAAAGTTAGAACTAACAATTATTGCTACATGTGTGACTGCATCATATAATAACTATTAATTAATAATATTGATAGTTCATCGTCTAGCTGACTACGTCTTGTATTATTATTATTATTTTTTATTTTTTCTAAAATCCTGTCAAACGTGCACAAACTACTAGCTACTACTAAATATTGTAGAAACATATTTTTCTGTAAAGTTGCTTTGTAACGATTTGTATTGTTAAAAGCGCTATACAAATAAACTTGAATTGAATTGAATTGAATTGAATTGAATTGAAAGCTCTGGTCGGACCAAGGGACCAACTTTGTGGGCGCCAAACCAGTATTACAGGAGCTTTATGAGTTCCTAAATAACATTGACAAGGATCAGGTCCAGAAGAAAGCGGTAGTTGAAGGAACCGACTGGACATGGGTGTTTCACCCGGCAGACTCTCCCCATCAAAATGGAGCAGCTTAGGCAGCAGTTCGTGTACTCAAGAGGACGTTAAGTAGTGTTAGCAAGGGATGTAATCTAACGAGAGACCTATCCGTGCCAGAGCTCAGGTACAAGATGAGACCGTGGAAGTAATCACTCCCAACTCACTTCTGCTTGGTCGTGCAGGACCCAGTGGGGACTCACGAGGGTTTGCGTATCCAACTTACCCCGTTGTGTGTCTGAGAACAATCCAGATTGAGGTTAATAAGTTTTGGAAGCGTTGGAGTCAGCTGGCAGGTCCAAACCTCTACATCCGCCAAAAGTGGCATGCACCTGCTAGAAATGTTGCAGCGGGTGACCTGGTATGGTTAGCTGATCAGAACACACTGAGGGGCCAGTTCAGGCTGGGTCGAGTCGTGGAAGTGTGTCCTGATGCAAGGGGTGTAGTACGAGATGTGAGAGTGGGAACATGTCGAAGTTGTCCAGTTTCCGGTGGGCAGTCCAAGAGGAACCGAGGTGAGAAGAACTATCCCTCCACCATTCTCCACAGGGATGTTAGGAGGTTGGTGGTTCTGCTTCCAGTGGAAGAGCAGTAAAGGATCCCCACCATGGTGTGTTTCGGTAAAGGTTCCTCACCATGGTGTGTTTCGGTGAAGGATCGTGACTTTCCCCACTACCATCCTCCTCGAAGCTGGTAGTGTGTTTCGGTAAACGATGTAATGTCATCAATAACAATTTGTGTTGTTTCAGACATTAACCACCTTGAAGATATAATTATTTATGTTATAACGTAATATGTTTATTCATATCTAAGTATGCAACGTTATTTGCATGGTTATGGAGAAAATTTCATATCTAAAAGGGAATTGTTTGGTTATGGTGGCCTACTTGGATTCTAGAATCAGTAGACCAAGTGGGAGGTGTAGAACTTTCCAGCAGGTGTCACTACTGTTTGTTCATGTGTATTACAAGTGATAAATGTTATTTTTATATTCTTGGGTATTTGAAAAAATAAGTGTACATTTACCACCTTATTCTAAATGCAGACACATTTATGTTATATTTTATATATGTTCTAATATTAATAGGTCGCAGATATGTCTCTTATCATTCCTAGTCACCAGATTGTGAATCTGTACATGCTTAGTTAGTGAGTGCACAGGAACTGCCTTTATTTTAATTTTCATTCTGTCATTGATCAGGACTGGTATGCTTGCCGGTTTACAACCTAGCGATCTAAGTGATTAGTTAACTGACGAGCTAAACGTCACATATGACGAGTTGTGTATGTGTGCTCAATAAATGCTCAAAAAGTGTCTCGAGTTGTATCCGCCGTGCTTGTCCTGAAACCCTTCCAATGGAGAGTTTACTGAGCTATAGCAGGTAGCTTAGAACAAAACTGGACAATGGATAAATGTTCCAGATATGAATTTGCCGGCCTCGGATGTCCTGTCCATCCATAAAACAGAGAAGTTTTCAGATGGTGTTACAGCAGTGTCCGGGACCAAGGTCGTGAGCCATGTTTCCGACAAACAAAGGATGTTACAGTCTCTAGTTTCCTGTTGGAAACTTATCCTGGCTCTAAGATCGTCCATCTTATTCTCCAGAGACTGGACATTGGCGAGCAGAATGCTCGGTAGAGGAGGACTGTGAGCTCTTTTCCTCAGTGTGTTGCGAATCCCAATGCGTTTCCCGATGTGTTTCTTGATCCGTCGCCTCGGGTAGTTATTCAGGTGACCATTGTTCATCTAGGCGTTCTGGAGAATCTCAGATGCCCACAATGGGTTGGAGGACAAAGTGTCCTGAAACAGGTCAGTGAAGCGGTGTCCAATGTCCAAAAGTGTTTCTTTGTCGTAAATGATCAGTGCAGAGGTTATGTGTGTAAAAATACAGAGCAAAAGTAGGTAAAAAAGTAAATAAAAACATAATCTAAGCGGAGCGACCTGGACGGCGACCGGACTCGGCGGCGCCATCTTGAAACATTGTATAGATTTTAAAATCTTGCTTTGTATGATATCAGAACCAAACCAGATAAATTAAAGATTCGATCAGGAGCATGGTTGAAATATGAGGAGCCGAATTCCAGAGAAAGGCTTAAGACAACAGGATGTTGTTAATCAAATCCTAGGACCACAATTCGGAAGCAAGTCCACTAACTAGCAGCTTGAACAGCTTTCAACATTAGAACAAGAATGTAAGATTTCCTTTAAGTGGACCTTTTAACCTCTGGTCTCCACATCTTTTGCAGATGTAGATGCACCAAAATGAACTCAAAAAGACTTATAAATGAATATCATTCCATTGTTTATCTCCATATCATATATGTATGTCTGATCTTACTATGGTGTTTTTAATCACTTACTGTGTCTGGCTTTTTAATAACTATTGAATAGCTTAAGGATTCATATTCATGTTTAGTATGTGTGTGTTTGAATCTTCTTGCTTGAAATGTTTCTGACAATCAAGTATTTGTCAAATGTATCAAATTATTGTTATAGGAATCATGTCCAAAATTATACCCTGCAAGAGCGGGAAAATTCGGACCATGTGATTGATAAAATAACATATGATTTAATTACAGGCATGAGAAACATCCCAACACCCTGAGCAAAGAAAATATCTAATTGGTCAAGACAACAATTGAGCTGTGGCTGAAAGGCCAGTTTAAATACCTAGGACACCATCAAATTTTGCTCTTAGCTTTTGCTTTAAGTTTAGCTCTTTGCTTTTGCTCTGAGCCATGTTTTTTCTAATTTTATTTTGTGTTCTTTGAATGCTTTTCCAGTGTGCTTCGGCCTGCACGCCTGCTGCTACTTAGCCACGATGAGAAGAAACACCACCTAGTCTTGTCAAACTATACTTCTATTCTTTTACTTTAGTTTCTTTGCTTTTCCGTTGAGAGTTTTGTGTTCTGGATTGAGTTTTGCCAAACACTGTGTCTCCTAGTCGACCTCGAGTGCCCGTCTGTGTTGTGTCTTAGATTGAATGCATGACAACTTCATACAAATATCACACTTGCACACTTGTAGTGATTTTGTGACTGCTCTCTTTACTGGTTTTCATGTATATATCCTTTTACAAGAACACATCCGGTTACAACATAACACTGCATTCTGGGGAATGTAATTAAATAAACAACATTAACAAATACACAACATTTCCTCCCCTCTTACTCATATGGTCAACATAAATTATAAGTGATTAAACATCACTTACAGAATGCAGGTATGCAATTCAGTTTCACTGTAACAATCTGTGAACGATTTTCTTTTTTTATATTCTTGAAACATTGTCTTTCTTGTTAAATGCCTTATTTATGAACACAACTAATTCCCTGGGAATGAGGGTGGACTACCTCAAACCCTAGCTTACCCTTAGGGGATTATTCTGCCCCAAACAACAAGGATAGCCCATAACTAAGTGTAATCCAAGAAAAACTGAGGTGGGCGCCGCTCCCTGACTGGATATCGGTGACCTGCTTGGTTCTGACTTTCTGTTGAAACAGCAGGTGATGACGGTTCCTTAGTAAATAGGGAATTTGGGGTCTTGGTAAACTCTGTGGTGAAGGTCACAGAAGCTGTTGAGCTGACGTCTACTTGATCAGGGGCATCAGTACCTCCAGTAACGTCTGTGGATATACTAGCACCACTCAGCAACTGATCAGTATGTCTCCTCCATAGAAGGTTTTCAGCAGTTTTAACCTTATATGACACAGGACCCGTCTGGGTCTCCACAGTAGCTGGAACCCATTTTGAACCGCTGCCATAATTCCGAGCCATCACTGGTGAGCCTATCGAAAAGGTTCTGTCTTTGGCTTGCTGTTTCCGTCGTTGAACCTGATTTTTTTGTTGTTGTAGGACAGTTTCTTTGAGGGTTGCTGGTTTAAGCAGCTCAAAGCTTGTCCTGAGCTCTCGACTGAACAACAGATAAGCTGGCGACACTTTGGTAGTTGCGTGTGGCGTACTACGATAGCACAGCAAGAAGTTATGAAGGTGTTGATGAAATGTGCCTTGCCCAATCGAAGCTTTCAAAGCATGTTTCACACAATTTGGCTGTCCACTCCTGGCCATCAGAAGTAACTCCTGGCAATCTCTTTCATTCGAACCATTCCACAGTGTCCCGCATGTAGTTGTTTCAGCACTGAATTACGCAGAGCTGGTGGAATTATCACTCTCCTTCCCCACAACAAACAGCCTGACTGCACTGAAAGTTCATGACGTCGAGAGGTGTATGGTTTGAGCTCTGTGTCATCATTCTCACCTTTCCCTGTCATGACAAAATCCATGACCTTGGACAAAACAGGGTCATTTCGCGTTCCTTTACGCACTTGTGCAGCTGTCACAGGGGCCCTTTCCACTTGACTGAAGTAGAAAATTTCAGCCACTTTTGTCTCTTTCACAGAGTCAGCCAGAGGCAATCTGGACAGTCCTTCCGCATTACCGTGCAATTCTGACTTGCGGTACTTGATGTTGTAGGTGTGAGCTGATAATAACAACGCCCATCTTTGCATCCTACTAGTGAGCGGGCGATGATCAGTCAGCAGTGTAAACTTCCTTCCAAAAATATACTGATAAAATTTGCGCACTCCAAACACAATGCTCAATGCTTTACGTTCAATCTGAGCATAGTTTGCTTCGGCTTTGCTTAAACTCCTCGAATCAAATGCGATCGGGTTCTCTTGACCGTTTGGCATAATGTGGGACAAGACCGCTCCCACACTATATGGGGAAGCGTCACAGGCCAGCTGAATCGGAAGAGCAGGATCAAAATGGGTGAGGGCCTTTGATTTTAACAGAGTCTCTTTTGCTCTTTTGAATCTCTCTTGACATTCAGTGGTCCACCTCCAAGCATTATCATGACACAACAATTTGTGTAGAGGTTTCAGCAGTGAAGCGATGTTTGGAATGAACCGCCCGTAATAATTAAGCAAACCGAGGAAAGAACGTAGCTGGCTGACATTTTTAGACTCTGGAGCATCCACTATGGCTCTAACCTTTGATGGGGACGTATGTAGACCAGAGACATCAATGACATGGCCCAGGTACTCGACTGCAGACTGAAAGAATTCACATTTATCCTTCCGCACTCTTAATCCATACTCTTTTAGTCTGTTAAGGGTAGCGTCCAGATGCTGCAAGTGTGACTCATCATTAGTGCCGGTCACAAGAATGTCATCTAAGTAACACACTACTCCCGGAAGCCCTGCCAGGATCTGGTCCATCACTCGCTGAAACAGGGATGGAGCCAAAGTAATTCCAAATGGCAAACGCTTATAACGAAATAGGCCTTTGTGTGTGTTGATAGTGAGAAGTTATCTGGACTGTTCCTCAACATGCATTGCAGATATGCCTGATTAATTGTATATATCCTTTTACAAGAACACATCCGGTTACAACATAAATAAACAACGTTAACAAATACACAACAGTCTGAAACTTCAACCAGCCCCACAACTCTGCATTTTCACCCAACCACTGGCTTCCCAAGATGTCATTTCAACAACTACTGAACCTCCAGCCAATAAGTAACCTCGGGAAACCCCATTTTCAATGACAACAAAAGGGAAGCCCTCTACACAGGCAACACAATTTACCTTCAGATTCTAGCTTAACTGGTGCATTTAATATAAAGTTTAAAATGAGTCTGCTAGTTTGATCCTGTTTGTCCTGCTGGCGAGGCCACTCTCGGGATTAGTTCCTTTAACCCTCTGGAGTCTAAGGGTATGTTTGGGGCATGGAGAAGTTTTGTCATGCCCTGACATTTGTGCTTTTTTCAGTTGAGGGGAAAAAATGTTATGCGTGGTTAGTGAAAAACTAAAAATGTTAAATCACTTGAATAAGGCCATAAAACACATAAAGAACATTGGTTCCAGGGACTTTTGAGAACTGGAGTTTGTAGCCTAGAATTTTTCTTTCTAAATTATGTGAAAATCATCTTGTTTACTCACTTACAGAAAACAATATATTGATTTAAATTTTCTAAGACACATTTTGTTGGTAAAAGTAATATGCGAGTAGGTGTCAACTATCATGAATATCATTGTGATTTACACCTGAGAAGACAAAGGTCCGCATAATGAGCTGCATAATGAGCCTTTAAGTCAGCTTGTGTCACTGAGAGGGAGGAGTTTCAAGAAATAATGTGAGAACAAATTAAATGTATATAATTTTATGTTTGTAGTTTATTTAGAATATATTAAATTATCCCACAACATAATTTAAGACAATTTAATATCCACTTAGGGGAGCAGTTAAACCATTTATTAGGAACAATCAAAGCTGACTTTCAAACTAAATTTTTTGCATCATTACTCCAGTCACACAATCCTTCAGAAATCCTTTTAGCAATCTGATTTTCTACAGAAAACATTTATTGTTAATATTATCATTATTATTAATGTTGAAAAGAGCTGAGAATATTTTTCAGGTTTTTTAGGGGGGATAAATTGAAAGAACAGCATTGTTTGTTACATTTGTTACAGTTATCTTTATTTGTTACATTTATATTATTTACATCAATCTTTTGAATGGTATAGTATTGTATATTGTTATTGAAACTTCATAATATTTCACTTGATTATACATTTAGTCAGGAATTATAGTTTGGAAAAAGTCTTTGGAAAAAGTCTAACTAATAAAATGTTTACACGTTATGTGAAAACTAGTACAAGTATATAAAGAAATAAAAAGAGACTTAATCCTGTTTATGATTTCTGCTGAATAAAGTGCCTCATTCTTTTTTTCTGAGGAAATCCATTTCTTAAATCCTCAACCATATCACATCTTTTCGGGGTGAATTATGTCTTATTCCTCTCACCGCGAAGCAAACAGTAAAATAAAAGAACTTGAAGAACAGTCTGGCTGCATTTTCTTCTGTTGTGTGGGCGTATACAAGCCGCGCGCTTCAGTTTGAAACATTAGAATCTGAATAGAGCGTTCAGCACGGGGGCGTGTCAGAAGATAATGAAGAAAGACGTGAAAAACGGACATTGCGTTGTTTTCATATGGATTACCTTATCACAGAATATTTGTTTTCGGCAGCACTTGTTTAGTTTAAAAGTAGACATGTCAAACTTTCTATAGATATCTCTCTCATGTCTCTTCGTTGAGTATTCATGGAGTTACAGTTCATTTTAATGACATGTTTGTAAATGAAGATCAGCGCAGACAAAGGCTGCAGACAGCACACCTTGTTTGTTAACTTTATTTTACAAGTACACAAAGTTTTGTTGGTATTATGTCTGTATACAAAAAAGTAGACCCTTTACAGATTCGATTGATGTATTGCTCTTATCTGTGCGATCAAAACTGAAAGTGTAATTTAAGTTCTTTTCGGGGTTATCAGGAGAAAATGTCTCATAAAGCGTTAACGCGTTAATCGACTCCAGAGGGTTAATCTCCTCAGGATCTTTCCATGCTGGCTCATGTGCTCTCCAGAGTCAGTTCTGGTACTGTGCAGAGATAGGCAGGATTTTAACAGTCTCTATGGAGGCAGCGCTGTGTTCTCTGTATGACCACATTCTGCGGACTTCGGGTCGAGAGACGGTTCTGGAGTTGAAACCTTCCTCCCTTGTTGCCTGTTCTGTCATCTGCCATAAACTCATTTTAGTAGATTTTTAGTTGTAGTTTTTGTAATGCGCTTTGACAGTTTCAGTCTGCTGGTACATGATGTTGTGTGCCTCGAGGCTGGGGGTGATCCTGAGCAGATAGTCTGTCTTGTGTGGTCACATTGGCAGAGTTCAAGCATAAAAGTCTATTTTCCAAGTAGGCAAGTGTTGTGGCCTTTTGCAGTATTTAGGTCGACAGTTGTAATGTCTCTGGCCAGCTTGTGGGGCTATGTGGGTCCACATGGTCTGTGTGTCTGCAGTGATACTCTGGAAAGGACCCTGCCCCACCCCCCTGTGGTTGCTGGCTGGGGATGTGTGAAGTGTGAACAGTGGTCTCTCACCCCCCCCTGGCAGATTTGGACTCTTGGCTGGGGGGCCTGGGCCTGCTTGCCAGGGAAAATTTTGTGTAGTGTTTTCCCCATATGTTCACCTTGTGGTCTGCAAGCAAATTTCAGTTCATTTGTGACATTGAGGTCACCTTGGCTTTGTTTGACTTTGACTTTTGTTTGACTTTGTTTTTGACTTTATTGTTGTTTAGGTTGTCTTGTTGCTGAGCCAAGGACTTGGGTTACAGCTTGGGCTGCCTTCAGGTGGCATTCACAGGCGATGTTTCGATTCACCAGGGCTGTTACTTAAGAGAGCTTCAGCCTGTTGGAGCCTCTCTGGCTTTTATCCCAGCTGCTTTCTATGCTCAGTTTCTGTGCAGGTTTTGTAAAGGCCTCTTGAAGTTTTCCACTTCCTCCTGTAGCTCCTTGTCCTCTTCATCCGCTGTCACTTGCTGGTCCAGTTGGTCTGGCAGTTCTGCGCATTCTCCTGGTCCTACGGCCTCCTTGTGGGCATTTTCTTTTTCCTTTAACTTGAAAAATGTGGCTGTGGGCAAGAGCACAGATTATCCTGGCTGGCTCTCTGTAGCTGTAGCCTTGGTTTGATCATGGTCTGACTGCCAGTTTAGGTTGTAGACCAGCTGTTTCGCTCAGGTGCCGTAGATCATGAGTAGTCCCGCACCGGGAGTGGCATCCGTTCCAGCACTTCGTCAGAGGTTGCTGGATGATCAGGTGGGTGACAGGGCTGGATGATCTGGACACAGGTGTAAGACAGGTGGAGAGGGAAAAACACATAAAGACAATGCAAGTATGTACAGATTTAGTGAGCTAAAATGTTTGGGCTATGTGTTAACTGGTGTAATCAGTTAGTGACGCACACTAAATGAGTGGATATCGTGGCTGATAAGGCGGGAGTGGATGATTGGTCTGAGTGAGCACCTGAAAATTATGAGTAACACTGTTGATGGGTGATAACCTAGGGGGTCATTTAATGACTTAGACTATTCATTTTATCAACATTATTACTAAGTATTCTCTGATGGTTCAGACAGGTTCAATCACTATGAAGGTATCAACTAAACAAACCAAAATAAAATCAGGAAGAGACAGAGGGAGGGCTTTCCTTATTTAGTTTAGGAGATATGATTAAGAAGTTATAACTTGTTACAGTAATGCAGCATGGTCATAAAACCTAGGGAGACTGATAGCTGCGCTAGCAGGGAAACATCAAACACCTCAAGGTAATAAACAGAAACAATAGGAAGTGTTTCTAATCTCCTCAGGGGCCTGGTGTAAGGAAGGTGATAGACAGGATTTAGGCTACTAAAACCTGTACCACTCATTAAAGGGACACCGTTGCTATAACTGCTCTAACCTATACCAAGAAGATCTCAGATTTAATTAACCCTTGTACATTGTTCAAATTCACTACCCTTTCGTTATGTTTGGGATGAAAACATCCATTCAATTAAACTGCTGTAAAAATGTATCAGATAATTTTTTTTTTCACATTTTTTTTGCATACATTTATTAATCAACCAAAACTAAAGCCTTTTTTGCACAGGCCTATCTAAAGGGTTAATGGTCCCACCTAGTGATCAACTGTAAAAATAACAAATGTTACCTCTTCCCAACAGGGAAAACCACCAACAATCAAGAATCTCACGCATACACAAACAATATAATTTGCTGTTATACTCCATATAACTACATATACAAGCCAGAAACTAAGCCTTTTTTTGCACAGAAAAAAAATTATCTGATACATTTTTACAGCAGTTTAATTTAATAATGGATGTTTTCATCCACGAACATAACGAAAGGGTATTGAATTTATTTCAAAAAGCATTTTCCCAAAATATGTGTCAAAATAAGATTTATCACCAAAAATCATTCCATTAGCTGAAACACAGAGACAGTTGTGGCCTAAATAAGACTCAACTTTACCCCCTAGTCAATTCAATTCAAGTTTATTTGTATAGCGCTTTTTACAATACAAATCGTTACAAAGCAACTTTACAGAAAAATTATGTTTCTACAATATTTAGTAGTAGCTAGTAATTTGTGCACGTTTGACAGGATTTTAGAAAAATAAAATAAAATAATAATACAAGACGTAGTCAGCTAGACGATGAACTATCAATATTATTAATTAATATTTATTATATGATGCAGTCACACATGTAGCAATATTTAATAGTTCTATTTGTTGATTCAAGGTTAGAATCATCTGGGGTCCTCTGAGGGTCAGCATCATCTCTTCTCAGGTGCTCTGGATCCAGACTGGAGCTTGTGTAAATCCTAGTTACCACGGGATGTAAATCCCGTGGCAAAACATAGAAACAAAATAGAGACATCATTAGCATAGCTGCTGATCCAACAAAGTAAAATTAGTTTAATACAAGCTAATGAATAAAAATGCACATTTGATCAGATGCAACTACACTCACAATTTAAAAGATACATTATTCGTATGCTTGGCGAAAACGTTCCCAACAACGCATTAGGGTTAAAATAAACTTAAAATAAAGCTGAATCTGTACCTTCAAGCTAAAAATAAATGAATGAAATGAAGTCATAAAGAGGTAGAATAAAATAAATAAAATCACACAAATGGAACCAACGTATGTGAGGAGGGGCATACCTGAGTCTAAACAGAAGGTAGTATGAACAAGAAGTTACACCAGGAGTGAGAGAGAGAGAGTGGAGTGGTTCATACTTTAAACTCTCACAGTGTCAGTTAGTCGGATACTAACAGCTAAGTTAGCTTTGGCTACACTCAGTTAGTTGTTTACACAAGGGTCTGTGACATGGGTCAGTGCTGTTATTAGATTAAACTTTTGGGATATTCCGTGATTGTGTTGTAAATCTGCATTGGAAACTCACGTCAGTTATGACGTATCGCACTTAACTTAATTCACAAATCAAAACAGCACATTCACTTCACAGACAATGGCAAGTTACTAGTTAGCTAGACTAGAATTAAACCATTATTTCACTATTCAGTTGTGTCACTTCAATGACTACAATGATATGTGGTGGTTAAAGGAAAGCCTTAATTTAGGGAGATGAGGAACATCGCTCAAATCTCTAATAAAAGTAAATATACTGCAGCAAGATTTCTTTGTCGCCCAGTTTTAATATCACTGCCAGTGGAATTTCCTCGCCACACAGTTCAATTAATGCAGCTTATCTGAGGTTTCTTCGTCAGACTTAAGATTTATGCATTTAAAACTGAAAGTGGGGGTTTCTTCACCCAATATCAGATAAATTTATTATAAAACTATTTATACATGCTGCCTCGGGGATTTCTTCGCCAGATAAATGGGACTTATGCGGTTGTTGCAACAATTTTGATAGAGATTTTAAGACTCCCCCTTATCAATAATCCATCACTGACCAGCAGTATTTGCTCCGTGAACAGACAAGAGGGCACACATTAGTTAGCAGAGCTAATGGTTAAACCCAAGGGAGTTATAGTCTAGTTGTATGGCATCAATCTAGCTATACATAACTTAAGGCCTTAATTTTAAGATACGCGAGGAACATCGCTCGCTATCTTCTTCACGCTAAAATAGGGTTTCTTCGCTCAATTTAGGGTGCTTAAAATTGCATTGAGACACACTATAAAAGGTTTAGCCGTCTTACAGGGTCAAATTTTATAAAATGCAGTTAACTCAGTTAAGTCATTAACAGAGGCTGGTTTCTCAGTGAGGAACTCGAGAACTGTTAAGGCTCGGAACGTGGGTGTGTATAGCCTACACATTAATTAGCAAAAACACGCATTTGGATAGTAGTCTTGGTTTGAATGAACATGCATAAGAAACACACGTCTGCTCACAGAAATAGGTTTAAAACGTTATCCTAAATTCTCCACCAATTATGTAACAAATTAGCTCAAAGTGAGATGTACATAATTAATCATAACAGGTTATTATTAACTACACTCATCTTCAGGAATTACTTGTAGCATTAATAGTACAATAAAATGATTTGTTTGTCCGCAGGGCGGACAGTGTAAATCGTTTATTGACTCTAAGTAAAATTATTTCTCTGGCCACGAAAAATAGTTTTACTACTAATAAATTGCTCCCAGAGCATGTAACGAAACCAGAATGTTAAACTGACCTCGTCCTGTGAGCAGCAAACACAGACAACCAAGTGTGAATACATATGGATGTTTATTAAACTACAGTAGAGCGAACTGCAGAGAGAGAGAGAGAGAGAGAGAGAGAGAGAGAGAGAGAGAGAGAGAGAGAGAGAGAGAGAGAGAGAGAGAGAGAGAGAGAGAGAGACACATGGCAGTATTTATTCATAAACTAAAATCACAACCGGTTAAGAACCATCAAAGAATCTCATCACCTTAATTAAAAGGGGTCAAAGCCTAGAAGCACATCTAAATAGTTAAGCAGTTACTTGCATTGGTTCTGTAGTTGCTGAGTAAAGTGTCCCGGTGCATGTATAATGAGTAGATTCCCATTGAATCCTGTTAGAAGTGAAACCTTTATCATTACATCCATTGGTTGACTGCTCTGAAGTGAATCAACAAACTTGCTGAAAACTCCCAGGAGATTGGAATCCCCCGGAAGGGTAGTCGCGAGATGTCCAAGGTGATGGGTGTCTCTAGGGAACCACAAGTTAAGAGAAGCCCACTTTTTTGGTGTGGAAGAGTTTTATCTGGTTTCCCGGTAACACCCCTTTTGAGTGGATTGTTAAATAACAAGGCATATAGTTTCAGCGGGAAATTGTTTCTTTGTCTCAATGACACCTGATTTGCATATTTTATGAATGGCGTGATGAACTGGTTATCTGGTGACCCAAACTATGTGTAACTTTTGGCTAAATTGTTAACCCCGACTACGCCACCTAGGTAACCTCTCAACCTAGGAAAGAAAAAAAAAAAAAAAAAAAAACACACCACTAAAAGAAAACTAAACCAAATGAATTACAACAATAGGAAGGATCCTGCTGGTTCGGTTTGCGTCAAAGACAGAGACGTGACTTACAAAAGTACAATATTTATTGCTCACAGGAAAATCATTTAATTAAAAACATCTAGAATAGGTCTCATTCACGGTTTACCAATTAGATACCCACATTACACAAGAGACCACAATTAGCTCACTTTCACAGAAAGGACAACCCACACAGCAAACCTGTGAGAAAACATTTAAAGCCGGTGATAACCCAAAAATAAAACAAATACAAAAAGAAAGCAAATACACCCCCTTCGGTTAAGCTTCACTATCGCAGTTCTTGCGGTGGTCAAATAGAGGCAAACTGGCAATTAAACAGCAAACAAACCAAAAAACAAAAAGAAATGACAAACAGTCACAATGAAATTGCACTTCCTCATTAAAACTAATATTTAAGATAGTTCAAGTTGCGCTAAATAGACTCCGCTATGAGCTCGGTCGGAACCGTGGTCCAAAGCAGTAACGTCCGCATCAGTCGTGCGAACGGGACAGCGAATCAATTTCACCAATGGTAGTATTAAAAGAGAACAGTGACAAAATAAATAAAGAAACAAACAATCAGAACAGCAGCTAGCGCTCTTGGGCCGCACCTGCAATAAAAACACTAATAGTAAATACATTGCTCAATTTCCCCCCCTCTGAAAATAAGGCACCAGTTATAACACTTCTTACCTCGTAGGGGAATTTAAGCTAGAATAACCTTTATATTCCCTGCGCTCGCCACTTCCCGCCCACGCATTCCTAATGACAACCATAGGCTATATTTAGACCATGATCTGCGATTGAGATGGAAACATACGGAAAACAACTCACCAGAGCGGCAAAGCACTAGAAATGGGTAGCCGGTTACTTCACAACGCACCGAGAGGAATAACAATCAACCGAACTTGGACAGGGTTTTTATCACGCCACTAGACACGGACGCATCCTCATGATTGCACCGCACAGGTGTACTCAATATCAACCGCGGCTCAACGCCGGTGGCCGTATCGAGTCATTTGCAATATACAACCATTACAAGTTCCCCAATTCCAATGAACAAAACTGAACGTTAGATCATCAACCGGTTACATATGGTACAAATAGTATGATGCATTTTAGGATCACATAGTGTACATATTTGTTTGAGGAATAAAAAGCAGATCATTTTGATACCGAGGATAAAACGTGGAAGATCATAAAGCAAAGATATACTAATATACCTGAATATAAGCATTGAGAGTCCAACTAATAGAAATAAAGTATTGTAACTAGGCTACTACAATAGTCAAACATACAAAAAATACATGTATATGCTAGATATATTTGTAACTGATTTAATTATAGTCTAAATAAATAAAATGTGTGTGTGTGTGTGTCTGTGTGTTGTGAGAATATGAGTTGGCTAGTCAGGCAGGCCCATTTAATGTCTGGCATCGGTGACTATCTAGTTATCTCGGAATGTGTTTGAAGTTGGATGGGGAGACACGAGAGTTGGTCTCCTTAGTATCTCACAGACAATGGGGGTAAACTTTGCCATTAAACACTAATATAAATGTATACCATGGGGCCAGATACTGTAATTTATATGCAAATGTCAAAAGGCTAAAGGAATCCCTACAACATAAAGCCCAAACGATCGTTCATGATCCTAAGCAGATGCTACAAGTGTTACAAGAGAAAATCTGATTTAATGATTCATGCAGTGCGTGACAAACATGGTGCGGCCTACAAATGGTACGGTGCTAAACGTATTAAATGATTAATTTTGGTATGTAACATATAGGAATACTGATTTATTCATACAAATGGTATTATTATTTTTGTTTGTTTTATTTAATTGTGGTGTGTTTTAATGTATAAATACTTGTATATATGTAATGTATAAAAAATTTATGCTTCAGTTAAAAGGATCTCCGGTTAGTTTGCCAAACTGGTCTAGATATGATGTCAATACCCCTTCTAAGTAAGGCGCTTAGTTAAAAATACATGAAACGCGTTCATGATGAAGAAAAATAAAAAAGCGCGATCACTACTTTTTTCAGCTTTTCTGTACTATGGGCCATCGATTGTTGATGACGCACGACGGTCCTGAGCGCGGCAGAGCGGCAAACTAAAACGCGGGCAGTTCGACACACTCTTCTTCGACAGTTCCGTTGGACACACCTAGAAAGATAAAATGCCACACTGTGTTGCTGTTGGTTGTGATGCCCATTCGAAGACAAACGAGAGCGGTGATTTGACCTTCCACTGTTTTCCTAGTTCTGATGCAAAGAGAAGAAAACAATGGGAAGATGCTTGTGGGCGAGTGAAACTCTCCAATTACCCGCGGCTCTGTTCTCGACACTTCAGCCCTGATTCATTTGAGGATTTTGATCGCCGACAGCTGATGAACGAGCTCATGGGGGTTCGTGGTTACAGGCGAGTACTTAAACCGAATGCAATACCCACGATTTTTCCTCACAAGAATGCTAAACGTCCGCGTATTTCAAGTGTAAATCGTGAACAGAAACGGCTAAGGCAAGAGACGCTGGATAGCATGCTAAGTAGCACTAGCGCTTGTGTCTCCACTAGTTGTGCAGAGGAAATCATGGACCGTGTCGAACCAGACAACCATGCACTTATCGAGGCTGTAATGGAAGATAAAAGCGTCCAGTGTTCTCCGATTAAAGTTAATGCAGAGACTCAGACAGATTTCGGCCTATACCATTTGGATGCAGCTGTACAGTGGCCAGCTGACGCACACTACCAGGCGGCGACCGACCATAGTAGTTACGCACGTAAACATGAGTTGGTAGTGGAGGATGACAACTCTCAAGATCTGTTCTTATCAGATAATGAACCTAGCGATCTGTCTCAGTCACAGCGTAGTCTATTTGATCCGGATTACACTGCAAGTGCATCAGAGTCCTCTCAAAGTGAAAGTACACAGGGCTCACGACCTTCAATTAATTCACATGTTGAAGGAATTAGCACTAGAGTTTTTCTAGTTTTTGAGGAGCAGTTACAGCAATTGCTTCGACATTGTTCAAAGTGTGGCTCCCTTATTGTTCAGGAAGATATGAGAGAGCTACACAATGATGGATCACAATTGACATTAGAACTCACATGCATTAATGGCTGCAGTTACAGATGGCAAAGTCAGCCTCCTGGAAAACACTGCAAAGGAATAGGAAACCTGCTCTTATCAGCGTCAGTCTTCTTCAGTGGGATCCATTTTGCGAAATTTGAGCGCTTCTGTAACAATATGAACCTGAAGACAATAAGTGCTGATACATATGCAACACTGAGGATGAGGTACGTGTTTCCTGTGATTGAAAAAACATGGAATAAAGAGCAGAGTGCTGTGTTAACCACAATGACGAACCAGCAAGAAGTTGTGCTCTGTGGAGATGGCCGGTGTGTCTCTCCTGGTCACTCAGCTAAATACTGCACGTACACCTTTATGGATGCACTGACTGAGAAGGTAGTGGACTTTAAAGTTGTAAGTTGCACCCAAGTGTCAAGCTCCAACACAATGGAGATCAAGGGTTTCAAAGATGCTCTACAAACAATTGAAGAGAATGGAGTTAAGGTGAGCACCATCTCCACTGACCGCCACCCTCAAATTGTGAAAGAAATGAGGGTAAACAATCCTGAAAAACATCAGCAATTTGACCCATGGCATGTGGCCAAAGGCCTATCAAAAAAATTAGCGAAGGCAGCAAAGACAAAGGAATGTGAAGGCCTGGCAGAGTGGATAACATCCAGAAAAAAAAAACTGTAGTGCAATGATATTTTTTATAGAAATAGCTTACTCGGCTTGTACATTAACAACTTTAGACAGTTTATGGTGTAATAGCTTTAACCATGTGCAGTTTCTTAGCGTAATGTGATGAGAAAGTGTGTGGTTTACAGTTCGCTGCGGCGTGATGAGATCTAGAGTCCGTTAAACACGGCAAAGTCAAGAAATCTCGCAATTTTAGGGGGCGAAAGAGTTAGAACAAACTTTAAAATATAAATTCTGGGACATACAGACGGAGCTCAAGCCTTCACGTGCACCCACTTCGCCATCTGCCGGAAGTCGACGAAATAAATACGACCGCGGCAGCACAAGCACAGCACATCCGCCAAAAATCAACCTGCACCAATGCTCGTTGATCGACTCGCCAAGCTTTACTTTTGTAGGTCGCATGGCAGTAAATAATACGATAATATGACCACATGGTCAATACAGATATTTAATAAAAACATTTAAACAAGTAGGGCTGTAGCATAAAACAATAAAAAACGCACGCCAGGTCTACACCGGTGTTCTGCCGATTTGTCCTACCTCGTCAGATTTTCCTACCGTAGCGCAAAATTTTTAGCTATATCTATCGATATATCCTACCTCATCGAAAAATCCAACTGCGTACTACTGCTTTGCTCCTGTGACTATACGTAAAGTAACTTTATCGAAGATTCTTATTAGGCAATGGTATAGGCTATTTACAGTGCCAAGAACATCATCAGATTGTCCTACCACTATAAAATAAACATGTAGGATGATTTTACAGTGCAAAATACCTTATCAGATTGTCCTACGACTGTACAATAAATACGTAGGATGATTTTACAGTGCAAAATACCTTATCAAATTGTCCTACCACTATAAAATAAACATGTAGGATGATTTTACAGTGCAAAATACCTTATTAAAATAAACAGGATGATTTTACAGCGCAAAATACCTTATCAGATTGTCCTACCACTGTACAATAAACATGTAGGATGATTTTACAGTGCAAAATACCTTATCAAATTGTCCTACCACTATAAAATAAACATGTAGGATGATTTTACAGCGCAAAATATCTCATCAGATTGTCCTACCACTATAAAATAAACATGTACAGTAGGTGGCCAGCCTATCTGGGCCTTACCGCCTGGTAACTGTAATTCAATCGCGTGTTAAAATCATTCGCGAAACTACCGCCAGGTGGCGCAAAGGGACGGATTGCGAAATGAATGTAATTGTAAAATGAGATAAAAGAAGGAAGTAAAACAACAATAACATTATGATATAACATTGTAACATTTAAAAAAATATATATTTTTTTTTTTTACAATTTGTTAATTTTTAAAATGTATAGGATAGTCTTAGGCTACAGTCTACTAAGCAAAAATTAAAAGAAAAATTAAAAGACCTTAACACAAAGGATCATATGCATGCTATTTTTATTAAATTATATATATGCTAAATGTTTTAATTTCATTTTCATTTCGGTTAATTCTTGGTTTAAAAAAAATCTTCAGGTTCCATATGCAGAGCGAAATGGGAACGGTCCAGTATTCAGCAATTATTAGTATATTAACGCTGTTATTATTCTTGATTTTTCAAACTATCAGCATTTTTGAATTATGCCTTATGTGTGACCAAAAAATAAGTATTATTTGTTTCAGCTGTTTAATCGTGCTGGTGCCTCGCGCACATTTACTGGAAACAGCAGTCGTTCACCAGACATTCTGTCACGGCACAGATCCAATGCGGCACGGAGATAGAACCAATTGCAGGTAAGTCATTTATTAAAGGGTAATCCAAAGGGGTAAACAGTCCAGGCAGGGTCAAAACCAGAATATCAAACATAAACAAGACACGAAGACAAGGCAAAGCAAGGCAAGAAGCGACGGACATGAATAACTATAGGACATTAAACAAGGACTCCGTAACACAGACTCAGACAGACCGGGTATAAATACACAGAAGGATAATGAGGGAACAGGAGACAGGTGGGGAACAATCAATACTAACAAGGAGGAAGGTGACCAAATAAGGGAACAGGAAGTGATAAGGTGACAGACACTGTGAGAAAGGGGGACATCTAGTGGAAACCCAGGGACACAACCCAGACACTGTGACAGTACCCCCCCTCTACGGAGCGGCTCCCAGACGCTCCACGACAGACACAAAACAGAGACCAGGAGGGAGGCGGACAGGTGGAGGCTCAGGGGGAGGGACGGAGGGCCAGAAAAGAAAAACATGGGGAACAGGCACTAGAATGTAAACACAACACAGAAAGACCAGGAGGGAGGAGGACAGGAGGAGGTTCAGGGGGAGGGACGGAGGGCCAGACTAACAGAAAGGAACAGGGACAGACGTTAACACAAAAACCAAAGGAAAAAAACAACATGAAGCCCCCCAGGGCGGAGCAGAAGACCACCACACCCTTGTGGTCAAGGCCAGAGCCCTCCAGGGTGGAGCGGAAGACCACCACAACCGTGTAGTCAGGGCAAGCGCCCCCCAGGGCGGAGCAGAAGACCACCATGTCCGTGTGGTCAGAGCAGAAGCCCCCCAGGGCAGAGCAGAGGACCACCACGTCCTCGTGGTCGACGCCAGAGTCCCCCAGGGCGGAGCGGAAGACCACCACAACCGTGTAGTCAGGGCAAGCGCCCCCCAGGGGGGAGCAGAAGACCACCACAGCCATGTGGTCAGGACCAGAGCCCCCCAAGGCGGAGCAGACCTCCGTGCGGCTGGATCAATGGGACAACAAAACTCTGGTAATCCCCTGGTGTCCTTACTGGACTCCAGAAGATTGGTGCTGGCCTGACACTGCTCATGAAGATCATTGGTGACTTGCATTTGCTCATGAAGATCAATGGTGACTTGACTCAGTCCTTGAAGACCACCGGTGACTTGACTCAGTCCTTGAAGACCACCGGTGACTTGACTCAGTCCTTGAAGACCACCGGTGACTTGACTCAGTCCTTGAAGACCACCGGTGACTTGACTCAGTCCTTGAAGACCACCGGTGACTTGACTCAGTCCTTGAAGACCACCGGTGACTTGACTCAGTCCTTGAAGATCACCGGTGACTTGACTCAGTCCTTGAAGATCACCGGTGACTTGACTCAGTCCTTGAAGATCACCGGTGACTTGACTTGACTCTGAAAGGTCAACGGTGACCAGCCTAGTCTCTGGAGGATCAGCGGTGACCAGCCCTGACTCTGGAGGATCAGCGGTGACTAGCCCTGACTCTGGAGGATCAGCGGTGACTAGCCCTGACTCTGGAGGATCAGCGGTGACTAGCCCTGACTCTGGAGGATCAGCGGTGACTAGCCCTGACTCTGGAGGATCAGCGGTGACTAGCCCTGACTCTGGAGGATCAGCGGTGACTAGCCCTGACTCTGGAGGATCAGCGGTGACTAGCCCTGACTCTGGAGGATCAGCGGTGACTAGCCCTGACTCTGGAGGATCAGCGGTGACTAGCCCTGACTCTGGAGGATCAGCGGTGACTAGCCCTGACTCTGGAGGATCAGCGGTGACTAGCCCTGACTCTGGAGAGTTCACTGGCACCTGACTCGACTCTGGAGAGTTCACTGGCACCTGACTCGACTCTGGAGAGTTCACTGGCACCTGACTCGACTCTGGAGAGTTCACTGGCACCTGACTCGATTCCGGAGGGTCAATTGGCACCTGACTCGTCTCCGGAGGGTCAACTGGCACCTGACTCGACTCCGGAGGGTCAACTAGCACCTGACTCGACTCCGGAGGGTCAACTGGAACCTGACTCGACTCCGGAGGGTCAACTGGAACCTGACTAGACTCCGGAGGGTCAACTGAGACTCTCATCCTGTGCAACGGCGCTGGGCAAGCAGCCATCTTGGGCCATGACTCTGGACAGGCGGCCCTCTTGTACTGTGGTGCTGGGCTGGCGGCCATCTTGTACTGTGGCGCTGAACCGGTGGCCAATTTGGGCATTGGCGCTGGGCTGGCGGCCATCCTGTACTGTGGCGCTGGACCGGTGGCCAATCTGGGCATTGGCGCTGGGTTAGCGGCCATCTTGTGCTGTGGCGCTTGGCTGACGGCCATCTTGTGCTGTGGCGCTAGGCTGACGGCCATCTGGTGCTGTGGCGCTAGGCTGACGGCCATCTGGTGCTGTGGCGCTAGGCTGACGGCCATCTTGGGTTGTGGAGCTGAACCGGTGGCCAATTTGGGCATTGGCGCTGGGCTGGCGGCCATCTTGGGCTGGGGTGCTGGAACGGTGGCCAATATGGGCATTGGCGCTGGGTTAGCGGCCACCTTGTGCTGTGGTGCTGGACCGGTGGCCAATTTGGGCTGTGGCGCTGAACCGGTGGCCAATTTGGGCATTGGCGCTGGGCTGGCGGCCATCTTGGGCTGTGGCGCTGGAAAAGTGGCCAATTTGGGCATTGGCGCTGGGTTAGCGGCCATCTTATGCTGTGGCGCTTGGCTGTTAGCCAGCCTGGGCAGTGGTGCTGGACTGGTGGCCATCTTGGGTTGTGGCGCTTGGCTGGTTGCCATCCTGGGCAGTGGTGCTGGGCTGACGACCACCCCGCCGGAAGAGACCGAAGTGGCTGGGTCATCCCACCGAAGCCGATGCTGCAGGTAACGCACGAATTCCCAGAATTCCAGTGTCTCTAACTGCGCCATCTCCTCATGAGACACTGGATCATCCAGCCCGCCATTGAAATAGTCCTTGAGGGCCGCATCGTTGTAGCCCATGCCCTCGGCCAGGGACCAGAACACCTGAGCCAGGGCACCCACTTCATTGCCCTCTTGGCGGAGGGCGATCAACCGAAGGTACTTGGTTCGCCGCTCCGCCATCTTGGCTGGGGAACGGAAAAATGACATACCGCTGGTTCCTAGTGTGACGGAGTCCTTCTGTCACGGCACAGATCCAATGCGGCACGGAGATAGAACCAATTGCAGGTAAGTCATTTATTAAAGGGTAATCCAAAGGGGTAAACAGTCCAGGCAGGGTCAAAACCAGAATATCAAACATAAACAAGACACGAAGACAAGGCAAAGCAAGGCAAGAAGCGACGGACATGAATAACTATAGGACATTAAACAAGGACTCCGTAACACAGACTCAGACAGACCGGGTATAAATACACAGAAGGATAATGAGGGAACAGGAGACAGGTGGGGAACAATCAATACTAACAAGGAGGAAGGTGACCAAATAAGGGAACAGGAAGTGATAAGGTGACAGACACTGTGAGAAAGGGGGACATCTAGTGGAAACCCAGGGACACAACCCAGACACTGTGACACATTCGGCTTGAGCACTCTGACATATTGTTAATTATGATTTTTTTTCCCTCGATACTGAAACGCACACAGCCTATTTACCTCATGAATAATAGTTAAGCTTCAAATGGGCAACATCACAAATATGGAAACGTTTGATTTCTCCCGATTGAGAAAGCCCAACCTTACCTTATGCTTAGCTTTAAATTATTATTATTTTTTGTTTTTTTGTTTTATTACTAAGCCTATATTATTATATATTGCAATTATATTTATCCATTAGAATTATATATTTTTAATTATTGTTTTGTTCTGATAAATTGTTTAAATTTAAAGGATTTGTTGTAAAATATTTTCTAGTTACTCTTGGTTAACAGTAATTATAATTATTTTAGTTCAGAACAGAGCCTGGGACTAATCTAGGTTATGCATGTTTTTTTTTTTTGTTTTTTTTTATTGCACCTGAAAATGACTTTGTTCATAACATTCACTTCATGCGATCTGGCGTAGATCAGCCTCCCGCATGCTCAGCTGTGGACGATTAAAAAATGTTTGATATAAAGCAGTGGTTCTCAACCCGCGGCCCGTCACGAATTCAAATGCGGCCCACACCACATGCTGAATTTAAAAAAAAAAACTTTATCAGTTTGTAAAATTTTATTGTTTACATCAATTAAAAAAAATGCTACTAATGAAATATAAGCTATATCCTAATGTTTTTATGTGTTTTTTTCTTTTCTTCATATATTATTTTCAGACATGAGCAGACCTACTGGCATAAGCATTTAACGAACACATACAAGCGCGCACTTTGGCAGAATTCAATTCAAATAGTCATCAACAGCCATTAGGTAAATTTCCTTTAAGGTAAAATTGCGCATCAGAATGGACAAATTTGTTTTTGAAGGGAGAAAAAAAAAGAAATGTAAAAAATGCCAGCGAATAAACATGTAAAAACTGTGAATAGTCGCAGTATCAGTATTGAAGGAGAAGTGCTGGATTTTCGTTGTTTTTTTTTTGCCCCGCAACTCACTTGAAGAAGTTCAGATAAATAGAAACACCATACACTATGTAACAATCCTTAATTGAAGAAATGTGGCAAAATGTCTCTGGAGAGAACCTCATATTATTAAATTCAAAAGTGCTTTCCATATTTGGATCAAAATAGGCTACATTTGTGAACGCACATTTTCTGAAATGTTGCGCGTCAGGTCATGCAAGCCTGCATCTTAAAGCCTCTGTCAAACTTTCTGCGTCCGCGAGTCTGCTATGGACCGCTAGGTAGGCATGAATTAAAAATCGTCATTGGAGAGTGTGTGCCGAGGCTCATGAGCAGACGACCACGCGGACAGGTGCGCGTGGTCAGTAGGCTTCAAAAGCAAAATTGCACATGTGCAGGCAGAGTGAAGAAGCTCATTGCTACTCGAACCTGTGCAATCCTTAAATAAAAGAATATAAAGACAGTCAGATGTGCAATAATTCTGGGCAATTGCACAGCGGACCATCAGCCTGCGCATTCAGAAGTATAAATTGAAGAAGTCTGCGTCTGCGCTGGCCGTGTACGCGTCCGGATTGCTCATGCGGAAAGTATAAAACAGGCGTTACAATCGCAACTTCTTTGTGTTACTCCTTTCAAGCTGAATCTCACAAAATTGGTCAGCTCCCGACAGCATCAGGTGTTTTATTTATGGGGATTAGAATTGTTTATTTCAATGAATGTAATAGATTATATATCATAATAGTTAGGCTATACTATTATAAATCAGGTTGGTTTGTATTGCTGACGTAATATGTAAATTATATGCGTAGACTTGCACTTAGACCATAGTGCGGCCCGTTGGAAAAAAAGGTTGAGAACCACTGATATAAAGGTTGCTGTCCCATTTTATACAGGAATTGTTCATTTAAAAAAAATCTAATTATATTGTTACACTCAAAAAAATATTTAGGCCTAATAAATAAGATTTATGTAATTTGATTGCATATAAATTTTCCATCCATTTGGATTACGTATTTTTAATGTAAACGTATTAATAAACTTAATGTGATAAATATTTGTCAGTCCTATATAAATAAAACAAGTAACAATTAGATTTATGTAATATTTTCAATTAATCCAATTTATTTTAAATGAATAAGAAATGTGCTTCTGTGTTATTATGTAATAAACCTATTTTACTTAAAATGCATCACATTTAAGTAATTAAACCCAATGTATTTTAAAATCATATTTATAAATTTGTATTTACTTATTCATCACCATTTCCCCTCCCCAATCACAATATACAACACAAAAAAGAACGGCCAGAGGGTCACTTCATTTCACATTTTTATTTTAGAAATAACAAGCACAAAAGGCAGCAAAAAGAGGAGCTAGCAAGACAGTCTGTTCTCACTTATACTGTGTTTGTGTCCAACCTCAACAAAAAATAAAGTACTTTCATTCTTTACTTAACACACCAAGGTTAATTGCACTACTTTAATTTTTTTTTTTTTTTTTTGCTACAATCATCCTATAACAAATAAATGCAAAGGATTTTAACAGACTGCAGGCATAGCACTTTTTCCCCAAGAACTGTGCTTAAAAAACTGCAAAACTTGAGGTAGACATAACAATCAGGTCAAATCTGATTCAATGACAACACTTTTTAACATTACACAAACATTTTCACAAATCTGTGACATGCAATAATTTGGAAAAATAGGGTGTTGGTTCTAACGAGTAGAAAAAGTGCAAGTCAAGAGCAAACATGTAAATATCAGCATATCTCTCAATGATTCACTGAAGCATCTTAATTTTCAGTCCCTGAACTTTTGGCGACAGCTTGGTTGTATCCAGTTCCATCAGGATTTTCTGAAAAGCTTCAAATGTGCACTTGAGGTCCTTTGGATAGTTTAAGTTAAGGGCATAAATTAGTCCAAAAAGCATCACACATCCGAGTGTGACACTTGGCAGGTTTTGCAGAACTTCAACTCCTTCAAGAACAACACCAACATCTGAAGGTTCTTCTTCAGAACCAGCGCCCTCCACTCGAATGACATAGATGCCCATTGTTGTCTGTGCAATGAGAGACTCAGCCTCCACACTTTCAGTGTCCTGGAGGATAAACAAAGAAAATAAGTTCCCAATGTGTTCCAAGTTTTCCTATTGATTCAGTCATGTAATTGAAATGATAATGAAGTGAAGTGAAGTGACATTCAGCTAATTGTACTGTGTTCCTGTTTTGCCATGAATAATGTATTAATTTCCCTATCTACAACCCGAATTCCGGAAAAGTTGGGACGTTTTTTAAATTTTAATAAAATGAAAACTAAAAGACTTTCAAATCACATGAGCCAATATTTTATTCACAATAGAACATAGATAACATAGCAAATGTTTAAACTGAGAAAGTTTACAATTTTATGCACAAAATGAGCTCATTTCAATTTTGATTTCTGCTACAGGTCTCAAAATAGTTGGGACGGGGCATGTTTACCTTGGTGTAGCATCTCCTTTTCTTTTCAAAACAGTTTGAAGACGTCTGGGCATTGAGGCTATGAGTTGCTGGAGTTTTGCTGTTGGAATTTGGTCCCATTCTTGCCTTATATAGATTTCCAGCTGCTGAAGAGTTCGTGGTCGTCTTTGACGTATTTTTTGTTTAATGATGCGCCAAATGTTCTCTATAGGTGAAAGATCTGGACTGCAGGCAGGCCAGGTTAGCACCCGGACTCTTCTACGACGAAGCCATGCTGTTGTTATAGCTGCAGTATGTGGTTTTGCATTGTCCTGCTGAAATAAACAAGGCCTTCCCTGAAATAGACGTTGTTTGGAGGGAAGCATATGTTGCTCTAAAACCTTTATATACCTTTCAGCATTCACAGAGCTTTCCAAAACATGCAAGCTGCCCATACCGTATGCACTTATGCACCCCCATACCATCAGAGATGCTGGCTTTTGAACTGAACGCTGATAACATGCTGGAAGGTCTCCCTCCTCTTTAGCCCGGAGGACACGGCGTCCGTGATTTCCAACAAGAATGTAAAATTTGGACTCGTCTGACCATAAAACACTATTCCACTTTGAAATAGTCCATTTTAAATGAGCCTTGGCCCACAGGACACGACGGCGCTTCTGGACCATGTTCACATATGGCTTCCTTTTTGCATGATTGTGTTTACCGACAGTGGTTTCTGAAAGTATTCCTGGGCCCATTTAGTAATTTCATTGACACAATCATGCCGATGAGTGATGCAGTGTCGTCTGAGAGCCCGAAGACCACGGGCATCCAATAAAGGTCTCCGGCCTTGTCCCTTACGCACAGAGATTTCTCCAGTTTCTCTGAATCTTTTGATGATGTTATGCACTGTAGATGATGAGATTTGCAAAGCCTTTGCAATTTGACGTTGAGGAACATTGTTTTTAAAGTTTTTCACAATTTTTTTACGCAGTCTTTCACAGATTGGAGAGCCTCTGCCCATCTTTACTTCTGAGAGACTCTGCTTCTCTAAGACAAAGCTTTTATAGCTAATCATGTTACAGACCTGATATAAATTAACTTAATTAATCACTAGATGTTCTCCCAGCTGAATCTTTTCAAAACTGCTTGCTTTTTTAGCCATTTGTTGCCCCCGTGCCAACTTTTTTGAGACCTGTAGCAGGCATTAAATTTTAAATGAGCTAATTAAGTGGATAAAAGTGTAAAATTTCTCAGTTTAAACATTTGCTACGTTATCTATGTTCTATTGTGAATAAAATATTGGCTCATGTGATTTGAAATTCCTTTAGTTTTCATTTTATTAAAATTTAAAAAACGTCCCAACTTTTCTGGAATTCGGGTTGTACACCAAATCTAAGATCAGCATAATGATGTGTTTCATGATTCTGATTTCATATTTTCCTTACTTTGTAATACCAACTGGATCATTTTATCCAGGTCATTTTTAGTTTGATCAATCATGCTCTGTACTGATTGCTGCATAGTTTAATCTTTCGCTGCACACTACACACAAGGGCATAAGCTAGACTGTGATACCAATGAGAAAATTAACATAATCAATGAAAATTGAAATTTGTAACATGAAGAGAATAGCTTGACACACACTTACCACATATTCTTTGACAAGTGTCTCGATGTCTTCATTGATGTAGACACTTAGGCATCTCAGGATACAATCACGCCTGGTGTTTATGTCTTCATTCTCAAAAAAGCATAAGAAGATCCCAAAAAACGTCATTAATTATTAACTAACAGTTTAAGTAAGGCTACATTTTAAAGAGGTAGTTCACCCAAAATTTACAATTATGTCATAAATTTTGTTCATCTTCAGAACACAAATGATCTCTTTTGAAGAAATCTGAAAACTTTGTTTCTCCATTGACAGCTACACAATCACCACTTTGACGCTTCAAATAATTCATAAAGAGATCATAAAACTATTCCATATGAATTGAGCAGTTTAGTCCAAATTTTCTAAAGAGACATGATCGCTTTATTTGATGAACAGACTAAATTTAGGCTTTTATTTGTATAAACATTGATCAGCAAACATAAACAGAAGCTCAACCGAACCTGCTTAACACACTAGAACAAACCTCACTGGTTCTCGCACATCAATGCGAAAATTCCTGAGCTTCTGTTTACTATTAACTGATGTGAGTTAATGAATGTTTGTTTGTGAAAAAAAGCCTAAATTCAATCTGTTAATTTCTTCAGAAATTTTGGACTAAACTGCTCAATTCATATGGAATAGTTTTATGATCTCTTGATAACATTTTTGAAATGTCAAAATGGTGGTTGCGTAGCTGTCAATTGAGGAACAGAAACCTCTCAGATTTCATTAAAAATATATTTATTTGTGTTGTACAGAGTCCTGCACATGACATGCAAGAAAAAAAATGTAATTGTGCGCACGATTTAGCAAATCGAGGGAATGAATTATTAAATTGTGCGCACTATTTACTTTTTTTCTTGCATGTCATGTGCGTAAGTTACGGGTTTTGAACGTCGTGAGGTTCAGTTAATAACACTTTTTTATTTTTGGGTGAACTAATACACTATTATAAAACACTATACACAGACAATAATCTTAATTATTTAGCAACTTATTTATATGAATAATGCTTTAAAAATATTGTGCATAAACAATAATGCTAATAAAGTTCTTTAATTTGAATAGAGAGAAACGGAAAGACTGTGTGTATGTGTGTGAGAGAGATTGAGATGTCCTCAGTAATAAATCAAATAAATGTGTATTTAATGTGTAAGAAAGATTGTGTTCTTGGCATCTCAGAGGGATAGAGAAAGTGTGTGTGTGCACGTGTGTGAGAGAGTTTTCTGAATTCCTGTAAAGTCAAATGAGTAACCAGTTGAAAACAAATGCAAAACATAAAAACACACTTACTTTAGCTGCCAATGCAATTACGGTGCAGATTTTCTGTCCTGCACATCCTCCTTTGTGACGGAACACCTTCATCAGGCCATCAGTGTATTTGTCCAGTTGACCAATGAATTTTGATATCAGCGGAACAGTTGTTATACGCATGAACTCCAAGTTGACCTGAAAAAAGATGAAAAAGGACACAACAGAATATATTTCACCTTAAACAAGATGTGTTAGTGTATAAATCTGCACTTCCGTTTCAAACAACACTTAACTACTTACTTCTCCAATTTCAAACAATGCTGGCCATCTGTTTCGGACCTCTGTAATCATTGGCTCCTGAAGAATTTCTTGTCGTCGGTATGAGAAGGTACGCTGCATCTTTTCCTTGATCACGGTCTCGTTATTCTTTTTTTTTAACTCGGTCAATAGAGCAACCCTTTCCACCTCCAGGCTGTCATTGGTTTCCCCTCTCGGATGGTTTGGACAGAAATTAACCTCTGCCCTCCGTGGCTTTTTTATGTTTGCAGCTGGTTTTCCCTGGCCTTTCTGTTTGTTTTTAAGTGAGTTGACTGTGACTTCTGGGTGTCCAGCTCGGCCAAGCTTGGTGCGGAAGTTCATCATCTTTATCTTAATATAGTGCTTCCATCCACAACACCCAGTCTGAGTTCCTTTCTCACGCAAACATGGATGGGTTTGTATCAAGGCCTCTGCAACTTTTTCAAACTGATTGTCCTTTGGATATGCTGTATACTTGATTATTTCTTCTGCAATGCCTTCAAGAATATCAGATCTGAGTTTGGGCGTAAGAGATAGGAGAGTTCCACTTGCATTGAATTCATCATTTCCCTTCTGGAGCTGCATCTCGGCACAATATGAAAATCGTGGCACTACAAAATCTTTAGGCCAAGTGCAAGATCGGGAGTCAGGAGATGACAATATGACAGTATCATTGCTGCTACAGGAGTCAGCAGATGCTGAATCACTTGGTTCTTGTGACGAGGAGCTGCAAGATACATTGGAGGGAGTAACTGGGATTGTGGAGCAGTTATCTTTAGTGGATGGAGCTGAGGATATTGCGGAGGTGGTAGCCTCACAAGGTAAGTATACCACTTTCAAAGTACTGCGATCTTGAATATCAGAAATTGATAAGAGGTTCATGAATTCGTTTCCAAAGTCTACGTCTTTGTATTGAAGCCTAAACTGCTCTGTTATGCCAAAGAAGGTCTTAATTTCAAAAGCCAATTCATCCACAGAAGACGGTATTCCGGATTTAATGCTTAGTTTTCTTGCATCATCTTCACTTCCAAAAAGGACTCTGAAGCTAACTGGTCTTGCCATCCTGATTTTTTAATCTAGAATGCAGACCCAAAAAACATAGGAATTGTCTTATTAATAAATAAAACATTGATATGTTAAAGTTACTACATTCTTTTAAAAAAGGTACTGAAAGTCTTATAAATCACACCTTTGATGACGATGTGTCTCCTCAGGGTTACCATACGTTTGGAACAAACTGTATAGGCCACAAGTGGATAGCAGTCTGTCAGTTCTTCAAGCTGAACCAGGGCAACCTCTTTACCTGGTGAAGAAGTCAACTCAAAAGATCTGAAGTGGTCTCTATACCATGCACACAATAAACGCACAATGAAACTCAGCTCATCTCCCCTTATGCACATTTGTAGAATTTCTGCAAATTCTGGCATTCCAGCAGTTGAACCACATGCAATTAACATTCCATTTTTGTAGGTAATTCCTCTAGTGGTGACACTTTTTGCAAGATGAACTTGACTGATATTTGGATACTTCTGCCTGAGAGCAAACACAACTTCCTTATTCAGAACATCAACCTGGACTGTAGAGACATTTGAAACTTCCAAATTTGATGTATTGAGTGTGGATGAATATATGTGGTAACTGATGAATTGCTGGTGTTTGGCTGCCAGTGTGAGTGCAATATTCCTGAAATTATTTGTGTGTCGAGCTACTTGTTTAAAAAAGCTATGTTTAGCTTCAAATCGCATCGTCCATAAACCTAGAAGAGGCCCAAAACACTTAATCAGGTGCGGGTAATGCTCAAGATAGTGGTGTTTAGGTAAAAGCTTTACGTCCGGGTTAAGCTCGAGTAGTCTCTGTCTGTGTTCAGACACTTTGACATCAAGATAAGCAATTGTCTCATCAGTGTGAACTGGTGCCACAGCTAATTCTACAATTTCCTTCAGGTCTAATATCACTTGCCAAGCAAGCTCATCCTCTGGAATCAAGTCTCCTACTAGAAATGGAAGCAATCGAATTAGATTCCAATTCTCGTGGGCGTTGCCACCTATTGTCTTCTTACATGAATAGCTGTTTGGAATAACTTGAGATCGATTTTTTTTTGTCATTCCACTTATAGGGAAATTTGACGATTCTTGTGTTAAGACATTCAAGACTGAAATACTTCTTAGTGATGAGAACACTGAAACATAGTGCCAGTTCAGAAGGGACAATACCCTTAAATAAGTCATGCACTATATCTGGGGGATATCCTGTGTTAACGTGAAAATATTGAAGATTTTCTGTTAAAACACACGCTCTCTTCACACCAAAGCAACTTGTGTCAGTTTCCTGTGCAGACTTTACATGTGCTTCATGTATTTCTTTTGTTCGAAGCAAAAAAGCACCTGAATGAACATCCCTTGTTTGAATATCTACTTTCTGAGCAGTACAAAATCAACAAATATACTGGCCAGAGAAGCTCTCTACAAAACCAGCCAATCCGTGGGCTCCCAAATTGTCCGCTACAACACTATGGACTGTTCCTTTGACAAACTTCCCAAGTTTTGAGCTGAAAACACCATGCTCTTCTAAAGTACAAAGGTCTTGTAAAAGTGGCTCTAGAATTTTTCCATAGCCATATACCTTTACATCTTCACTTTTGCACAAAACCGTTAAATAAATGGAAGACAGTGCTGAATGAGAGCCTGGTGGCAAGTTATTCAGAATCCAGTACACACTACACAATTTGTGTTTTTTTCGCGATGTACCCAGGGGATTACATAGCTCAAAATCATCGATGTAAAAAAGTTAAACAAATTCGCAACTCATCACCTGACAGGAAAGTGTTGTCCTTAAAATACAAACCGTCTCTTATAGAGCGATACTGCTGATTCTCTAACTGGTCTGTACTTTCCTGTGTTCTGTGGCTACTGATAATACTGTTTAACACTGCAGTACAATCAAGTAGCTGCTGTAAAGACTGCAGTAATGGGATATACTGAAACGTCCTGCTCTTTTTTTGGTCCAGAATAAACTCCACTGGCTCAACAATATTTAACAAGGCCCGGTTCCCCAAAACGTTCTTATCGCTAAGTAGTTCTTAACCTATTCCTTAACCTCTCTCTTAACCTTATGGCACGGTTCCCGACACGTTCCTAGGCTAAGTATATCTTCTGTAAGTCACACTTTCGTAAGGTTGGTCTGGACCATTCATAGCTCTCTCTTAGCGTTATTTGAGCTCATGACGCTACTGTACAGCAGTCTTTAGAAACCAGCGCAGTGAAGTACAAGTCAAACTATGGTACGTTGACAATTTTGTGGCTCAACAATGATTTTCTGTTATTTTTTAAGACCCATAATAAATTATGTTCGCAATGGATACAGGCCTATTTATGAAGTTGACTTTATGTGGTATCAGAACTAATATGTTGGTAATTAGCTTAGGCTTTTTCGTAATGTAATTAAAGCGAATTGACAATCAATTTTTTGATAATTAAAATCTGGCAAACATTATGGCTCTAAATGGCTAAGATCTATAAATGGGTAATCATGGTGGTGTCCAGTAAGCGACCAACTATAGCAGCGATCCAACGTGTCCTTGTATTGAATCAAAGGCAGAGCCAGACGCGGAGCCGTTTAGCCCATGTCAATTTTTTTTATTCGGCAAAACTTAAGCCCTTTTGACATTTTGCCTGACGTGGCTATATTAAAAAAAATTCGCCTCCGAGGACAGCTCATTATGGAGCTGCTGGACCTTCCCAGACCTGCGCTGGCCAGGCTAAAGCAGCGGAATTTTGCTTTAAGCCCTGAAGCCAAGCGCTACTTTTTTTTCTACAGAGAGATTCGTCGAGGTCGTGGGAGAGGGCTACGGCCTAATCAAGACCACGGTGTGGAGGTGCGTCCAGTTCCTCTGACGAGAGGCTTTGTGCCCTTTTTTTACGTTGCTTCCCCAGCATATTCTGTATCTAACTCTCTCTCTCTCTCTCTCTCTCTGTTCATTGTAGATAGGTTGCTTTTTATTAAAAACATAAACCAATTGCAATCAATACCGCATTAAACAGAAGTAACTGCAGCTGCTTGCCAATCAATTCTGATTGTAAAGTACCTTAGCATTAATATAAAAGTGTATTATATAATTTTTATAAGTCGTTAAACCCATGTCAAGAAGCGGCACAAGTGGCACAAAGGGATAAGGAGGGTGGATGATTAGCGAGGGATACCCGGTTCTTCTAACTGTCACAACATATCGTGTGAACATATTACTGACCATTTGATAATTTACTTTATAGTCTATATTTTACTGATAACTTAAACTACGTTAAAATAAATGTTACTGTAATAATTTGAGGAATGTTTCATTTGCATAGAACGTGTTGTCTTTCTTAACGCTGTAATGCACCTTCACGTGAAATGGAAAATCAATTCATGAGCAATCGATGCCAACTAATTCAGCACCCTCACTTTGGACAGCGCTCTTGTAACGTCGGACGTAAGAGGCAGCGTGCTAAGAAGCTTCCTAAGGGACACTTCGGGGAACACACTTAGAAACATCAACAACTTTGGTAAGATATATCTTTCGAGGTCTTCTTAGCGCGCTAAGAGTGAACGTTATCAGGGAACCGGGCCCAAATCCTTAAAGTACTCTTTTCTCTTATAAGTTGTAGAAAGGGGACCATCTTTCCCTATTGATTTTACTAAAGGGTTAGATTTACACAGTACATCAGCTAGTTCCTTAATAATTAAGCTATCAACTTCAAGGTTTTTGTTTTTGAAAAAATCTGAAAGACTGCTACAAGTTACAGGCACAGACACAGTACTTAAGAGGAAGTGTAGTTCATCAAGTAGTTCATCAATAATGTTTTCCAACTTCAGCAAAACTGCAGCTATTTTTTGTTCTACTAATTTCGGCAGGTCATCTGAAGTATCTATATCACTATCTGCATCTAACGGAGGTACAAAATCTACGCCAGCAGAAGATGAGGGGCTATAATCTACAGTACTACCAGATTCGTCTGACTGAGCAGCGAGTTTAACAACACCTGCCTTAAAATCGTTTAGAGTGTAGGGATTATGTTTACGATTTTTATGCGAGTGAAATGTTCCATATATTGTTGTTTGTCTCAAACGTACATCCTTCAAACATACAAGTTACGGTTTCATACTGCCTAAGATGTTGATTTACATGAGCAAAGTATTCCTTTTCAGTTGAAATTTCCTTACATGCACACGTCTGACAAAAGAATGTAGTTAACTGAACATTTGCTGCTGTTAACTTCCTGTGTGTTTGATATGTGTGACTCAAAAGATTCTTCCAACTTGTGAATGTACATGGGCAATCTGCATATAGACAGGGATACCGGCAATTGCGACCATAGTGGAAATGTTTCAGCCTAAAATGTTTTAGCAATTCATACCGGGTAGATAATGAAATGTCACACACTTTGCATGGCCACATTCACATATCTGTGAACAAAGACAAAAGAAAAAAAATAATTTACGTCCAAATATTAAAGAATCAACATAAATAATTTAATTTATACTTGATTTTACTGTAAGTCAAAATACAGCTGCTACTACTACTAATAATTTATTAATAACTTTTCTGTAACAATGAAATAACTACATAGCTCCAATTTATAAGAAACTATAGTTGATTGCAAGATGATATTAGGCTGTTCATGTCTGTAAAATATGTTTTTAACTATGTATTTTATGCTTTTTTTATGTTGAATCATATAACAGTCAAACTGAGATTAATTGTTCATAATCTGATGTATTGATTCTTCTATGTATTAAAAAACAATCTTTGTAGCATACATACAAGGTCTAGGAGGTTGTCCCACCATTTAGATGTTAGAAAAGATGCTTGATGTATCTGAAAAGGGAAACAAAATGGTTTTAGTTAGAAACAAAAGCATACTTTTGATTATGAAATTACAAAGCCAGCATTATATTTTTAGAGAATTATTAGAATAGTACTCTCAATTACTAATTTCAGTAGTTTATAACTGTCTTTTATTTGCCATCAAACGTTAAACCACAGAACAAGAGCAGACAGCAAAAGACAGACGGGGTAAAACCATGGTTCACATAGAACACCCGACCAACTGGCAACTGTTGGAAGTTATCCATGTATGATATAAATACATTTAAAATTGCCGTTGGTTTAGTAATCGTTTAATGACACATCGCTATTTTAATCTTGAAACAGTTAACACCTAAAACCATTTTTTCCTCTCAGATTTAACTTAAGCTATGCACGTGGCCAAAGTTCTAAGTTAAGTTATGTTATTCAGGTCAGAAAATACGGAAATTAATATAACGTTAAACTAAAAAATAAATACGCATCCCAGTTTCTTTTAATTATACTGTCTAGCTGAAAAAAGTAGCTTAAGGGGAAAGTGGATAAAGTTAGCTTTTATAAGAACATGTGCAAGTTAGTTAGCTAACATAAGTGGAATAAATGCAAATTGATAGTCAGTGCATTGATACAGTTTATCAACAGCAGTAATAACACAAATATATATTGAAAGCAGTCAACTTTTATACGATGAGTACATATGTAACTTGCCTTGCAATCAGGTTGATCCAAGAAGATGATCCGATGTAAGATGGCGAGGAGAACGGTGTTTTTTCAACTGCCTCTTTGCCGTGCGCTGGTTGCTGCTTTTTTTTTTTCATGTATATTGCCATAGACATGTGTATGTGCAGCTACCTACCGACTGGTGTATGAATCATTTCCGCCTTTAAACAATTCCATTGCCCATAAATTATATGCAAACCATTCTCATAAAATATAACTAATAGGATCTGGCTCGTTCCACAGCTAGATAAATTTAAACCATATTCATAATTGTTAACTGATTAAATCGAATAGTTTTCACAATGAACCAATTTACATTGATTCTAAGCAATTTGACTACATACATTTTGAAAATACTATTATTTAAATAAAATCAAAAGGATGCGAATACATAATTATAAACTATGCCATGATTCATTTTTTTGAGTGTTTCTAATTATATTGTTAACACAAGTTCATTTAGAACTTTTTTTTTAACTTATAAACTCCTTGAGAATTTAAAGTTAGTTTAATAGTATTTAAATTCAAGTTTAAAAAAGGTTTTAATTGCTTAAATTATTTTTATTAATTAATAATATGTTATCATGTTTATTCTTGTAAAAAATGTGTTTATTCTTTAAGAAAACAAGGGAAAAAATAAGGGACAATCCGAATATTTGTTTTGCTTTACCTATTTATGTAAGCTACAATTATTCAAAATAATAATAATGTCAATTAAAAATACCATCGGCCTGAGTAATTTTGACCATTATAGAATTGTGACTTTAAAGATTAGTCATTTAGGTGGTAAAAATACTGTGAAATTAATAATGGCATGGATTTTAGAGCATAACAACTGAAGGTTTATGAAACATTAGCCAATAAAGCATTTTTTTAAACAACGGAACTTAAAGTTGTGAACTAAAATATTATTTCAACCATACAGCATGTGAATAAATAAAATGCATAATTTTCATAACATTTCATTATTCATAAAATGCATAACGTTTCTGGTGTTTGGATTTGTACTTCAATATAATGAGCTCCAAGTTTAAGAATAGCCCTAGACTAGTTTCTCTCTCTCTCTCTCTCTCTTTAACAGCATTAGCTCAATGATATACGTCTTCCTTCCGTTAGAATTTTCCTGCCTTGCTAAATGTTGGGCTCATGAATGATCAATAAGTTGTATTGGCCTCAATCTGATTCAGTAAAGTCAAACCACAGACAGGGAAGCTGCATCACTGAGCGCGCGGGACTCGCTGTGAGGCGGGAACAGAGGATTCCGCTTGGTCTTAAAGCCTGCCGCAAACATCCACGATCACAAATAACAATGATTTTCTTAAAATAATGATTAATTATTAATTGATGATTTGTTATTATCATTATGGTCTTGTGAAAATAATAAAATTATGAATACAAAGAGTAGTGCTGCTGAGTGCAGGCATGTTTCAGCCCAGTAACACACAGTTCCTCCCTAGATAGCAAGCAGATGTTGATTCAACGTCGATTTTTGGTTATAAAGGTCAGTATCGGTCGTCGATCAAATTTCGATGTTGAATCAACGTTCACTACTTGGTCGGAACATCAGAACGTTATTTAGTGGAAAATAAAGCATCGATTCAACGTCGAAATCACGTTGACTCATCAACCGACACAGCCGACGCATCTGATCGAAATCATAACGTCGGATCTATGTTGAAACTTGATCAGAGGCATCGGAGATCTGCGCAGAAACAGAAAGAAAAAGAGTAACTAAATTTATTTTTCTTCATTATTTTATATAGCCTCGTGGGTTGTCCGTCTGCCACTGAATATTATAGGCTAAGTTACTTAAAGTCTGAAGTGGAATTTTTTTTTCTTTTTTTAATGAAACAAGCGGTGAGAAATCAAATAGTGAGAGTGCAAGTGTTAGAGGGTCAAGTCAACTATTAGGTCTTATAGTATACACACACACAAGCAGATTTTGTAATGAGCTAATCGGGGGTTGAGTGTTTCTGTAAATTATGCGTTTTTTTTACGCGCGCTGAACACGGGAGTAGCATTCATTCAGATTCAAACACTGGAGCGGAGGGAGTTGCCATGGAAACGGGGCGATCGACAACACTGGCAAGCTGCAGCTCTGTTTCTTGCTGCTGTTTTCACTGTTTTCGGTAAGTTTAGTAAATTAAAATTGCACAAATTTCATATGCCCCTGTGCCTGACATCTCTCTTGCTTGTATTTGACCCGCATCTGTTGAATTTACTTCATAGAAATGGTTTAGTGTTTTCGAACAAGTCCGTGAGCATCTTAACCGTTATCAGAGGAGGTAACGAATGCTAACTCCATAGACTGAGCTTTTATGAAGAGTTTGGGATTTTAATAACACATTTATGTGTAGATGTGAGGCATTGACAGTTCTGTAAAATATTTGCTGGTAATTTTCCAATGGATGATTGAAAATAGGCTTTTTTATTTAACCTAAATATACACTAACGTTACCGTTAATCAGTGACGTCATTACATCAGCGTCAGAGTTCAAACGCATTTTGATCTCGTCTAATGATAAACAAATATGGATAAAAACTGGTCAGGATATTTATTAAATACATATTCTTTCTCTTTTCTACATTTCTAATAGCTTGGTTTCTTGTGATAAAACTGTCATTGTATACTGAATATTGTTGGCTCTGTGACAGATTGCTTGTTATATTTCTAGATTCTTCTAGTGCTTGATAGCCTTCTGTATCCCATGATGACCAAACCACCTGTCCAACAACATCTCCAAGGCACACTGAACCATATGACTAGCAGGTTTACCCCAAACATACACTAATGCTATCCTTACCAATTTCTGAAATATTACAATTTAAAATAGCAGTTTTCGGTGAAATGTAATTCATTTCTGTGATGTGCAGCTGTATTTTCAGCATCATTACTCCAGTCTTCAGTGTCACATGATCTTCAGAAATCATTCTGATATGATGATTTACTGCTCAGAAACATTTCTGATTCTTAACAATGTTGAAAACAGTTGTGCTGCTCAATATATGAATGTATATATATATAGAGAGAGAGAGAGAGTCTTCTTGACACTAACTTTTGATTAATTTAATGTGTCCTTACTGAATAAAAATAAGAATTTCTTTTTAAAAATGTATTGTACATTACCATTTAGAAGTTTGGGGTCTATATAACAATCAAGCTTTAAAATAAATAACATCTCGGTTACGTATGTAACCATGGTTCCCTGAATAGGGAACGAGATGCTGCGGTGACGTCACCTGCTATGGGAACACCTTCGGTGTGACGAATGTCTGAAGCCCTATACCATCCCGCCAATCCTATTGGCCAAATAGCGCTTGGCACCGCCCCATGCATGCGTACGCATCGTATACCTGGGTGCCGCGCGCCATTTCGCTCAGATTTCATGACTGAAGAAGAAGAATGCTATCAAGGTACGGCACGGCCAGGACCGCAGCATCTCGTTCCCTATTCAGGGAACCATGATTACATACGTAACCGAGATGTTCCCTTTCATAGGTCACTTCGATGCTGCGGTGACGTCACCTGCTATGGGAACGCTATACCATAACGCCTGACGTACCTGATAGCTGGGATCCAAGGAAGCATCTGCTCAAGCGGAGAGAACCCGGGAGCCAGGAGCCATCCTCACATCCAGACTGTAAGACTTGATAAAAGTGCTCGGTGAGGACCAACCTGCCGCAGCACAGATATCATCCAAGGAAGATCCACTGAGAAAAGCTCGAGAAGAAGCCACTGCTCTCGTGGAATGAGCTTTAACTCCTAAGGGCAAAGCGAGCCCGCGCGCCTCATAGGCTAAAGATATTGCCTCCACCAGCCAATGTGACATGCGCTGTTTTGTAACCGCATGGCCTTTATTCTTATGTCCAAAACAGACAAACAGCTGGTCAGACTCACACCATGGGGCAGTACGATCCACAAAAGTCTTTAAAGCTCTCACAGGGCAAAGACTTAGATCTCCAGACCTGCCTCAGCAGGGGATAAAGCCTCCAGGACCACCTGCTGAAAGCGAAAGGGATCCTTAGGGACATAATTAGGCCTCGGTCGCAACAACACCTTCACAGAGCCCGGTGCAAATTCCATGCATGAAGGTGAAACAGAGAGAGCCTGTAAATCCCCAACTCTCTTGAGGGAGGATAAAGCCATAAGAAGAATCGTCTTCAGAGTCAGGATTTTATCCGGTACAGTTTCCAAGGGCTCAAACGGATGCCCTGATAAACCGTGCAACACAATGGATAAATCCCATGAAGGAACTCGCACGGGGCGGAAAGGCCTCAGCCGTCGCGGACCCTGAATGAAACGAGAAACCAGTGGATGACGGCCCACCGAGGCACCATCTATATACTCGTGGTAAGCTGAAATGGCTGCCACATAAACCTTTAGAGTGGCTGGTGTCACTCCATCCGAAAAACGGTCCTGAAGGAACTCCAGTACTAAAGCCACTGGGCAGTAAACTGGATCCACATTATAAGTTTCACACCAGGTCGTAAACAGTCTCCACTTGAAAGCATATAAGCGTCTCGTAGAAGCTGCTCTAGAATTCAGTATAGTCTCGGTAGTATCAACAGAAAGACCGGGACATACTAACTCACTCCGCTCAGAGGCCACGCCCACAGTTTCCATAGATCTGGCCTCGGGTGCCAAATCAGTCCCTGTGCTTGCGATAATAAATCCTGTCTGAGGGGAATCTCCCATGGAGAGCCCGCTAACAGATTGATCAGGTCCGCAAACCACGGCTGTGTGTGCCACCGCGGAGCCACCAGCAGCAGCTGTTTCACTTTGTCCAGCCGTACTCTGCATAATACCGCTGGGATCAAACGAATAGGGGGAAAAGCATACAAGCTGGTCCTGGGCCAGCTGTGAGCTGACGCATCCAAGCCCAGGGGCGATGGAGGGCATAGGGAGAACCATAGCGGGCAATGCGTAGTCATGTTCGACGCGAATAAATCCACTCTCGCTTCTCCGAAAATCTGCCATAAGACATTCACCGTTTGGGGGTGCAATCTCCATTCCCCTTGCTCCAGAGTCTGTCTGGATAGCAAATCCGCTCCGAAGTTCAATCGTCCGGGGACATGAACAGCTCGGATCGACAGAAATTTGTTCTGAGACCAAAGAAGAACATGTCTCGCCAGCCTGCACAGGGGGCGAGAGCGCAATCCTCCTTGATGATTCAGGTATGACACAACCGCTGTGTTGTCTGACCTGAGCAGCACATGATGACCGATCAGCAGGTTTGAGAAACCAGAAAATCCGCCAGTAATTCCAACCTGTTTATGTGCCAACTGCGTTGCGCCGCTGTCCACACTCTGTGGGCTGGGCGCCCTTGACAAACAGCTCCCCAGCCGGTCAAAGACGCATCCGTCGTGACAGTCTCTCGGGAAGCACAAATCCCCAGCCGAACTCCAGTTAGGAGAAACTTGGTTGACAGCCATAGTTTTAACGACATCACACACCTCCGTGTCACCGATATCGTCCGATGCGGAAGACAACGGGGTGAAATATTTCGCCTTTTCGTCCACCACTGAAAAGGGCGCATGTGAAGTAATCCCAGACAAATTACGGGAAATGCCGCTGCCATTAGACCTAAAAGTCTGAGGCACAATCTCACTGTCACTGTGCGACCCGCTTTGAAGCGCCGCACGCATGACGCAATCGACTGAGCACGCGGGAGAGAAAGCTTTGCTGTCATCGCACGAGAGTCCAAGTCTATTCCCAGAAAGGTTATCCGTTGAGAGGGGATTAAAACACTTTTCTGGAAATTTGTGCGTAAGCCCAGGCTGCTTAAATGATTCAGCACAAGATCCCGATGAGAGTGTGCTTGAGTCTGCGATTGCGCTAACACCAGCCAATCGTCCAAGTAGTTTAAAACACGAACGCCCTGGAGCCCTGAAAGTACGGGGAGCCAGAGCTAAGCCAAAGGGAAGAACGCGGTACTGATAAGCTTTGCCCTCTAAAGTGAATCTGAGGAACTTCCTGTGTCTCTTGATGATCTGGATATGAAAGTATGCATCCTTCAGATCGATCGTGACAAACCAGTCGTTTGGTTGAATCTGAGACAAAATAGACTTTACCGTCAACATCTTGAATTTGCTCAGCCTGAGTTCAGAATTTAAGATTCAGACGGCGTAAATCCAGAATGGGCTGCAACCCGCCGTCTTTTTTTGGTACCACAAAATAACGGCTGTAAAACCCTGACTCCATCTGAGAGGGGTGTATTTCTTCTATAGCCCCTTTGCTCAGCAGAGTTGACATCTCCTGTCGCAGCACCGCTATTTCCATCGGTTTCACCAACGTGGAAAGAATTCCGCGGAAAGGAGGCGGGCCTCTTCGAAACTGAATGGTGTATCCGTGACAAATTGTGCGTAACACCCATTGAGAAATGCCGGGCAAGCGTTCCCACATGGCCTTAAACAATATTAGCGGTCTCAAAATATCAGTTTCCTGCAACGGTGTCATACACGTTAAAATGTCTGGGCCCGAAAAGCTTGTGGCGTTTGTGCACAGGGAAAGTGTATGCGTAAGAGCCGTTGCGTCTCGTTGTGTATAATCCTGAAACGTGTCCACGGCAGGAATTAGGCCAACAGATTGAACATCGGGCTCTGCCGCTAGCGAAAAAGCGGCGGCTGTGCGAGCGTCATAAACGGGTCGTCTGTGCGGGACCCTTGAATCGCCCCTCGAATTCTGAAAGCAGGATTGCGCAGAGTGTCTGAGGGAGCGTTTGGCGTTACAGCTCGATCAAATGCTGCTTGAGGCGCTGTTTGCGGCGAGACAGTCAGAGTTTGAGCATGGGGACTGCAATGAGAGTGTTGGATGCGCGAAAGCGGTCCAAGAGCGCTCTCTAGCGGAGGGCACAGTCCCTGGCAAGCAGCGAAAAGATCAGGAGCTGCTATTCGGTGCCCGAGAACGAGAGGCATTAGCCGTCGAACTCAGGTTTAGCCTCTTGCGCTGACGTTGGTGAGCCGGTGGGAAAACCTTAGGGCCCCAGTCCTTACGAGGGGGCGCCATAGGTGAAGGCTCCACCCGAGAGGCTACTCGCCGGCGGTGAGAGGAGGTTGAACGAGAACACGCGGGCGCCTGTCGCCGTTCAACCTCCCTGGGTCTGCGGGGAATCAGCTGGCGGAAAGCGGCTGATTGCTGTTTCGGTGCCCTGAATTTTTCCACCACTGAAGTGACAGCCTCTCCGAACAAACCGTCCTTGGAAACAGGGGCATCCATGAGGAAAGATTTGTCCTTTTCCTTGATGTCAGTGAGATTAAGCCAGAGGTGGCGCTCAACCGTAATCAAACCGGCCATTGAACGGCCCACTGCTCGAGCGGTATGTTTGGTAGCACGTAGCACCAAATCCGTTGCTCGCCGTAATTCCTTTACTGCCTCGGGTGTGATACCCTCCCCTTCGTCTAGTTCCTTTAATAGCTCTGCTTGGTAGGCCTGGAGGACCTGGAGTGGAGCGAAGCAGCCGCCTGGCCAGCGGCCATGTAGGATTTCCCAACTAGGCTAGACGTGACTCAACACGCCTTAGAGGGAAGAAGGGGGCGAGACTTCCATGCCACGGCCGAATTAGGCGCGAGGTGTTCGGCGAGAGTCTCTTCCACTGGAGGCACTGCTGCATAGCCATGGTTCGCCATGTCAGAAATGGTGGCGAAATCCGCAGCCGCAGCGTTAGTAATCCGAGCTGAGAACGGCTGTTTCCAGGACCTCGAAACCTCTTGGTGGAGGTCCGGGAAAAAAGGTAAAGGCCTCCGGGGCTGTGCAGGTGTCCGACTGGTTAAAAAACGGTCGTCCAGCCTAGAGGAAGGTTGAGCCTTGGCCTTCTCAACCTCCCAATCCAGCCTCAATTTACCCACCGCACGAGAAACCACGTCCAACAGCTCGCTGTAGGAGGGGGAAACACGCCTCTCCTGTCCGCTAGGAGGGAGAGGGCTAGTGTCGGCCGCGAAGTCCTCAGACCCTGAGGCCGTGGTGGATAAAACGTCGTCCTCATAGCGTCCACAACCGAAGGCGATGGCACTACATGCCTCCGGTGTGGGCTGTGAATCCTCGTTAGAGAAGACGACAGGCTCAATAAAACTCTTATTCTGCACCAGGGTAGGGGAGAGCGAGCGATGTGGAGAATATTCCAGCACTGCGCTGTCCTCGAAATCCATGTCGCACATGTCACCCCAAGCTATCACCTCGTGCGGTGCCTCGGCAGTCGCAGAAGTGACATGGCGGGGGTTAGACACGGGGGTGACATCGGAAAATACTTCCACCCTCGAGCGCAGTACTCTGAGCCGCAGGCAGGAAGAAAGGCCGCTAAGCGCCGCCTGTGCGTGATGTAAACCCAGACATACTACGCACCTTTCATGAGAGTCTCCCTTCGTGATGTACCTGGTACACGGCTCCTTGCATTTTCGAAAACTCATCGCGTCCGCGAAGAGGAGTTAACACTGCTCGTAGAAACCGCTGGAGAACGCGAGATGAATTCTAGGGCACAGATGATTCGCTTTCCTGAAGGAATGAAATCTAAATCTGAGCGAAATGGCGCGCGGCACCCAGGTATACGATGCATACGCATGCGTGGGGCGGTGCTAAGCGCTATTTGGCCAATAGGATTGGCGGGATGGTATAGGGCTTCAGACATTCGTCACACCGAAGGTGTTCCCATAGCAGGTGACGTCACTGCAGCATCGAAGTGTCCTATTAAAGGGAAATAAACTCTATGCTGTTATAAACGGTTTACACAAAAATATAAAACAGAGCTGTTTTTTTAACATTCATATTTATCAGAAGTGTTTCTTTGGCAAAAAGTAACATATTATAATGATTTCTGTAGGATCATATGATGCTAAAGACTGAAGTAATGATGCTGAAAAATCAGCTTTGATCTAAGCAATCAACTGACCCTTCTCAAAAAAATCCCCCTCCTTAAATGCTGTTGCTATGTCTGACAAGCCATGCTGCTCTCACAGTACACACCTTGTTCTCACACAGTGAAAAATACATCGTGGACCAAAGAGGAAACTGACAACACTGACAGAAGAAGACAGAGAAGGTCACTTCTGGTATGAAACAAGTTTTCAGCTTTCAAAATTGGGCCCACTTTTTATTTTAAGAAATTCAAACAATAAATACTGTTTTGTGTTGTTTTAATGTGTTACAGATCGCTGTAGCACCTCAGTTCAAGCAGCACACATGAACCGATTGGTTCATATTTAATTGAAGCACAAAATAAAAGATGTCACGTCTTTATACAACATTTTTCAAGTTTAAGTCCACCGAAGTTAATCTACTCTCCTGTCTACTGTATCTTCTGCACCATAAGGCTTTTGAACAGGTTTCGCCATCAAACATGCCAGGTTCCCTCTCATCATGGTTGATCGCTGCCAGTGTACGTTTTACGTCCCTGTGTCAGCGGGAAATGGTCCGACAGTCAGGTAAACGGAGCGCTTACCAAAGTCGCACAACAACATTTTTACAGATTATGGAACTCAGTGCACACATAAGGCGCACCGGATTATCAGGTGCACGCCTGATTTAAAAAAAAAATTAAAGGCTCTTAGATGCACCTTATATTGTGGAAAATATGGTAATTTGTTTGTCAGGCAAGATGGCAGTATTGGCGTTATGATAGGTCAGATCACCTGTCAATCAAGCTTACTGTGAACGCTCAATGACATTTTAACATGTATTCACAAAGAAAACATCTCATAATGTTTCACTTCTGTTAAATGTGATGAAATAAATCTTTTGTGTGAAATATGAACAGCTATGCTAATCTTTCTCCTTTTGTTTTCCTGTTTCTCCTGCCTCGCGTGTGGAGAATTCAGAAGATGCCAAACCTCACAAAGATTTCAGATGATGGAAACTATGATGAACATGCAAGCTGCTAAATAATCCTTATATTGTAATCATTGCTCTAAAAGGTAAGTTTGCAGGCTGATTTAAGGTGTGCTCCTACATTTTGTGCTTGTACTCGTATGTATTTATGATACAAATGTAAATGACTGTAAATGAACATAAAAAGCTGTTGCATGCCTTTCTCAAAAGCACTCATCTGTTAGCAATGCTAATTTTATTTAACAATGTTATTACTGAGATCATTAAAAAAGTAATTGTGACGAGTGGGGTGGGGCCGAGAGCCTTGGGAATGGAGCGAAGCCGGTGGAGTGATTGGGAAATGAGTAGGGATGGGTATCGAAAACCGGTTCCATTTTAGAACCGGGTATTTGATAAGACGCGTGCATTTAAATTCTGCTTAACGATTCCAGCGTTTGAATTCCAATTTGATTAAAAACGATTAAGTGCAGGAACGGAAAGAATTTGCGCCCTGTTTGTGTGCAGCGTGCATGAAGCGCAAGCGTGAGCACAGAGAGCAGCAGTTGCGCTGTGGGTTCCCGGTTTGTGTCCGTTCTTGGACTGTTCCGTGTATTTCCACTGTAGAAATACATATTTGTCGACCAATATACAGAAAACTACATCAGTATATCGTCATAAACACAGCCGTTTTTGTCTTACGTGAACGTGAACAGATGAGAAAGAAAACACACATGTACAGTGTTTTTGCTTAAAGAGACAACAGCCTAATAATCGCGTTGCCTGTCATTAATGTTAATCAAAGAACAAAAGAAAAACATTCACTGATCTTGACTGAATGTATTTAATAACTTTAATTGATGAATCTTTATTTTATTTATAAAAAGAAAACTATGCAGTGTTTTTAAACTTTTAATTACAGTTTCTGTACCTGAATTTGTTTTTGTATTTATTTACGATATTGCTTATTGATTTGTTTGTTCCTATCTTATTACTGACTGTTTACTTGTCTTTAACACTTTAATATTTGAAATTTATATTAATCTAGTTGTTTTTGCTATGTTATTATTTTTTTTAAAGCACAGGCAAAATTCCTCTTGCCATTTTTTGTAGGCTGCTGATTTTTGCTCATGTTATTCAGCTGCAACAGAATGCTTTGTAAAAAGACAGAATACATGTTTGACATCTAAATGTTTGACTTAATTTTTTTTTATATTGGATTTTTTATCTTATTGGAATCTAAACTAGGAATTGATAAGAATCGGAATCAATAAGCAGAATCGGAATTGATAAAATTCAAATGATGCCCAACCCTAGAAATGAGGGACACCTGCTCCACTCACCGGTCTCGCATCCCACGGAGGAGATCGGAGGGATACAAAAGAGGAGCGACGACAGTGAAGGATGAGAGAGGACCAGGCCTGGACTTTATTTTGTGTTTGTGCGCGACAGTCGTCTGCGAGGGGCTGGCGCGATGTTTTGTCTTTATTTTATTATTAAAGCTCTGTTTGATTGTCCGCCGGTTCCCGCCGCCCCCTTTCTGAGATTGTGAAGTTTGTATGCCGTTACAGTAATATTGTGACTTTATTAAACGATCCTCTATGAAAATACAGTTTCACAGTGTTATAAATGTACTTTCAGAAAGGAACTTGTCAGCAAATCTACAACCCGAATTCCGGAAAAGTTGGGACGTTTTTAAAATTTTAATAAAATGAAAACTAAAGGAATTTCAAATCACATGAGCCAATATTTTATTCACAATAGAACATAGATAACGTAGCAAATGTTTAAACTGAGAAATTTTACACTTTTATCCACTTAATTAGCTCATTTAAAATTTAATGCCTGCTACAGGTCTCAAAAAAGTTGGCACGGGGGCAACAAATGGCTAAAAAAGCAAGCAGTTTTGAAAAGATTCACCTGGGAGAACATCTAGTGATTAATTAAGTTAATTGATATCAGGTCTGTAACATGATTAGCTATAAAAGCTTTGTCTTAGAGAAGCAGAGTCTCTCAGAAGTAAAAATGGGCAGAGGCTCCCCAATCTGTGAAAGACTGCGTAAAAAATTTGTGGAAAACTTTAAAAACAATGTTCCTCAACGTCAAATTGCAAAGGCTTTGCAAATCTCATCATCTACAGTGCATAACATCATCAAAAGATTCAGAGAAACTGGAGAAATCTCTGTGCGTAAGGGACAAGGCCGGAGACCTTTATTGGATGCCCGTGGTCTTCAGGCTCTCAGACGACACTGCATCACTCATCGGCATGATTGTGTCAATGACATTACTAAATGGGCCCAGGAATACTTTCAGAAACCACTGTCGGTAAACACAATCCGCCGTGCCATCAGCAGATGCCAACTAAAGCTCTATCATGGAAAAAGGAAGCCATATGTGAACATGGTCCAGAAGCGCCGTCGTGTCCTGTGGGCCAAGGCTCATTTAAAATGGACTATTTCAAAGTGGAGTAGTGTTTTATGGTCAGACGAGTCCAAATTTGACAATCTTGTTGGAAATCACGGACGCCGTGTCCTCCGGGCTAAAGAGGAGGGAGACCTTCTAGCATGTTATCAGCGTTCAGTTCAAAAGCCAGCATCTCTGATGGTATGGGGGTGCATAAGTGCATACGGTATGGGCAGCTTGCATGTTTTGGAAGGCTCTGTGAATGCTGAAAGGTATATAAAGGTTTTAGAGCAACATATGCTTCCCTCCAAACAACGTCTATTTCAGGGAAGGCCTTGTTTATTTCAGCAGGACAATGCAAAACCACATACTGCAGCTATAACAACAACATGGCTTCGTCGTAGAAGAGTCCGGGTGCTAACCTGGCCTGCCTGCAGTCCAGATCTTTCACCTATAGAGAACATTTGGCGCATCATTAAACGAAAAATACGTCAAAGACGACCACGAACTCTTCAGCAGCTGGAAATCTATATAAGGCAAGAATGGGACCAAATTCCAACAGCAAAACTCCAGCAACTCATAGCCTCAATGCCCAGACATCTTCAAACTGTTTTGAAAAGAAAAGGAGATGCTACACCATGGTAAACATGCCCCGTCCCAACTATTTTGAGACCTGTAGCAGAAATCAAAATTGAAATGAGCTCATTTTGTGCATAAAATTGTAAACTTTCTCAATTTAAACATTTGCTACGTTATCTATGTTCTATTGTGAATAAAATATTGGCTCATGTGATTTGAAATTCCTTTAGTTTTCATTTTATTAAAATTTAAAAAACGTCCCAACTTTTCCGGAATTCGGGTTGTACTTCACAGCACATCAGTGAAAGAAGTTGACAGTTACAGACGAGTGTGTTGGATCAGGGTCAGATCTGAATTCTGCAGGTAGGTAGATCTCCAGGAACAGGATTGTACAGACCTGTTATATTGGTAATGTATGATGGATTTTGTTTTTATTGAAGGTTTCCTGGGATGACTATTGAAGAGATCAGCACATCAGATGTTGGCCTGGACAGCTGTACCTACAGTACACCACACTGACTTCTTCGCATAGATAGCTGACTACTACTATTATGTTCTGTGAAGGTATTATTGTAGCAAACCTGTGCACCTGTGACAGTGGAATAGTTGTAATGAATAGTCACACATGCATATTTGTAAATTTAAAGTCACAGATACATTTTTTTAGTACTAACAGTATATATATTTTTTTAACTAATTCTCTCCAGCAAACACGACAGTTACACCATTTCATATTCTGAGGTGCACAAATCCTATTCTACAAATAAGAGAACAACAGTATACTAGTGCTCAGTTTAGCCCCTTTCACACTGAGATTCTAGATAATACACGGGTAATGTGTCCGGGCAATTGTTCCTGGATCGTTAGATTTTGGTTCATTCACACTGCCAGTGATTTTTCGGAATCTGTATGTGCGTACACACAACCCATAAAGATCCCGTAAAGACACATGACATTACGATGTGACGTGTTTTGTTTCACTTAAGCTTGCGAACGATCTCAGCTTCAGAACGGATAGTGAGGAACTAACTGATCTCTGCTTCATTACAGTTTGCACATATTTTTTCATCACAAACATTGATCTGCCTTTTTTTGGGACCACCATGCATTGTGAAAGGGTCTTTAGTCTAGCACGCTACACATAAGTTATTTATTTAATATTATTATTATTTAATTTTTTATAAATTAGAGCAAATTGAATGGAAATTAACTGAATAGAAACGGTAAGTGCTTTTGGAAAATGGCTGAAGACTCAGCTGCTCAAATTAATAAAGGCAGGTCATTCTACCATGATCTTATCTACAAATACTACTATTCTCATAAAGTCTGTAAATATGTCCAGTTCTAATAAACACATTTCAGGAAAAGAATATTCAAAAATATGAGCAAAATGAAAGGCAGCCCTGCATAAATCTGGTATAACTGAGCCTGTGAATTTGTTTTGTAGAATAGGATTCATGCACCTGTAGTGAAGATTTTGAGAAGGTTTTGTTGTGTTTGTGAGAGAGAAAGAAACAAAATACAAGCTTGCAACTCCAAAAACATTTTCTTGATGATTTATTGAAATATTCTCTACAAATACAAATTCCAATGTCACAAGTGCTCAATTTTGTTATAATAATGTACAAAGTGTCTCGGTTGTACAGTAGATGTACTGTATGCAAATATAACAAAGGGACATTAACAACTGAATATTCAGGGGATGCAAACTTGTCACCTTTAAGTAAAAATTGACATTTTGAATCCAAAAATCATTTGCATGTTTTGTGTAGATCCAAAGAGTTTTTAAAAGTGAATTAGTTAAATAGCACATGCTAAATAACACAAGGCATTTTTTGTTTACATTTTATATATGTAATTAAAAGAAAAGAAATACATGTTTTACATCAAATGTTGCCATTTTATATGAAAATATACAAAAGATAATATTTTTAAGGCACATGATAAAAAAATTACCCCCAAACTTTTGTTGAATTTAATCATGGAGTCATAGGACATATATATATATATATATATATATATATATATATAAATCTAATAAAAGTTAATTTTATTGTCTAATTGTGGCCTACATGATCAAACGTTGCATCTTTTGTGACCCACTGAAAATAAGTCAAACACATTTGGTGATTTTTTTTTTTTTTATTCTGTGAATATAGCTTTTAATTTGTGACTTGACACAATTTATATTAGCCTATAATATACTTTATACCTATTTGTGTGTGTATTTGTGTGTAAAGCATTTTCTTTGCTAGACTTAGAAGGTTTGTGCTCTACACATGTATTTGTAACTGTGTATAAATAATAAAGAAATTGTGACTGAATGTGATGTGTTTAATAAAGTTTTACTTATACAGGCTTATTTATTTAGTAGTAAGTATGTGAGATTTTTAAAACAAGCAGAAAATGTTAATAGTAAAGTAGTTTTACCCAAATGAAATCAACGTCGTTTCAACGTTAGGTAAGCAAACCAATTAGATCGATTTTATGTTGAAAACGTATTGATTCTCTGACGTCATTTCAACTAACAGAAAATCAACGTCGATTCAACGTTAGGTAAGGCAACCAATTGCGTTGATTTTCCGTTAGTTTTGAATGGCGTGTCTGACGTTTTGAATGGCGTGCCTGACGTTGGATCAACATTAACCCGATGAGCAAAACGATGTTGGATCGACGTTGGAGATGAACGTCGTTTCGACGCCACGAGAAACGTTGTTTCTACGTTGATTCTATGTCAGTTTGCGATCTGGGTCAGAGCCAAAACACAGACCGAATTCTGTTCAGCTGGAGGGGGTTGGGTTTTGGCTAGTTATTCATGACTTGTGGGGGTCGAGATAAAGGTGTGAATTGCTCTTTCATATGGACAGTGTCTTATGAGGCTTTCTCTTGCTGAACTGGTTTATATGTTGTTTTGGTTATATTCACAGTGCTGGCCCTCTCCGACGAGAGAAATGCAACATTCGCAGATTTCACAATTCGGTTTCGTTTAAAAAACATTTCAAGCTTTCTGTAGATATATTTTTAATGTACCTATGTGAGACACCACGATATTATGTTAATTAAAAAATTATACATTCATTATCATGAAAAAATTAAAGTGATGAGAGGGCGCCTCCCTGTCATTAATGCACATTCATAATTTTTGCACTAACACTTGAATATGAGCTTCTTATCACGAGTAAAATTCATGCCAACAGCCAACATATTTAGCTTGATCAGAAGGTTGACTGCAAGAGTCGAGCGGGATGTTAAGAGTTTGTCTGTTTCTTTTACTGATTATTTTCGGGTTAAAGCATGATATAAACAGATTCACACTCAATCGCTTTTGCAATAATGCGTTCAAACAAATGTAATCTTACAGTGCTACTACATTATCAGCATGCTATCTGATTTTGAAATCTTGAAGAAGTTAATGATCTGTTTAGATAAAATAACTGACAAAAATATACTGTTATTTTCATCACAAACAAAATTTTCACAGCAGAAAGCAGCAATTAAAGATGTAATGCTTACAATGTTATTTGTTTGGCATGTGATATAGGGAAAAAAGTTTACACAAAATAGCTTAAGCCACTTTGAAACTCTCCTGTTATTTCTTTTATTATTATTATTTTATATGCTTTGTTATGAACATAACATTTCAAACATACTGAAATGCTTTATTCACTGAGTGAAGGTGAAGCGTGTTTCTGGTATCAGTGAGCGCGGAGGGGAAGTTGTTGCTTCTCACAGACTCTGCTGCGAGTGAGAGACGTTTCACCCGACGAAATGAAGACGACCGGTGGCAACACAAGCACAGCACATCCGCCAAAAATCAACCTGCAGCAATGCTCGTTGATCGACTCGCGAAGCTTTACTTTTGTAGGTCGCATGGCAGTAAATAATTTGATAATATGACCATGCAGTCAATACACATATTTAATAAAAACATTAAAACAAGCAGGGCTGTAAAATAAAACAATAAAAAACGCACGCCAGGTCTACCGGACACAATTGGAACGATCCAACAAAAGACAACAGAACACAGTGATGGATACACTGGACTCGATCCCCATCAGTGAACTGATGCTCGTTCTGTTTATGATGAAATGTTCTGACACTGTGTTCAGATGATTTGACACTTTAGTGTGATGTCATCAAGTTTAGACACACTTTTCGCTGTGGGGCACAGATGACAACTCTCGCTTCCGGTGTAGACACAGACAGTGACTGCTCCATTTACAAATAAGTTCTATAAGAAAAAAAAAAAAAAAAAACTAAACCAGCGGCATAACGAGATGTAAATATAAACTAGAAAAAATATTAACAGGTCCTCCATCCATGACACTGACTCACAGCAGAGCTGGCAGTTTTAATCTGAACAGCTCTTAAAGCTGAGTGGATGGTTAGATGCATGATGGGCTAGTATTAAAAATAAATAAATAAATAAAGGTCTTTCCAGCATTTAGGTATAACAGTACTGTTTTTTTTTTTTAAAATCATCTTGCTGCAGTTATAAATTTGACTGCTAAATGAATGATAAAGAACTATATTAAAACTTGTTTTGTAAAATTTCTTCGTCATTTGAATATTGATTCAAAAATCGGTTTAAATCATAAATCAGATTTTTTTTTCTAAAATAAAATAAAAAAACTGGGATTTTTTTAGGCCATATGATGTTTCCCTACTTTAAAAGCAAGTAAATAAGGTTCCCTTTAAAATCACTTTAGTTGTCAATTACTAAAGCTTTTTTTTTTTACATCGTGTGAATGTTGTTGATTATAATGAGAGAACTTGAGTTTAATCGTGAGGACGTTTTATTTATTCTTTAGAGTTTCAAAGATTTAATCGTGCCGGTTTAATTTTATTCGTTTCTTGTTTTAGGCAAATTAGGCCTAAATAATGGGAACGAAATTATACAGTGCTTCACATTTAAACATGCAACAATTTCTTAATCAGTTTACAGACAAATGTCTTTTTCCCAATAAGTTATGTCAAAATAAAGGACAGGTAACGAATGACAAAAATGCATGTTGTTTTATTAAAGGAAAAAATATATTTATATTTAAAATATAAATTAAAATATAGACATAATATATTAAAATATTGACATTTTGCATATTAATCCATGTAGCCTACCCCCCTAAAATAGGCTACCACTTTAAATGCTCCGATGCAAAGTAAACCACAATTTCTTTTGAATAATATAACGGATAATTAATATAATATAAATAATACAGCACACCTTTTAAATGTGTCCAATCTAAAATATGGTTTAATACCATGTATCTTAGAAAATATAAGCACAGACTCAGGCACAGGCTTGACATTTATCCTGCTTGAATTCGTTCTAAGAAATGCACATAACTTCATAAATACCAAACTTTCATCTGTGAATATTAAATATTAAATATTTAAACTATAGTGTTTTTCTTTCGTTTTCTGAAGCAGTGACTGAAGCAGTCAAATGTAACACATCAGCAAGGCAAAACTGACTTCTATTTGCGAAAATGTGCTTTGATGCGCTTGTTTGATAACTTGTGGTTAAAGCGCCACTCAGCGGTCAAAAGCTGCAAATGCACTTTATAGACGGCGCGGCGGCGGTACCCGCGGCGGTAAAAGAGGCGTTTTCGATGTCTACTTAGTGTAGGATGATTTTACAGTGCAAAATACTGTCACGTTCGGTGTTATGGAAAACACAGGAGAGAGAACCAATTGCGAGTACGTCTTTAATAAAGGGAATTCCAAAGAGAATACACAGTCCAGGCAGGGTCAAAACCGGTAAATCCAAACATAACATTAAACAAGGCAAGGCAAGGCAAGGCAAGGCATTGACGGACATGAATTAACATTTAACATTAAACAAGGACTCCGTGACTAAGACTCAGACAGACCAGGTATAAATACACAAAAGGATGATGGGAAAACAGGAGACAGGTGGGGAACAATCAATTAACTAAACAAGGAGGAAGGTGACCAAATAAGGAGACAGGAAGTGATAAATGATAAACACTGGGGGAACTGAGGACACCTAGTGGAAACCCAGGGAACACAACCCAGACACTGTGACAGTACCCCCTTACTAAGGAGCGGCTCCCAGACGCTCCAAGACAGACACAAAACAGAGACCAGGAGGGAGGCGGACAGGTGGAGGCTCAGGGGGAGGGACGGAGGGCCAGACTAACAGAAAGGAACAGGGACCGACATTAACACAAAAACAAAAGGAGAGAAAAAAAAAAAAAACAACACGAAGCCCCCCAGGGCGGAGCAGAAGACCACCACACCCTTGTGGTCAAGGCCAGAGTCCTCCAGGGCGGAAGGGAAGACCACCACGTCCGTGTGGTCAGAGCGGAAGCCCCCCAGGGCGGAGCGGAAGACCACCACACCCTTGTGGTCAAGGCCAGAGTCCTCCAGGGTGGAGCAGATGACCACCACGCCCCTGTGGTCGATGCTGGAGTCCAACAGGGCGGAGCAGCAGACCACCCAGTGACTTGACTTAACTCTGAAAGTTCAACGGTGACTGGCCCTGACTCTGGAGAGGTCACTGGCACCTGACTCGACTCTGGAGAGTTCACTGGCCCCTGACTCGCCTCTGGAGGGTCAACTGGAACCTGACTCGACTCTGGACTGCCTGTGGAGACTTGAGACGCCTCGGCTTCGGGCACCGCCTCTGGAACGGACTCGGGCACTGCCTCGGTCACGGCCTCGGGAGCGGCCTCGGGCACCGCATCGGGAGCGGCCTCCACCTCGGCCTCGGGCACCGCCTCGGCCTCCGGAACAGCATCGGGCACCGCATCGGGCCCCGCCTCGGCCTCCGGAACAGCATCGGGTCCCGCCTCGGCATCGGGCACCGCCTCGGCCTCCGGAACAGCATCGGGCACCGCCTCGGCATCGGGCACCGCCTCGGCCTCCGGAACAGCATCGGGCACCGCCTCGGCATCGGGCACCGCCTCGGCCTCCGGAACAGCATCGGGCACCGTCTCGGCCTCCGGAACAGCATCGGGTACCGCCTCGGCCTCCGGAACAGCATCGTGCACCGCCTCGGCCTCCGGAACAGCATCGGGCACCGCCTCGGCCTCCGGAACAGCATCGGGCACCGCCTCGGCCTCCGGAACAGCATCGGGCACCGCCTCTGGATCGGGCACCGCCTCGGCCTCCGGAACAGCATCGGGCACCGCCTCGGCATCGGGCACCGCCTCGGCATCGGGCACCGCCTCGGCATCGGGCACCGCCTCGGCCTCTGGAACAGCATCGGGCACCGCCTCGGCCTCCGGAACAGCATCGGGCACCGCCTCGGTCTCCGGAACAGCATCGGGCACCGCCCCGGCATCGGGCACCGCCTCGGCATCGGGCACCGCCTCGGCCTCCGGAACAGCATCGGGCACCGCCTCGGCATCGGGCACCGCCTCGGCCTCCGGAACAGCATCGGGCACCGCCTCGGCTTCCGGAACAGCATCGGGCACCGCCTCGGCCTCCGGAACAGCATCGGGCACCGCCTCGGCCTCCGGAACAGCATCGGGCACCGCCTCGGCATCGGGCACCGCCTCGGCATCGGGCACCGCCTCGGCTTCGGGCACCGCCTCGGCCTCCGGAACAGCATCGGGCACCGCCTCGGCATTGGGCACCGCCTCGGCATCGGGCACCGCCTCGGCCTCCGGAACAGCATCGGGCCCCGCCTCGGCCTCCGGAACAGCATCGGGCCCCGCCTCGGCCTCCGGAACAGCATCGGGCCCCGCCTCGGCCTCCGGAACAGCATCGGGCCCCGCCTCGGCCTCCGGAACAGCATCGGGCACCGCCTCGGCCTCCGGAACAGCATCGGGCACCGCCTCGGGAACGTCCTCTGGGCCTTGAGGAACGGTAGACGCCTGTCTCCTCCTCCTCCGCCCTCTATGTTGGCGAGCCGGTGACACCTTATCTGGAGACTCAGGCGTTGAGTCGGCCATCTTGTGCTGTGGCCCCAAGCTGGCGGCCACCTTGTGCTGTGGCGCTGGGCTGGCGGCCACCTTGTGCTGTGGCGCTGGGCTGGCGGCCATCTTGTGCTGTGGCGCTGGGCTGGCGGCCATCTTGTGCTGTGGCTCTGGGCTGGCAGCCATCTTGTGCTGTGGCCCTGGATTGGCGGCCATCCTGAGCAGTGGTGCTGGGCTGGGGACCGCCCCACCGGAAGAGACCGGAGTGGCTGGGGCATTCCACAGAAGCCGATGCTGCACATAGTACACAAACTCCCAGTAGTCCAGTGTCTCTAAATGTACCATCTCCTCCTGAGACACTGGATCATCCAGCCCGCCGTTGAAGTAGTCCTTCAAGGCCGCATCGTTGTATCCCATACCCTCGGCCAGGGACCAGAACACCTGTGCCAGGGCACCCACCTCATTGCCCTCTTGGCGGAGAGCGATCAGCCGGAGATACTTAGCTCTCCGCTCCGCCATCTTGGCTGGGGAACGGGAAAAAGACAAACCGCTGGATCTCAGTGCGACGGAGTCCTTCTGTCACGTAGGGGATTCAAGAAACACGGAGAGATCCAAATGCAGGTATGTGGTTTATTTAGGGGCAATCCAAAAAGCTTACACAGTCCAGGCAGGGTCAAAACCGGTAAATCCAAACATAACATTAAACAAGGCAAGGCAAGGCAAGGCATTGACGGACATGAATTAACATTTAACATTAAACAAGGACTCCGTGACTAAGACTCAGACAGACCAGGTATAAATACACAAAAGGATGATGGGAAAACAGGAGACAGGTGGGGAACAATCAATTAACTAAACAAGGAGGAAGGTGACCAAATAAGGAGACAGGAAGTGATAAATGATAAACACTGGGGGAACTGAGGACACCTAGTGGAAACCCAGGGAACACAACCCAGACACTGTGACAAATACCTCATCAGATTGTCCTACCACTATAAAAATAAACATGTAGGATGATTTTACAGCGTAAAATACCTTATCAGATTGTCTTACCACTATAAAATAAACATGTAGGATGATTTTACAGTGCAAAATACCTTATTAAAATAAACAGGATGATTTTACAGTGCAAAATACCTTATCAGATTGTCCTACCACTGTACAATGAACATGTAGGATGATTTTACAGCGCAAAATACCTCATCAGATTGTCCTACCACTATAAAATAAACATGTAGGATGATTTTACAGCGCAAAATACCTTATCAGATTTTCCTACCTCTATAAAATAAACATGTAGGATGATTTTACAGCGCAAAATACCTTATCAGATTGTCCTACCACTATAAAATAAACATGTAGGATGATTTTGCAGCACAAAATACCTTATTAAAATAAACAGGATGATTTTACAGTGCAAAATACCTAATCAGATTTTCCTACCACTATAAAATAAACATGTAGGATGATTTTACAGCGCAAAATACCTCATCAGATTGTCCTACCACTATAAAATAAACATGTAGGATGATTTTACAGCGCAAAATACCTTATCAGATTGTCCTACCACTATAAAATAAACATGTAGGATGATTTTACAGCGCAAAATACTTTATCAGATTGTCCTACCACTGTACAATAAACATGTAGGATGATTTTACAGCGCAAAATACCTCATCAGATTGTCCTACCACTGTACAATAAACATGTAGGATAATTTTACAGCGCAAAATACCGCATCAGATTGCCCTACCACTGTACAGTAAACATGTAGGATGATTTTACAGCGCAAAATGCCTCATCAGATTGTCCTACCACTGTACAATAAACATGTAGGATGATTTTACAGCGCAAAATACCTTATTAAAATAAACAGGATGATTTTACAGTGCAAAATACCTCATCAGATTGTCCTGCCACTATAAAATAAACGTGTAGGATGATTTTACAGTGCACAATACCTCATCAGATTGTCCTACCACTGTACAATAAACATGTAGGATGATTTTACAGCGCAAAATACCTTATCTGATTGTCCTACCACTATAAAATAAACATGTAGGATGATTTTACAGTGCAAAATACCTTATCAGATTGTCCTACCACTATAAAATAAACATGTAGGATGATTTTACAGCGCAAAATACCTTATTAAAATAAACAGGATGATTTTACAGTGCAAAATACCTCATCAGTTTTTCCACCACTATAAAATAAACATGTAGGATAATTTTACAGCGAAACAATCCTTATTAAAATAAACCTAACTCAAGTTCCCCAACCATGTTGTGATCACCACCTTAAGACCCGACATCGTACTCTTGTCGGAGTCCACTAAACAAGTATTTCTGTTGGAGCTTACAGTCCCCTGGGAAGACCGCTTGGAAGAGGCCTTTGAGAGGAAGCTCGCCAAGTACGAGGGACTGGTCAGTGAGTGCAGACAAGCTGGATGGAGAGCTAGGTGTCTCCCAATAGAGGTAGGATGCAGGGGCTTTATAGCCCGATCCCTGGCCAGAGCCTTCAGCTTGTTAGGTATAGATGGGGTGAGGAGGAGAAGAGCCATCCGCAACACCAGTGAAGCAGCAGAGAAAGCCTCAAGATGGCTATTGCTAAAGAGAGGATGAGGAAAGAGAGAAGAGAGGAACATCACTGAAGATGTGTCCAGTAGCATCAGTAGATGTATTTGCACAGCATTTACAAATTCTCTTCCCTGATCTGAGAGCATTCTCTGGGGACAGCCATGTTTATAAATAAGGGAACAGAAATGTCTTACAACTTCAGCTGCTGTCTTTGCTTTTAAAGGAAAGGCCTCAACCCACTCTGAGATGTAGTCTGTAAAGATATATTGAAAGCCTTCTGCAGTTTTGGGTAATGGACCAGTTAAATCAATTCCAACAAGCTCCCAAACCATAGAAACCTATAAAATGCAAAGTAAGTTTAGTGTGTCTGTGAATGTATTTATATATGTGTGTGTTTATATATATTATCATATATCATATATATATATATATATATCAAAATGTTACTAGGTCAAAGACATTTAAGTGTCCGCATCAAAATAAATTTACAAAAGTGGTCTTATATACATAGAAAGCACATTTAATGAAAGTAAAGTTTCAACTTTAAAAAATTTAAATATGTTGGGAAAATAAAATGTCAAAATGTGGGTGAAATAATGTTCCATTGTAGAACAACATATGCTCTTATCCAGACATCGTCTCTTTCAGGGAAGACCATGCATTTTCCAACATGACAATGCCAGACCACATACTGCATCAGTTACAACATCATGGCTGCGTAGAAGAAGTATCCGGGTACTGAAATGGCCAGCCTGCAGTCCAGATCTTTCACCCATAGAAAACATTTGGTGCATCAAAGAGGAAGATGTGACAAAGAAGACCTAAGACAGTTGAGCAACTAGAAGCCTGTATTAGACAAGAATGGGACAACATTCCTATTCCTAAACTTGAGCAACTTGTCTCCTCAGTCCACAGACGTTTAAAGACTGTTATAAAAAGAAGAGAGGATGCTACACAGTGGTAAACATGGCCTTGTCCCAACTTTTTGGAGATGTGTTGATGCCATGAAATTTAAAATCATTTTTCCCCCCCTTAAAATGATACATTTTCTCAGTTTAAACATTTGATTTGTCATCTATGTTGTATTCTGAATAAATTATTGAAATTTGAAACTTCCACATCATTGCACTTTGTTTTTATTCACAATGTGCAGTGTCCCAACTTTTTTGGAATCGGGTTTCTAACAACCCTTTAGGTTGAATTTGAGTGCAAATCTACGAAGGTTCTGCCTTTTGTATCTATCATACCCTGATGGGTACGATCCCACTGACAGGAGATTACACAGTGATTCACTTATCTTCCATACCTGTATAAAAAAAAAAAAAAAACTCAAACTGAGAAAAGAGTAGCCTGAAAAAAGAATGTTTAGTAGAAGTCAGGTTAATGTTTTGTGTGAAATGAAAAAAAAAAAAAAAAAATTCAAACATGTCACTAGCATAAGCTGTTTTGTTTAACTTACTTAGATACTCAAGTATTTGTTCACAATAATTTTTAGGCTTTTCAAATTGAGTCATCTGAATAAACAATTGTACATGGGACAATATTGCACAAGTTCCCAGCATTCATTGCTGCTTGAAAACATTTTGTGTTCATTATTAAAATATTAGAATTGTTTTAAATTTTACTATCTTAATTTATGCTGCTGCTGTTGTCACTGTCAGTTAGCTGTCATGTGGATCAGAGTTCATATTTTTACTGATTTAAAATTGTTTGATCCTCACCATGGTTGAGAATCGTGTGCTTAGCTATGTGCATCTCATTGCAAATTAAATTAATGCTTGTGCTTATAAGCATAAATGCTTGTCTTTATTTACAAGATACAAGTACTATGTAGAAGGCTTTGAACAATTTACTTTAATTTTATCTATTTAAGAAAAAAAAGGATTATTATAGATGTTAAGCAGTGCAAAATTCTAGTGTCTTTGGTTGTTTAACACCTTTTTAAAAATTAAGTAGATTGACTTTTATTCAGATTATATGGTTATATATTTCATTTGCTAGTTAAGTTAATTTAGGTTGATCGAGTTCAATAGGTTGTCTATTTATTTATTTATGTAAGGTCAACTGTTTGTTTGATTTTGCAGTGTAACTATAATGGAGAAATTATTTTTTACATCAAAAATTTTTGAAATGGTTTACTAATCAGATTATCATATAACCTAACATATAGCCTAACTTTTCAATGAAAAATGATAACAAAGATGATCCCTGGTGCTAGCTGGTTAAGTAATGTGACATTAATCAGTTCTCATTACTACTAGCTGTCTCGGTATAATCAATACTAACAGAAATAGTCAAAAACTTACCTTACATGAAGAAATCCACGCGCGAGTAGTAAAAAATTATGGGCGTGTTGTTCAGCGTGACAAAAATGACGCAATATCGATGTGCGCATGCGCTGTATGCCCTTGTAGGAAAATCTGACGGGTAGGATAAAATGTCAGGACACCGGACACAAGTGGAGCGATCCAACAAAAGACAACAGACCCCAGTGATGGATACACGATCCCCATCAGTGAACTGATGCTCGTTCTGTTTATGATTAAATGAACTGATACTGTGTTCAGATGATTTGACACTGTAGTGTGATGTCATCAAGTTTAGACACCAGAGGGGTTACCAGGATGTCATGTTTGGGGGGGCATTTGGCTTGTTTGGGGGGGCAACATAATTGAAAAAATCGGCGCAAAATTAAGCTATACACAAAATCTGTTTTAGTGCATATCTTTTTCTAAACCAGGAACCCAGACTATAGGGCTATCACTTAAAGGTTAGTTAAACCAGGTCAACATTAATGATATGATGATGATATTATTATTATTAATTGACAGATTTATATATATAACAGATCATGGTGATTGCTTGATGATGAGTGACAGGTGTTTGCTTGTGAGAAGACGTGCTGAGTAGGCTAACCAGAAGGACAAGAGAGTTTTTGAAATTAATCTGAAGTCACATTTGTATAGACAAGAGGTAAATTAATTTTTATTAAAACACATTAGGAGTCTAAAGTTATAAGTGATACGGCCATTTTTTTTTAGGAGTTTCTCTTAAATTCGCCATAGGAGCTACTTGTAGCCTCTTCTAAGATTCTTTGTGAATGCGGCCCCAGGTAAAAAATTTTGATGCTCATTTGAACAGTTTGAGAACAGTATTTGAATGTTATTCTCTGGTTGTAAGTGGCTTTGGATAAAAGTGTCTGCTAAATGAATAAATGTAAATGTAAACATGTAGGCCTAGATAAAAGGAAACATATTAGGCTACAGGGAGTCAGGAGACCAACAGAGTTTAAATAAAAGCTATTTTTGTGAAACTATAAGAATTAGCAGAGGCAACATAACATTTTTTTTATATATAGTTTTTTTATTTAATTTTTTATTATTATTAGTAGTAGTTGTGCTTGCCATATAGGCAAATAATAATATTATTTTACCCTTTTTGTGAACTATATTATAGTACTTATTCAAGGATTTCATCAGGTACCTGATACATCCAGTGTATCCTATCTACAGGACCAGTCTGCGGCTAGTCTTGGCAAATTCAAAAACAAATTGATTCATGTCCAGACCTTTTGTGATTTTTTTTTTCGTGTGCCAAAATGACCAAATCTCTTTTCCTTGTATGCAGCATTGATCTTCGGAGAGGGGTGAGAATGCGAATGCGGGGTGAAAAAGAACTTTCACATGCAGCTTAGGACACATGATGAGTGCTGTGACATACAGCTTATGCAAAATGGGGAAGGCCTCTTTGTACTGCTGAATGCACTTGCATACTTCAGAGAGGTTAGCATCAGTGGACAGTTTACTGAGCAACATTGCTTTTGCCACAGCAATTTCATTTTGCAAGGTCATAGTATTTTGCTCTGTGTCTGCAAGCACTTGTAGTGGCTTCAGGAGAGAAGGGTCCAGTAAAGACGCTGATTTTGGTAGGAGAAATGATGTTGCCCTCATTAAATCAACATTTCTTTGAGAGAATCTTGTATACATCTCCACAATAGCCCTGTCAAGGATGTTGAACATAGCCATTTTAAAAGTCTGATTAGGAGCAGTTTGGTCATCAGAGTCACCACCATGCCCTATTGTAGACAAGATAACAGAACTGACAAGTTGTGAATTAACTATCCGTCTCCTTTTAGGTGGGTTGGTAGGCCTATTTCCACACTGAGAGAAATGCTCCCCCCAGAATGAGTCGCATCGCATCTACTTCAGTGTGACCAGGGAAGCTGTCACCACTTCTCCTGCAGTGCACAAATCCACTGTTTCTGACTGCAGAATTGAATTGGCTGGCTTCAGCGCACCAAGCACATGCAGAAGAAATTTGCCAGTGTCAAAGAAGTTCTGTCTGTTAAGCTGGGTCAAAAGACCACATGCCTCTGTGTTAATGTCAAATGGAGCAAATGGAGTCATCCTCTGCTATCTCATACAGAAGCCTTCTAATGACATCCTCATTGTGAACAATAGACTTGGTGACATCATAATGACTGGTCCAGTGAATTTCTATTAGTCTTTTCAGTGTGGGTGTACTGTATCTATTTGCAACATAATGTCTTCGACAAAATGTGTTCAGTGAACTGGACCAGTCAAAGAACTTTTTTTGCCACAGGTTCTGTATGCATTGCATGTACCACTGCCAAATGGAGTTGGTGGTTGTAGCAGTGCACATATGGGATATCTTTACCCACTTTGTTTTGCAGCAAAGCCTGCACACCGCCCCTCACTCCTGACATGACAGAAGCACCATCATAACACTGAGACACTAAATTGTCACCACTGTAACCCAGGTCAGACAGATTAGACAGAATTTGGTCACACACATACTCCGCATCAAGCTGATTCAATTCAATGAGGCCGATTAGGTGTTCCTCTGGGATCGAGTTGCGGACAAATCTAATGATGACTGACAATTCTCAATGTTACACCGATCCCTGGTACCATCACTTTTAATACCAAGGCCAGGAGAGTCGGCCTCCTCATATTTGGTCTGGATGTCTTTTAGTACCATTTTGGCAAGAGTTTGAATTATCTCCTTCTGAATCAAATTGGACGTGTATTTTGCGTTTTCGGGAATGCTTTTTGCAATCTCTGCGAGTTTAGGGTCTTTTTGGAGGGTGTAGTCAAATAGCCGAATTAAAAGACCTTCCTCATCCACACCCCCGTGATGGTGCCCACGTAGAGCAAGTTCATGAACAGCCAGAAACTGAATAACTTCCCCAATACTTTTTACATAATATCTGTATTTTTCTATGTGAGTTTGACCAAGCTGGTGAATGATGGTATTATCGGTCTCTGTCCGGCATGTTTCTGAAAACCGCTGTTTTTTATCAGCGCTTTTTTCCAATTGGTGTAGTCTACTTTTGTGAATGCGTCATCTCTTTCAGAATTGGAGACACTAAATTTACGACAGGGAAAGCAAAAGCTGGCATCACGTAAGATAGAATATTTGAGCCATGGTCGAGACTGATACCAGCCCGCATTGAAACACCTGAGAGCCTGTCCAAATGGGCGCTTAGGATAGCTACTTAGCTTGGGCTGGGATGGGCTATACAAATCTAAGTCAGGGGGACCAGACACATTAGAGCTGGAGGAGGATAGTCTGTTTTGAGAAGGGCAGAATGTTGCTGGCTTCGACACAGATGCAGATGTGGAGGATGGTGCATGTGGATTTTGTGGAGGACATGCGTTTGGAGGATTTACTATTGTGGATGCAACAAGGCTCTGCTTGGTGTTGGAAGCAGAGGTACTGGGCTTGTCAGAGGCAGCATGTTCACTGTTGCTAGCAGGTGTGCTGAGCTCAACAGAGGCAGCTTGCATGGAGGGTGGAGGACAAGGTGCCTGTTTTTTAATGAGCCACTTGTGCATTTTTTTTTATGTTTAATAAAAACTGGTCTAATTATTATATCCAAAAGCCTACTTTATTGACTTCAGTGCCAACTTCAGTGACTAGAGACTAGCAACGTAAGTGGCTACCAGCTGGCTAAGCAGCTAGGGTATATTAACCAACAAATTAACAGCCTGCTAAAATGACAAAGTGCAAACAAAACTTAAGTGTTCAACTACAAGACTTTCCGGAAAAGCTTATAAGTACACACTAGCATTAAATGAGCAAATAACAAAGTTGTGAGCAGTGAGCCTTTTAACACGAGCTGCCAACAGATTCAAAATTTATATCGTCTGTGTGCAAAGTGACTGTGACACACCCCCAATAACGGCCAATAGAAAAGCAATAGGCAATTTTTTTTTTAATGAACTTTGGGACTGTTCGTTTTTTATTAAAGGGGCTACTGGAGGAGTTTTGTTTGTACTGGCTACTGTATACAGGACACCAGGGCACCATACAGACTTTATTAAAGAGTTTGGTGATTTTACATCCGAGTTAGTTCTGGCTGCAGATAAAGGTTTAATAGTTGGTGATTTTAATATCCATGTTGATAATGAAAAAGATGCATTGGGATCAGCATTTATAGACTTTCTGAACTCTATTGGGGTTAGACAACACGTTTCAGGACCTACTCATTGTCGAAATCATACTCTAGATTTAATACTGTCACATGGAATTGATGTTGATAGTGTTGAAATTATGCAGCCAAGTGATGATATCTCAGATCATTATTTAGTTTTGTGCAAACTTCATATAGCCAAAATTGTAAATTCTACGCTTTTTAAGTTATCTTCCTGATGTATCCAAATTCCTTAGCATATCCAAAACCTCAGAACAACTTGATGATGTAACAGAAACTATGGACTCTCTCTTTTCTAGCACTTTAAATACAGTTGCTCCTTTACGCTTAAGGAAGGTTAAGGAAAACAGTTTGACACCATGGTATAATGAGCATACTCGCACCCTAAAGAGAGCAGAACGAAAAATGGAGCGCAGCTTGAGGAAAACAAAACTAGAGGTATTTCGTATTGCTTGGCGGGAAAGTAACCTATCCTACGGATGTGACGTTTCGATGGAGGAAAGGAGGCAAATGCAAGTATAGAATATTTATTAAAGATGAGTAATGATGAGGAGATGCTGGTGGGTGATGCAGGGACCTCGACGGCAGCACAGACAGGTGAGTAGGTGTTTGAGTGCGCTGGTGGAGGTGGTGGTGGTGAGAGATCCGTGATGATGACAGTAATCCTAGGTTGACCGAACAGGAACAAGACACGAAGCAGTAGAACTGGAGGACGAACAGACATGAACCACGGAGAGCCTCAAACAACGATCTGACAAACAAGAGACAAAAGACAGGGCATTAAGTAGGCTGGTGGAATGAGCTGCAGCAACGGTAACACCCACATGAAACAATCAACATGACGTAACATGAGACGAGCAGGAGACGGTGCATTCATGAACCGTGACAACAGAAAAGCATTAAAAACTGCTAGATTACTTTTCTTCTCTTTTAGAAGAAAACAAACATAACCCCAGGTATTTATTCAATACATTGGCTAAATAAATGAAAAAAAGCCTCAACAAGTGTTGACATTTCCCAACACCACAGCAGTAATGACTTTATGAACTACTTTACTTCTAAAATCGATACTATTAGAGATAAAATTGCAACCATTCAGCCGTCAGCTACAGTATCGCATCAGACAGTGCACTATAGACCCCCTGAGGAACAGTTCCACTCATTATCTACTATAGGAGAGGAAGAATTGTATAAACTTGTTAAATCATCCAAACCAACAACATGTATGTTAGACCCTATACCATCTAAGCTCCTAAAAGAGGTGCTTCCAGAAGTCCTAGATCCTCTTCTGACTATTATTAATTCCTCATTGTCATTAGGATATGTCCCCAAAACCTTCAAACTGGCTGTTATTAAGCCTCCCATCAAAAAACCACAACTTGACCCCAAAGAACTAGTTAATTATAGACCAATCTCGAATCTCCCTTTTCTGTCCAAGATAAAAAGGTGGTATCCTCACAAGTATATTCCTTCTTGATAAAAAAAGGTATATGTGAGGATTTCCATAGTACTGAGACTGCTCTCCTTAGAGTTACATATGATCTGCTCTTATCATCTGATCGTGGGTGTATTTCTTTATTAGTTTTATTGGATCTTAGTGCTGCGTTTGACACAATTGACCACAACATTCTTTTGCATAGACTTGAACACTTTGTTGGCATTAATTTAAGTGCATTAGCATGGTTTAAATCGTACTTATATGACCGCCATCAGTTCGTAGCAGTGAATGAAGATGTATCATATCGATCACAAGTGCAGTATGGAGTACTGTACCTCAAGGCTCAGTACTAGGGCCGCTACTCTTCACGCTTTATATGTTACCCTTGGTAGATATCATCAGGAAACATGGTGTTAGCTTTCACTGTTATGCTAATGATACTCAGCTCTATTTTTCTTCACGGCCCGGTGAAACACACCAATTTGAAAAACTAATGGAATGCATAGTCGATATAAAAAACTGGATGACGAGTAATTTCTTACTGCTAAATTCTGAAAAAACAGAAGTGTTAATTATAGGACCTAAAAACTCGTAAAACTCTTGTAATAACCTAGAACACTGTCTAAGACTTGATGGTTGCTCTGTCAATTCTTCGTCATCAGTTAGGAACCTAGGTGTGCTATTTGATCGCAATCTTTCCTTAGAAAGCCACGTTTCTAGCATTTGTAAAACTGCATTTTTTCCAAATCAAAAATATATCTAAATTACGGCCTATACTCTCAATGTCAAATGCAGAAATGTTAATCCATGCATTTATGATCTCAAGGTTAGATTATTGTAATGCTTTATTGGGTGGTTGTTCTGCATGCTTAGTAAACAAACTACAGCTAGTCCAAAATGCAGCAGCAAGAGTTCTTACTAGAACCAGGAAGTATGACCATATTAGCCCGGTCCTGTCAACACTGCACTGGCTCCCTATCAAACATCGTATAGATTTTAAAATATTGCTTATTACTTATAAAGCCCTGAATGGTTTAGCACCTCAGTATTTGAATGAGCTCCTTTTACATTATAATCCTCTACGTCCGCTACGTTATCAAAACTCAGGCAATTTGATAATACCTAGAATAGCAAAATCAACTGCGGGCGGCAGATCCTTTTCCTATTTGGCGCCTAAACTCTGGAATAACCTACCTAACATTGTTCGGGAGGCAGACACACTCTTGCAGTTTAAATCTAGATTAAAGACCCATCTCTTTAACCTGGCTTACACATAACATACTAATATGCTTTTAATATCCAAATAGGTTAAAGGATTTTTAGGCTGTATTAATTAGGTAAACCGGAACCGGGAACACTTCACATAACACCCTCTGAACTTGCTACATCATTAGAAGAATGGCATCTACGCTAATATTTGTCTTTTTCTCTCTAATTCCGAGGTCACCGTAGCTGCTAGATCCAGTCTGTATCCAGATCAGAGGGTCACTGCACTCACCCGGATCCAGTACGTATCCAGACTAGATGGTGGATCAGCACCTAGAAAGGACCTCTACTGCCCTGAAAGACAGCGGAGACCAGGACAACTAGAAAAACTGGACAGAGGAACAGTGTTTACTGTTAGCCCAGTTAGTGGATGAACACAAGGCCATTCTTAAAGGAAAATTTGGGCGGGGTGTCACAGCAAGGGGTGTCACATAAGCCTGCTATATTCATAAATGCAGTTTTTTGAGCCTGCAAGGTGGGAAGGTCCAGTGGAAACAAAATGAAATGCGACACAAGATGTTCTGAAAGTGCTGTAATTGTTTGTGTGATCACTCTGCTTACAGGTTGTGACAGACCCAAATCATCACTATTGCATTGTTGCATTTTCCCAGTTGCCAAATATCGTAATGTAGTGATTACTTTAATTTCTGGCGCTATGGCATTTCTGTCCTGTGTCTGAGATGTTAGCACGACTCTAATAAGATCAGTCACAAACATTATCCCTGCACGATCTAATCTATAGCGTCTTATTAACTCACTGTCATCCATTGTCTGCAACACATTTCTTCTGCCTCTTCGTCTTTCTGCCATTTTCTCCTCTGCTAAAGAAACTCTTAAGCCTCTTAAAAGTCCTCGTCTGTGCTCCTAACAAGTTTGACCATTAGACCTTTTTTAAGGGTTAAGATGCTTTCTGAATTACTTTTTTCTTTACTAGGATTTTTTCTTAATTTTAAGAGTAAACGCCCACATTTCTAAGAATTTTCTTAGAATTTTGTCACTAGGAGCTACTTTTTGCATTAAGATTCTTTATGAATACGGGCCCTGGTTTCGTCTGGTCAGAGGAGAACTGGCCCCCCAAGCGAGCCTGGTTTCTCCCAAGGTTTTTTCTCCATTCTGTCACCGATGGAGTTTCGGTTCCTTGCCGCTGTCGCCTCTGGCTTGCTTAGTTGGGGTCACTTCATCTACAGCGATATCGTTGACTTGATTGCAAATAAATGCACAGACACAATTTAACTGAACAGAGATGACATCACTGAATTCAATGATGAACTGCCTTTAACTATCATTTTGCATTATTGACACAATGTTTTCCTAATGAATGTTGTTCAGTTGCTTTGACACAATGTATTTAGTTTAAAGCGCTATATAAATAAAGGTGACTTGACTTTTGAGATCTATATTCAAAATAGACTTAGATAAATGTATTTAATTAAATACTACTATTTTTTTTGGTCATCTTTTTTATTTAAGACCAGGGTAAAGCAAGGAAAACTACAATTTACCATAGACAGTAAAATAAATGGACACAGCGACCCCATTGGATTCAACGGTGACAAATGAAGTAAATTAGAAGCACTTACTTCCTGGGGGTCGGGCGTACTGCGCAGACTCAAACTGAGCTTGATGACGTAGATGTCGTGAGCAGCCTTTAAAACTTCTAAATCGCTGTGCCAAGAGAAATCTGAATCACCCACCGAATCTTGCAGAGAAGGCGAGCGTGAACAGGATCAAATTTTAGTAAGTATTCTGATTAATTATCTCCCTTGACTTTATGCCTCCACGTCCCCCCGATAGCCTCATAGACAGTAAAAGATTGCCTGCGAGCTTCTCCTCCTGTCCATACGGTAATTTCTCTACTGTGCGACAGAGAGTCGCTGGTTATGACGCAATCGTTAGCCTATTTTTTACAAAAACTGCTTCTACGGGACCATAACGTAAGATACAAGGTAATGGAGCCTTTTATACATTTTCGTGTTTCTTTAGAAATAATTAATGGGCAAATGGAGTCTTAAAACGCCTCAGATGTAAAGTTATTCGCTGTCAAAGTGACGCCAAAATGATATGAAAAAAATATGAAATATATGTGCCCCCCTGCAATTTACCTCAAAGAGGCGGCATAATGAACGACGTCTCATTCGTGGAGGTGGAAAAACATGTTCTTTGTGAAATGCAAGATTTATTTTTATTTATTTTTTATTTATTATATAGAAGTAATGCATTTAATAATTTGTTGATTAAATTGGATTTAAACATGAATGCATCTATTAAAGAGTGTATATGTGTACAAGAAGAATCGCAATGCTGACAAAACTTTTTTTTTATATAAAAATTGCTGACAACTTCTGGATTTGGAAAAAAAAAATGTGAGTATGTGTTTCTGGTACAGTCGCGGATCAGTTAGCCAACAAACTGCAAACGCAGCATGTGTGAAAGCACTATAGGGCGGACAGCTCCTGTACCGCATACGCACTGTACACGGCTTTCTCTTACACATCACACTCCACTGTTATGGTGGCCATTTCAGTAGATTTACTCACTAACATGTTGTGGAAACACATTAAGCATGGAAACTAAGATATGGTAGTATCGTGCGCCACAGCGCACATTCTATCAGCTGCAGTTCTGGCGCCTCAGTCCCAATACTGTAAAACTCGACTCAACTCAAATGTTTGCTTGATTAATGAGAATAATCACCCATTCAATTGATAAATTAACTGCTAGTTAAAGATGTAAAGGCAACGGAACTACTATAGTATTAATTAAAAATAAACTGACATTAGGAATCAATCTCTTGCTTTCTATATGCGTGTTAACAATTCAGCAGCAAATGAAAACTGACCCCAGGATGTTTTTTTTCCAAAAAAAGATTTTTACTTCGATTTCAGTTTAATAAGAAATAACTGAAGTCACATAAATCACTGTTAACACAACTTACTTATATTACACTGCTCATTTGTATCACATTCCTCACTTACATTACACTGCTTAAATAACTCCCTTATACTGCTCCCATACTATCCATATGCATCTTTGCTCTTTCGTGTTTTTCACATTCTCCGAGAGATGATGCATTTTGGTGACACCTGTAGTCGTACATGCGATGTCCGTCACACTCTCGCGATAGTACAAAATGCAGCGGTAAATTAGCAGAATAAAGCAGCTACTTGGCAGCCTATTAGGCCGCTGACACACTGGCTGCATGGCGTCTCTGCTGCGTGTCAGGAGCGTGGCGGCTGCCTCGCGTTTTCTGTGTCTTTACACACCAGAACCGTGCCTGACTGGCACTGGTGCACTGCTGCTGCTGTAGGTGACATAGAGGGAGGCCGCCGACAGACCAGGCTCTTGTCTTCATGACAACAATATCAACTTTTTTTTACACACCTACACCTACGCCTACTGATAAAGGACACTGTCAACAGTAGGGGAGAGTGGGGTGATTTGTGCAGGGGGGAAGTAGTTCCACCCCTTGTTTCTGGAAAACCATTGAAGAAATTGGTCATGTGACCACATGATTTTTAAAAGCCATCCATTTTACTCATCCTCAGTAGTAGTATATATTCTACTGCTTATGTCATGATGATTTATGACTTTGACCTTTGACCTTTTGACAGTTTGAACTTCCGGTGACCTTATGATGGATGGGTTGAACTTCCGGAATGAGTTCAGGGGCTAACCTATGACCCTTTCCCACGCATCGATCATGTGGTTTTGACAGAAAGTTTTACCCTATTGACCTAGTTAGTTCTAAATTATATATTTTGACGGATAGTTTAAAAGGTAAAGGAAACACTCCCCACGCATCGATCAAGTGGTTTTGACAGAAAGTTTTACCCTATTGACCTAGTTAGTTCTAAATCATGGTTTTAGGAAACCCTCCCGATGCATCGATCATGTGGTTTTGAAAGAAACTGTTTGAACTTTGTGTCAGTTAGCTTGTTTGAAGTTTGTGTCAGCTAACTTGTTTGAACTTTATCCCAGTTATACGGTTATGTGTGTGTGTCTCCCCTCCCATTACATTCCTGAGCCGTGTATAAATGGGATCGGTGTGTTCTACGTTTATATATAAAACATTATATAATTTATATAATATAATAATTATGCTAAAGTTGGAAACATTTTAGTTATTTCATATATGTGACATTCAGTTATTTCACATTTATATATAAAACATTCTATAATTTATATAATATTTATATAATTTATATAATATAATAATTATCATGCTAAAGTTGAAAACATTTTAGTTATTTCATATATGAGACATTCAGTTATTTCACATTTATATATAAAACATTCTATAATTTATATAATATAATTAATTAAAGGTTTAAAAAACATTTTAGTTATTTCATATATGTGATATTCAGTTATCTCACATTTATATATAAAACATTCTATAATTTATATAATATAATTATCATGCTAAAGTTGAAAAAGAAATACATTTAAGTTATTTCACATTTATATATAAAACATTCTATAATTTATATAATATAATTATCATGCTAAAGTTGAAAAAGAAATACATTTAAGTTATTTCACATTTATATATAAAACATTCTATAATTTATATAATATAATTATCATGCTAAAGTTGAAAAAGAAATACATTTAAGTTATTTCACATTTATATATAAAACATTCTATAATTTATATAATATAATAATTATCATGCTAAAGCTGAAAACATTTTAGTTATTTCATATATGTGACATTGTTATTTCACATATATATATATATATATATAAAACATTATATAATTTATATGATATAATTAATTATGCTAAGGTTGAAAAACATTTCAGTTATTTCACATTTATATATAAAACAGCCTATAATTTATATAATATAATAATTATCATGCTAAAGTTGAAAACATTTTAGTTATTTCACATTTATATATAAAACATTCTATAATTTATATAATATTTATATAATTTATATAATATAATTATCATGCTAAAGTTGAAAAACATGCCGTTCTTTATATTCTATCTTTTATATAATATACATAATCTGAAAGCAATTTAACTAAGGTTGAAAAACATTGTGTTCTTTTAAAAAGGTTATAAATGAAACGTTTATAAAAAATATACTGAAACCGACTGTTTCAGATAAAACAAGATCCATTTTTTAGAGGGGCAGAAGAAGCTGTTTTCATATCAGCTTTGATCCTGACCCTCTGTGTCCCACTGTCTACGTCTGCACGCTACAGTGCACACTCGTCCGAATTTACTACAAAATCACAATATCTTCAAAGCCATTGCTAATTAAAACTAACGTATCTCAGGCAGGAATACCGTGTTTTGACAGTTTTCTGACGGTTCACCTATGAATTACGGTTGGTGCGCGGCTAGCATCTCTTGTACCCCTCTCTCTCTCTCTCTCTCTCTCTCCCTCTCATACATTCATTCGTCTCCAAGTCTTATTTTCTTCTTTTAATGAATATAAACACATTATACATTCGCAAACAATATAAAACAAAACATTTACATTAGTTTTAGTCATCACTAAAAATATACATTTTACCAGGATCGGGGAAAAAATATATAATTAAACAGAACAAAGAATATGGTCTATTGAGGAACCCGGATGTGTCGTTGACACAATTCAGTTAAATTCATTTCACATTAATCGTTGCAAAACATTTTCTATATTATATTTAAAACCTTTTATATCCATCTTTATATCATATCTTTTTCAGTTTAACCGTACACCTACAGTACCACCACACACTAAAATGCTGCATGCACGTACATTTTTTTAATTAAATTTAGTTTTTAAGCGATCTGAATTGTGACTACCCTATACATTTAATCATAAACCACACGTACCGTGTTATATCACTATAATATCCATTCCACTATACAATTTTGTATTCTGATAAACCAAATAAATAAGCGGACATACGCATGAACATATCAAGTTAAAAAGAGACTTATCTCTATTTTAAAAAAATATGAACACACGTTTTAAACAAGTATTCATCATGTTTATAAAACACATCGCAGTAACAGACATGTTACTAAACCAAACCAAATCGTTTATCGTACATTTTTAATCAAGTATTCAACATATACTTATAACACCAATGTCTGGGGGGGGGGGGGGGGGGGGGGGGGTCAGGGGGCAAAATACCTCCAGTCACCCCAAAACCCACTCAGACTATACTAAGACAAAGTATAACTTAAAAAAAAGATCACTTATTTTAAATGTGATAGCATAGTATATAAAATAAACATTTCTGATGATACATATAAAAAATATCCCTTACATTTTTAATGTCCCAATGAAATATGTGAAATATTTAATGAAATATCCCAAAATAAAATAATACGACTTAAAAAAATAAAAGTAAAATGTTTAAATCATAAACAGAATCTCACAGGTCCAAGTTGGGGTATTCTCCTGTATGTGAGACCTGAGGGGGGTGCTTCACACACCCCGCGCGCGGCGAGGGTGGAGTTCCAGACCGCGTGATCTAAGCCAGAGGGGTACATTATTTCAAAGTTAACATTAATGTAATGTTTGAATAATCAGTACCCTCACTACATCTGATGTAATTCATTACATCTGTTTAAATGTTTCTTAATTCAACAAAATGATGATATATATTACCTAAAATATTTAGATTTTTATATAATATTATATAATAATTATTTATATCATATCATATATATAATTATATTATATTAGATGCGTTATGCATTAATCACTTTAGATTCTTTGAAGTTCTTATTTTTTGCATGATCTTCAAAGTTTTTAATACCATCTTTCTGTCTCCCTCTCCCTCTCTCACACGGACACACTGACACACACACACACACACACACACACACACACACACACACACACACAGACAATGAAACATGATGCCAAAGTCTTTCTGTATGTTTTAAAAATAATTGTATTTAAAATGCTTTAAATGTATGCTAAATTTGTTTGTCGCAGCATAGACTGTGAAGTTTAGATGAAGTTGATTGATCTTTTAGAAGAATTCTTTCAGAGAAAGACCCTCGATCGTATTCACCCATTAAAGATGGTTCAGGAGAGATGGGTTTCTGGACCCACGCATCCTAGAGATGTAATTTATGTGCGTTGCTACGGTCGTAAACCTTTCACATATCCTACATAATTGAAATAATTTAATAAATGTTTTTTTAATACAACCCGAATTCCAGAAAAGTTGGGACGTTTTTTAAATTTTAATAAAATGAAAACTAAAGGACTTTCAAATCACATGAGCCAATATTTTATTCACATAGGAACATAGATAACGTAGCAAATGTTTAAACTGTTTAAATTTTACACTTTTATCCACTTAATTAGCTCATTTAAAATTTAATGCCTGCTACAGGTCTCAAAAAAGTTGGCACGGGGGCAACAAATGGCTAAAAAAGCAAGCAGTTTTGAAAAGATTCAGCTGGGAGAATATCTAGTGATTAATTAAGTTAATTGATATCAGGTCTGTAACATGATTAGCTATAAAAGCTTTGTCTTAGAGAAGCAGAGTCTCTCAGAAAAAAAAGTGAAAGTGAAAGTGAAGTGACATTCAGCCAAGTATGGTGACCCATACTCAGAATTTGTGCTCTGTATTTAACCCATCCGAAGTGCACACACACAGAGCAGTGAACACACACACACTGTGAGCACACACCCGGAGCAGTGGGCAGCCATTTATGCTGCAGCGCCCGGGGAGCAGTTGGGGGTTCGATGCCTTGCTCAAGGGCACCTAAGTCGTGGTATTGAAGGTGGAGAGAGAACTGTACATGCACTCCCCCCACCCACAATTCCTGCCGGCCCGGGACTCGAACTCACAACCTTTCGATTGGGAGTCCGACTCTCTAACCATTAGGCCACGACTTCCCCTTCCTTTAAGGGGAAGTAAAGATGGGCAGAGGCTCTCCAATCTGTGAAAGACTGCGTAAAAAAATTGTGGAAAACTTTAAAAACAATGTTCCTCAACGTCAAATTGCAAAGGCTTTGCAAATCTCATCATCTACAGTGCATAACATCATCAAAAGATTCAGAGAAACTGGAGAAATCTCTGTGCGTAAGGGACAAGGCTGGAGACCTTTATTGGATGTCCGTGGTCTTCGGGCTCTCAGACGACACTGCATCACTCATCGGCATGATTGTGTCAATGACATTACTAAATGGGCCCAGGAATACTTTCAGAAACCACTGTTGGTAAACACAATCCGCCGTGCCATCAGCAGATGCCAACTAAAGCTCTATCATGCAAAAAGGAAGCCATATGTGAACATGGTCCAGAAGCGCCGTCGTGTCCTGTGGGCCAGGGCTCATTTAAATGGACTATTTCAAAGTGGAATAGTGTTTTATGGTCAGACGAGTCCAAATTTGACATTCTTGTTGGAAATCACGGATGCTGTGTCCTCCGGGCTAAAGAGGAGGGAGACCTTCCAGCATGTTATCAGCATTCAGTTCAAAAGCCAGCATCTCTGATGGTATGGGGGTGCATAAGTGCATACGGTATGGGCAGCTTGCATGTTTTGGAAGGCTCTGTGAATGCTGAAAGGTATATAAAGGTTTTAGAGCAACATATGCTTCCCTCCAAACAACGTCTATTTCAGGGAAGGCCTTGTTTATTTCAGCAGGACAATGCAAAACCACATACTGCAGCTATAACAACAGCATGGCTTCGTCGTAGAAGAGTCCGGGTGCTAACCTGGCCTGCCTGCAGTCCAGATCTTTCACCTATAGAGAACATTTGGCGCATCATTAAACGAAAAATACGTCAAAGACGACCACGAACTCTTTAGCAGCTGGAAATCTATATAAGGCAAGAATGGGACCAAATTCCAACAGCAAAACTCCAGCAACTCATAGCCTCAATGCCCAGACGTCTTTAAACTGTTTTGAAAAGAAAAGGAGATGCTACACCATGGTAAACATGCCCCGTCCCAACTATTTTGAGACCTGTAGCAGAAATCAAAATTGAAATGAGCTCATTTTGTGCATAAAATTGTAAACTTTCTCAGTTTAAACATTTGCTATGTTATCTATGTTCTATTGTGAATAAAATATTGGCTCATGTGATTTGAAAGTCTTTTAGTTTTCATTTTATTAAAATTTAAAAAAACGTCCCAACTTTTCCGGAATTCGGGTTGTATATCAGGAATGGAAAACTTGTGTTTTGTAATCTGTGTTGTGTAGTTTACCATTAAACACATGAATGGAATGGGTTCTTAAAATGTGATCACTAGAAACATAACAATTGCCAAAATTTGTTCTTTTAAAAAAAATCTTTTTTTTTTTTTTTTTTTTTTTTACTGTCTTAGTTACTGATCCATGGCAGGTGGTAAAGCGGTACAAATCAGTCCTAGAGATTTTCAAAAGAGGAAGCAACATGGCAGAAGCTTTCCGGAAGTATGGTGTTGACCGGAACACAATCGTGCAGAGTGCAGCTATTGCTGAACTGGCGATTGCAGCACCAGAGAAATATGCAGAAATCCATGAAAAACAGGAAAAGGGAGAGAAATGATCAAACATAACCCAGAAATGTCAAGACGCAATCATGGCCGATGAGAACATTGCAAACATAATACAAACAATGAAAATGGATGGGAAGTTGCTTCCGATAAGAAAATAGTCAATTTTCATGTTATAAAAAGTCGCTAAAAAAAAAGAACCATATACGTGTTTTCCATGTTTATTAAAATAATATATTTTGCCTTGTTTAGGCCTGAATTGATAGGGCAGCACATTTTGTTTCGTCCTTAAAAATTTTGTTTTGTATGTTTTGTTCTGGCAAAGATTGCCAATGTTGACCAGTTCTGATAATGTAATAAAGAGGTCTTTTCTCAACATCCTGAAAATGTTAATAATGAATGGCTTTCACACATTTAAAGTGTAACTAAACCCCTGCTCAGAGCCTGACTCCACCCACTGACAATATTTGAAAAATGCTGAAAAGTGGGCAGATCACAGCGGAGATAGAGGGGACGAACCTAGGGCGGGGCTGAGCGAGTGCGGCGTGATCCTGAGACCCGCAGTGACGGATTGATTGACAGCTGCTGTCAGAGACGCTAAAATGGAGAGTGACTGTAATGACGCAAGTAGCTTTGCAACAGAGCGATCATTTGAAGTAGAGGACTTTTCTCCCCCACTTTTACCTGAAGTGGAGGGTGTTGAGGTGTCTGTTCATATCAATTCGAGCCGCTGGCTCAAACTGCGGTCTTACCTCCCGAACTGCGTCGCTTTTCAGCGCGAGCTGTGTGGAGAAGCCCATTTCCACCTCCATTGCATTGGAGAAGCAATCCCGTGTAAAACGCAGTTTGCACACTCGAGCTCTAGGCGGGAACTTGCAGTCTTCCAGGCCAAATGCATGCAACCACTGGCGCTTAATTTTAAAGTCTGCTTGTAAACTATGCAGTCCAGCAGTGCTGTCGCAACCAGCAACACACCTCCGTACCATCCTGACCACTGTACTAAATACAGATAAATCTACGCTAACTTGAAGATCTAAATAACTATATAATTGCTATGCTAAATAGATGCTATAATAGTCTATCCTGGTCGTTACCAATACTCGCAATTCCAGCTCCTGACTCACTACAGTGATTTTGATGGTTTTATACTGCCAAGGGCGTGGTAGCTCGTACCAAGGGGTGTGGTGAGCTGGAAACTGCTTACGTCACCTGCCACCGCTTACGTCACTTGCCACCACAACATCCAATAGGAAAAATCAACTGCAGTAGCCACCGTTCAACTTGAAGAGGGCAGCACTCACAAGTTTTTACACCATATATTGTAGAATTAAAACACTTTATACTCAAATGTCAAAAAAGTTACTCGAATCAATGAACAGCACTAATAAAGCCCCATTCTTATAGATCATTAACTAAAAAAAGTTGGTTTAGGGTTTAGTTACTCTTTAAGGTCCGATAAATTAAATATTGACTGTTTACGTACCTACAAATATTACTAACACATCAGTTAATGCTGAAATAGTGTACACGATAAGGTTTATAAATACCATCAATAAATGCTTTATTAATGGTAAGTCATGTAAATTAAGAGTCTACAAATGTTAGTAACACATCAGTTAATGTTCAAATAGTGAACACTTTACAATAAGGTTCATAAATTCCATCAATAAATGCTTTATTTATGGTAAGTCATGTCAATAAATAGTCTACAAATGTTAGTAATATCAGTTAATGTTGAAATAGTGAACACTTTACAATAAGGTTCATAAATTCCATCAATACATGCTTTATTTATGGTAAGTCATGTCAATAAAGAGTCTACAAATGTTAGTAACACATCAGTTAATGTTGAAATAGTGAACACTTTACAATAAGGTTCATAAATTCCATCAATAAATGCTTTATTAATGGTAAGTCATGTCAATAAAGAATCTACAAATGTTAGTAACACATCAGTTAATTTTGAAATAGTGAACACTTTACAATAAGGTTCACTCAATCCATTAATAAATGCTTATTTGAATGCAAGTAATGATAGTAAAGTGCGTATAAATATAAACAACATTTTTCCGCTTTAGAATTATGTTTACCAACAAATCAATGCCTTATTTATGTGAATTGATGCATTAGTAGGCTACATGTGTGAGTTAACGTTAACAAATATGAATTAATGCGGAACAGAGGTGTCGTTCATGGTTAGTTCATGTTAACTAATGCATTAACTAATGTTAACTAACCGTGCTGTTAATGTGAATTGATGCATTAGTATATGTGTGAGTTAACATTAACAAATATTAACTAATGCGGAACAGAGGTGTCGTTCATGGTTAGTTCATGTTAACTAATGCATTAACTAATGTTAACTAACTGTGCCGTTAATGTGAATTGATGCATTAGTACATGTGTGAGTTAACGTTAACAAATATTAACTAATGTGGAACAGAGGTGTCGTTCATGGTTAGTTCATGTTAACTAATGCATTAACTAATGTTAACTAACCGTGCTGTTAATGTGAATTGATGCATTAGTACATGTGTGAGTTAACGTTAACAACTATGAATTAATGCGGAACAGAGGTGTCGTTCATGGTTAGTTCATGGTTAGTTCATGTTAACTAATGCATTAACTAATGTTAACTAACCGTGCTGTTAATGTGAATTGATGCATTAGTACATGTGTGAGTTAACGTTAACAAATATTAACTAATGCTGAACAGAGGTGTCATTCATGGTTAGTTCATGTTAACTAATGCATTAACTAATGTTAACTAATGGAACCTTATTGTAAAGTGTTACCTTTTCATTTTACGAGAAAGGGAAATACTGACTCACAATTATTAATTGTCAAATTGAAATTTAATTGAAACATTAAATTTATTTTTAATCATTCACAATTTCCCCCTCAGATCATTTCATATGATCATTATGTCTAGTATTCTCTTTAAGGCCTAATTATTTTAGGAATGAATTGAACTTGAACTTTGAAAGTTTAAATAAACTTATTCTACCTAATTATTTTTTTACCCATCTGAATATACTGTACATATTTGATTGCGTTTTACCCCTTTTTCTTCCTGTACACTTAACCACTATTGTTTTATTTATTAATTTTCCTCTATTTAATTTCATTTTTTCTTATTTTGCCCATTTATTACTTTTTAATTTTACTTTTTCTTACCATTTCTTTACTCTGTATCCTAGCTTGGGAATGACACACCTGAGCCCTAAAAGGAGACATTGTTATCCCTCACTATGAGTTCAAATAAATTAGAAAGACAACTCTCTTTCACTTAAAGTTTATTTTGTTTGATTAGTTGTGAAGCAACTAAAACAACACTCTCCTCGTAGTTGAGATAACCGCTACTGAGACTTACTGTCTCCGTCCTCTCTCTCCTTTCCTTTCCTCTTCACTTTTAACATTTGTAGGGACATGTAAGAACCATCAATCAATTCTAAGTGAATGAAATACACAATCGTGTCAAAGAGGACAAATCATCCTTATGAATTTGATTGTAATCAACCTCTCCTTTGTTCTTCCTAACCTCCCTACATTTGGAAATGCAATCCAAGTTTTAGCATCTCATCCAACATTGAGATCAATTTAATAGAGATACGTGTTGAAAAAAATGTCGCCTTCGCAGCATCCCTGGTGAGCAGTCCAACTGTAAGGTGCACGATGTCAATCCTGTCTGACTAAGGAAAGAGATATCAGCATTATTATTGTATTCTTTTGTCCAAAACAATATATTTAATAATATTGTTTACCTTTTTGATAACATTTAATTGAGAAAAATTTATTTTCCCTATTTGAAAAACATAATTTTTTGCTTGTCATTGAATTTGTTTTTCACGTCTTTCTCTCTTTTCCTCTTCCTCATTAGAGTGACAAAGTCTTCGCATCTCTAGTCAACTTAGACACCCTGAGACCAACACCGTCATCACCACACTTCACTAGTGGTTCACAATCACTGATACAACACTTAGTTGTCCCGCAACACATAGGCTTTTACTCCACACAGATCTGTGTCTGTCTCTCTTTTCCCCAACGTGCCAACATGCAGCAGACTGCAGACCCCATTGCCCATGGGGAAGATGTGAACACTTGGCTTGGAGGCATGCCGAACAGCTACTAGAGAAAGCCAAGATAGACATCAGAAACAAGAATTCTGAAATTAGTGCTTTGAAAGACCACCTTGAAAGGTACAGAACTGAAATGGACAATCGGACCCAACAACTAGACGATACCAACGATGAGCTCTGCATGGTCATAAAAGAACTCCAAAATGCTTACAAGCAGAAACAAGAGCCAAGGAAAGAGAAACCTCTCTTAGCCTCGTCACTGCTGAGCAGAGTCCCACATCCAATAATTGGCATATGACGAAAGGAGCGAAGGGCCACAACCCAAAACCTCACCTGCCTTCACCACACAACCCTTTCCTGCCAACGAAAGAAAACCTCCCGTCCAAGACCTTGGAGCTGCACACGGGATGACCATCAAATACCACAACAAGCTGTCTGAAAACATCAGCAGGTTCAACCCGAACTCCACAGAGGGCCACGACATCCAGGCTTACCTGTGAGATATCGAATTTCATCTGGAAATGAGACCCCATGTGACTGACAGAGACTGGTTATACCTCCTTAGAGCCACGTCCAGTCCCGAGGTACGAAACTTTCTAGATCGACAGCCCAGTCAAACAAAGTCAAACTACCCGCGACTTCGTGAGGTCCAGATTAAAGAGTTTACAGACCCAAAAGTGTGAACATGGACTGTTAACTGCCTTGGAAACCAAACAAGGTCGACAAGAGACTCCACAAGCTTACTACAACCAACTCCAACAAGCCTACTTTGGTGCACACAGCAAGCCTGACCTTGAAGAGGATGTGAACTTCAAAAGCCTCTTCCTAAAGAATCTGCACCCTGGAGTCAGCCACCATCTAGGCGTCATGGCCTGTCCACGCTCCATGACCATCCAACAGTTGTGTGACCTAACACAGAAGGCCTATAACAAGCAGAAGATGGCCTCAAAGAAAGGTAACAGAACCTCTAAACTATTGAACTCTGTCAACAAAGACTCAAGCCTTGCACTGGACGACAGCCAGTGGCATCACAACACGTGAGTCTTCCATCAAGAGCACAGAGAACGTGACATCCATGTCCACAACTGTTTTCAGCCCAACTGCTGGAAAAATCCACTATAGGTAGAACACCTGACACGAAGTTAAGGTACATGACACACTAGCTGCACATGACATCCTAGCTCAATAGTAGTTGTAAGCCATGCTAGGGAAACCCACAGCAGCTTTGTTTGGTTTTGTTCTTCTTTTACCTATCCTTCTCCTTCCCCTCTTTCCTGAGTAGGTGAAACACCTAGACACCCTGCAAGGGTCGAAGGTCTGATATTAGGATTGACTCGCAACACCTAATATCCACCAGCCACTCTAAACTGAATGGAAGCCAGAGAGCTCCATGCATGATAGGTCAATTTATTTAATTGAAAATGAGGTTACTAGAAAACTAATGGTAAACATTTAAATCAAGACAACCTAGAAGAACAAAACAAAGTTAACCACAAATTTGATTGATGAATCAAAATAAAACAGCAATTTCCAAAACGATCAAAACTATCCTCAATGTGCTAAACTACATTGACTAATTGAATTTAACCACATGTAACTAAATAACCTGATGCCTGCACCAGTACAGTAACTGTCTTGGAGGTGTTGTCTTGTTGTTTGCTGTGTTTGTCTGCTTCTTCTGCCTTTGTTTCTCCAGCGATCGACGATGTCTTCAGCTAAACACCTTGCCGATCGAAAGGGGGAGATGTAGCGTATCAGACCCGAACCAGACAAATTAAAGAGTCGATCAGGACTGTGGTTGAAACATGAGCCGAATTCCTCAGAAAGGCAACAGGAGGTCATAAATTAGTCCTAGTGCCACAAGTCAGAAACAAGTTAACCTCTTAGCCAGCACCCCGATGCCCTCATCCTGAAAGCCCCTCAACTTGCACGTGTCAGTGTTTATGAATAGATTAAATGAAACGAGGTGAGGGTTAATTAAGTGACTGATGGCTGTTCATGTCTATGCAATTTCACGTTTTGCTGTAAACTTGGGATTCCACATTTTCATTCTCTTTGTAGCCGCACTGGGTTGTACATAATAATTAACTCTAATGATATATAGGGAATTTGAATAATTAATCAGGAATATGATTAATATATATATCTCATATGACAGTTACATTAACATTATTGAAGATGAAAAATAGCTCAATTGCATATATCAATAACTCATTACAAGGCACTGTAATTTACTCATTAATATATCAATATTCCATTGTTCATATCAATTATAGTAATATCTCTTACTGTAAATTTCCGCAAATCAAACAGTGGTTTGTCCAGCAAACAGCCGTAAGATTAACTTATCACTTTTCAATAAAGTTATCACTTATAATTCAAGGAAAAATATTCTCTGGCCATGAAAACATTATCCTATCATTATGGAATTTAGGTTACTAAAAAGTAAAGAGCTTGTAGCTAAAGATCAGACATTTCATTGACTCGTGAAGTGAGCGTTTCAGTCGGAGGCAATCATGAATATATATTGGTTTTTAATAATTGAACTAATAATACATCAAACTACAAATCACACAGGGTAAATACGCGTACGACAATATAGACAGTAAACTGTGTACAAGACATAACGGAATCCAAATGAGGGAGAGGGAGAGAGAGAGAGAGAGAGAGAGAGAGAGAGAGAGAGAGAGTGAGAGAGGATGAATGAGAGAATAGGCGTGATCACAGAATCACGCGCTCAGTTATGCAAACTCACAGACAGTAACCCTTGAAAGACAACAACGAATCAAATCACCTTGAAAAGGTAATAGACAAACTTTAAGCAGCATTTAAATCTCCATAGAGAATGATGTTCAGACAAGCGTGTGTGTGAGCTGGTCCTTTGTAGCTAGGCGTGTTCTCTCGTGTCTTTCAATGCTGCTGCGGAATCGCGCGGTATATTTGAAAGGTTCAACAAAGCAATGTTTCAGAATTCGTCTTCCTCGTGTGGAGAGGCGAATAGGTGAATAAACTTAGTAATGAAAAGAAACGAAAACAACGAGATGAAAGCTCCCGAAGGAGCCATGAGAGTAAGAGTCAAGAGAGCCAAGAGTCTGAGTAAGAGAGAGCGAGGAACTTCCTGGGTCAGTCCTTATAGCTCGACTGGTTCACGCCTCTGTTCGCGTGAACAACCAATGAACGTCTGCTATCTGAAGCGGGAAAAAGTTCCTTTGTCTCTGGGGAAACACCCAGTCTAATAAGTTCTGGCTTATCAGATTTCAGCAGTGATATACTAGCAAGTTCGTAATTCCAGATTAATATATTTTACACACCTTTCATATAGGTGGATAGTTGGGTCACAACATGACAATTCCAAAGATACCAAAAATTACATATATAACTGATAGAAACACGACGTTACATTCATATGCAGAATTACACACATTTAAAGATTAACACACGATAAAATACATACTTAATACATTTAGAATACATTGAGAAAAGGTACCAGTTTAGAATACATTGAGAGAAGGTGCCAGTGAGCTGGCTTGTTCCTGTCCTGTTTCCCAGTGGGATCATAAAGTTTTATGAGCTGGTCAGGATTAGTGTTACAGCTCATGATTCTATTTGAGAACATTAAAATTAGGAGAAGCATTTCCAATTTGCAAGTCAGCACTTATAATCCTCGCATAACAAGGATTAATCATTTTATGCAACACAAACCTATTCAAGATACATATTATTAAGGACTTACATAAAGAGTGTAAAGAAAAGTTTGTGTGTGTGTGTTTAGGAATGTGGGTGTTTCGTTTCTCCTTTGAGGCTGCTCACGTGACTTTGGAATGTGTCGTCCAGGGTCGTAAATAATTTAAATCCAGCCAGGCTGGCGCCAGTCCAGGCATTTAGCTTAGAAAAAGTTGGGTTTATATGCCTGAATTCAAAATCTACGAGTTTTGGGTTTGCATTGTTTTAGATTCAATGAACAGTGATTCATTAGTTCAGAACCCATGAATCGATGACCTGCATATCCGTTACATCTTAAACTCATTCTTCCCTAACTTTCTATCTTCCTGCAACTTGTATGAATGTGTGAGTGCGTGTGCTTGTGTTAGATTAGTTTATATGTCTTAGATTTATCTAATAAAGCCTTATTCATATTGAAAAGAGAAGTATCTTGTGTTTTGTGCTTACAAGTTAATGTCTTAAACTGCCGATCTTGTTACTGTGATAATTATTAGTGTTTTGGCTATAGTTCGGATATTAATATCCAGTGCAGATTTGATGTTAAATGGCTCGTTCAGTGAATCGCAGGGCGCCTCAGTGATCAGCCATGAAATAGTGATTCTGTTCAAATTCCCTTTAAAATCTTAAATGATTCCCTTTGAGCTAAATTGACCTGTTTCCCTTATACTGTGGAAGTGATGATGGGCAATGCTGAAAGAGACTGTGACATTGTTGATTATGACAAATATGTAAAGAGTTCGCATTTTTAATAGTACATATACTACATATTAGCAAATATACTAACAAAACTATACTATCAAAATGTACTATATTTAAATGTATGATAAGTATATAAGCGTCATGCTTTTGCCTAGTTTCACAATACAACTTTTAACACACTTTAAAACAATTGTTATTTAGTATATTTCCTAAAAATATATTTGTAGTGACTGGGTGAAGGAGTGGCAGGAAGCAAGTGCGAGATGAATGAGATTTAATGAAGACAATGAAACAATACAATACTGAGACACAAATAACGCTGGGAGGAATGCACAGTCCAAGATGGTGGTGATGAATTATGAATCCGGAAGGCGGAGGTGAGTTGGCAGCAGGAGAGGGTGACACAGAAACTGCGGGGAAGCAAGCCAAAGGTAAGTGGTGTTGCTTGGTGGTGGGTTGCGTAGAGTGGACGGGGTTCCGGGGAGACACGGACATCCAACGCAGAAACACACAAGAAAGCAAAGCATAGGTCACAAACATGAAACAACGCTGGAATGCTCCGAGCCACTGCAATATAAACATAGTCCTTGGGACCTCCGCCGCTCTCTCTCCCTCCGGGAAAGCCGAGCTCTGCCCACCTGCATGGGTTCGTGATCGTAGACGGGACCGACCATGTTCTCTCGACTCGAGCGGCCCCTTTCCGGAGAGACGTAATGGCGTGTAGGACTGACTTGTCTACCCAGGTGGTTAATCCGAGCGTCCACCCGGATTGCCAGGTCGATTAGGCTGTTGAGCGTTGGGGGCAGCTAGAGGAGGTAGATTTCCTTCTGAACACGGTCGGCCAGCCCATGCAGGAATCGATCCCACTGCGCCGCCTCGTTCCACTGGCACGCGGCCGCCAGGGTGCGGAACTGAATGGAATAGTCCGCCACTGATGATTTTCCTTGTTTAAGGTCCGAGAGCTGGTGAGCGGCCTCCCTGCCGGCCGCGGCTCGATCGAAGACCCGTTTCATTTCTTCGGAGAGGGAGTGGAACGAGGCGCAATATGGATGTTGATTCTCCCACACCACCGTCCCCCATAAGGCGGCCCTGCCAGAAAGTAGGGTAAGAGCAAACGCAACCTTGGACTCCTCTGTCACGAAGGTGCGGGGCTGCAATGCAAAATGCATGGAACATTTGTTAAGGAAAGTCTTGCAAAAGTTTGGCTCACCGGAGTAACTCTCTGGTGCTGGAAGTCGCGGCTCTGGCCAGAAGTGGTCCTGGGAGGTCTCCCGGGGGACTGGCGGCGCAGGCGGTGCGGTGGGCGCAGCAGGAGAGGTGAGTTGATGAATCTGCTGGGTGAGCTCGGACACCTGTGTCACCAGCGCTTGGATCGCGCGTCTGATGTTCACGATGCTCTTCTGCTGCTGATCCATGCGGTTGACGCTGTGGTGAATGAATTCAGACAGTGAAGTGGTGCTCGCTGCTTCCATGTTTGGTGAGAGCGTTCTGTAACGACTGGGTGAAGGAGTGGCAGGAAGCAAGTGCGAGATGAATGAGATTTAATGAAGACAATGAAACAATACAATACTGAGACACAAATAATGCTGGGAGGAATGCACAGTCCAAGATGGTGGTGATGAATGATGAATCCGGAAGGCGGAGGTGAGTTGGCAGCAGGAGAGGGTGACACAGGAACTGCAGGGAAGTGAGCCGAAGGTAAGTGGTGTTGCTTGGTGGTGGGTTGCGTAGAGTGGACGGGGTTCCGGGGAGACATGGACATCCAACGCAGAAACACACAAGAAAGCAAAGCATAGGTCACAAACATGAAACAACGCTCTCACGAACACAAGACGCTAGACAAGCCAATATATAGGGATGAGTAATGAGTGACAGCTGTTGCTGATGACAATTAATGGAGACATTAATTACTAACCCACAAACTAATCAGTGATGACGCGTAACACACAGACTTCACCCACAAAGTGCAATACCCAGAGATCACGGTTTACCAACCGTGACAATATTTTGCAAAAATATACTTGAATTGAAAGTTCTGTTTATTTTTTTAAAGTATACATTTATTTGCACTTATATTTTATTCATATTTTTTATTGTGTGTTTAAAATGATCATTGTAAAAATGCATTGAAAATATACTTTCAAAGTACATTAATAAATGACCTGAAGTTGTAGTATATTTTAAGTCACATTTTTAGAAGAATGAACCTATGGAGATGCAGGAGATTCGGGGCTGGGCAGAACCAGCGGACACACGGGAGAATTGGGTAATGCCTCCCCAAACCAATCTATTAAATCCTTCTGGAAAATGTCCATAAGTTCCTCATAGTATGGTCGTCCAGTGACCAGTTGCAGCTCACCCTCAGTGGCGGGAGTGTGGGCGGGGCTTCCCTCCAAGCCCTCAATCTCCACCAAAACTCCCTCGGGAACGGACGATATTGCCGGCTCACGCACTTGGTCAGAAAATGCTGGAGGATCAGGCTCCATGGTGACGATCAGCTCAGTCGCAGTGGGCTCAGGCTCTCCATCTGCAGTGGGCTCAGGCAGTAATTAAAGTAAAGAAGGATGAAAACTGGCTGGTCTCTGGTTAAGGAGTGGGGCTTGAGAGATCCTCCCCAGCGGGGCAGGCGGTGAACGGTGATCCGTTATTCTCCAGCACCCACTCCACAAAAGCGGCGAAATACTCTTTGGACTGTTCGCTGGTAGGTTTCCGTTACACCGCTTGCTCAGGTTGGTGTAATAAAAAACACAGAGTGAGCGGTCTGGGAAGTGGGTAAGACATGCCAGATCGATAAAGTTCTTAGTGTGTCCTCCAGCGAATGGTCCAACTGCTCCAGGCATAGAAGCTGGACAGCTTGTAAAGGCATACAAAGGGAGGGAAAAAAACTAAACCAAAAGAAAGAAAAACACCGTTAAACGTACTTTTCGTACTGTGTGATGTGATGACAGCTTGTAAAGGCATACAAAGGGAGGGAAAAAAACTAAACCAAAAGAAAGAAAAACACCGTTAAACGTACTTTTCGGTCCGCTATTCTGTCACACATGTTGGTGTGTGAACAACACAAAAGCAAAAATGGAGAACACAGATTTTTAAATACTGGGAACGTAATCAGTGGGAAACAGAAACAGGTGTGGGGCTAATTAATTAACTAAACAAGAAAAGGAACATGACCAAATAAAGACACTCAGGCCCTGTCCACACGGACACGGGTATTTTTATAACCGTGACTTTTTTTAAGCGGTTCGGCCTTTCATCCACATGAAAACGCAGTTCTCTTACGAGAGCTCTCTCGTACTGCGTCTTAGCTAAGACGCGAAATACTGAAGCAAAAAATTATCCTTAATTTTGTATTTTTGTAAAGCGCATTTGCAGCAGTACACAGCCATAGGCGAGACGGCTCGTTCGCTCATTGGCTTGTTCTGCGGCAACTGCACAGCCTATTGAGCGCAGGCTGATGCAACATCAGACCAATAAGGGCTTCGCGCCCTTCTTGCCACTTCCCGCCGAAATGGGTGTGGCCCAACCTATAAAAGGAGCTCGAAAATGCTGACTCACCTGATTTTTCATCTCTTCAGCGAAGCTCACGCATCGCTGGATCACGGAGGAAGCAAGCGCCGTCTGAGAAAGCATATCAGCGGGACGAGCCATTCTGAAGCTGCTGGCATCGCCGCCTTCCACTGCCGTTCCTGCTGCGCTATCCGCCGCCTATATCCTTTATATCCTTTGTATCCATATATATCCTGTGTGTGTTCGCCCTGCGACGCACACTCACAAAAAGAGCTGCGTCTTTTTAAAGATGCCCTCGTGCGGCTCGTGCAGAGCCCCGCTCAGCGAAGGAGATCGTCACGTCATCTGCGTCTCCTGTCTGGGTGAGGACCATCGAGCGCTCGTGCTCGCTGACGACGGCTGCCCTCATTGCGTGCTACTGCCTATGGTGACTCTGAGGACTCGCCTGGCGTCCTTCTCGAAGCCTGCATCATCCGCTGCGCCGCAGCGCCGTAAGAAGCGCCGCTCGCAGCGCCTACCAGAACCGCCTCCCCTGCATCGCTTTCCGATGTTCAGCCTCCGCTGTTTGCCGACGCGTCATCCGAGGAAGTGGATCTCAGGCCCGCGTCGGAGGAAGAGGACACGTGCTCTCTGCTTGCTTCGGGCAGTGAGGGTTGGGCGAGCTCCGTGGATCTCGCGCCCTCTGCTCAGAGGCCCAGCAGACGGGGGGATATCGATAAGGAGCTGATGCGAGTACTCGCTCTGGCCGCGGCGAGCCTCGGCCTTGAGTGGTCTGCACCAGCGCCCCCTTCACATTCCCGGCTGGATGGTAGCTATCTTCCGGATGAGCGTTCTTCTTCAAGCTCAAAGCACGCCCCCTTTCTTCCTGAGCTTCACGAAGAAGTGGCGAAAGCTTGGAACGCTCCATTTTCGGCGAGAATCCATTCATCTGTTTCGCCAGCATTCTCCACACTGGACGGTGCTAAGAACAGAGGCTACCTGTCACTTCCGCCGGTGGAACAGGCTATAGCTCTGCTGGACGGCGGACTAAGGCGGCGTTGCCATCCAAAACCTGCCGCATGACGTCATCGCTGCTCGCACGGATCTTCTCTGCTGCTGGGCAGGCTGCGTCTGCGCTACACACCATGGCTACGCTGCAGATTTTCCAGGGCGATCTCCTCCGCAAGCTGGATGAGATGGGACCTGAAGCGATCTGTCTCGCGGATCTGAGGAGTGCTTCGGATCTCTCCCTCCGCGCTACTAAGTCCGCTGCACAGGCCATGGGATGGGTTATGGCTTCCGCTACGGTGGCTGAGAGGCATTTGTGGCTGACGCTTTCTGACATCAAGGAGTCTGAGCGCGCTGCGTTCCTTGACGCGCCTTTCGGCAGACGGAGCAGCTGTTTGTCTCGTTCGGTGGACGTTCCAAGGGAATGGCTGTTTCGAGTCAGACTCTATACAGATGGATAGTTGACGCCATAGCGTTAGCTTACGCTTCCAGGGGCCTTCAGTGCCCGTTGGGCGTCGGAGCACACTCCACAAGAGGCGTCGCCTCGTCGTGGGCGTGGTCTACTGGGATCTCCTTGCAGGATATATGTATGGCGGCAGGTTGGGCCTCGCCGTCTACATTTATCAGGTTCTATAACCTGGAGGTTCCCGCCTTGCAAGCAAGGCTGCTGTCGGTATAGTCGAATCAGGGTCCTGAGGGGAATTCTGAGTTCACGAGCGCTATGCGCTGCCGACTGTTATATGGGCAGTATTGCGTAAGACCCGCATTGCCACTTTGGTCAGGCCTTGCCTCGGCTGTGTGATGTCATATTGCCGCATCTACAGATGCTGCTAGATATGGGACGGAGGGCTTTCCCCCCTTTCTGTCCTGGACTCTCTGTGAGTCCCTCAGGTGACTGTGCACTGTAAATCCTGGGCGTTGCTTCAGGTTTATTGGTGTGATCCCTGCGCGCACGGCGTTTTACATTGGGTTCCCGTAGTGTCTTAGCTAAGACGCAGTACGAGAGAGCTCTCGTAAGAGAACGTACTCGGTTACTAAACGTAACCTCGGTTCTCTCTAGAAGAGCGAACGAGTACTGCGTTCTCTGCCGTGCGTACGATTCACTCTGGTTCGCTTCGGCGATGAAATAAATCAGGTGAGTCGGCCTTTTCGAGCTCCTTTTATAGGTTGGGCCACACCCGTTTCGGCGGAAAGTGGCAAGAAGGGCGCGAAGCGCCCTTATTGGTCTGATGTTGCATCAGCCTGCGCTCGATAGGCTGTGCAGTTGCCGCAGAACAAGCCAATGAGCGAACGAGCCGTCTCGCCTATGGCTGTGTACTGCTGCAAATGCGCTTTACAAAAATACAAAATTAAGGATAATTTTTTGCTTCAGTATTTCGTGAAAAGAGACTTTTCCCGTAGCGTCTTAGCTAAGACGCAGTACTCGTTCGCTCTTCTGGAGAGAGCATTTTCAGAAACGCCGGTTGCAGTGTTGTCGTGTGGACAGTATAACCGGGGTTTTTGCCTTGAGACGTCAGAGTGTGCGCCGTTATCCGCTGTGTTTGACGTCAGATTGTGTCCTGCTGACTGCTTCTGATTGGCCAAGGTGACTTTACGATTTGGGTTATATCGCCGCCTGCTGGTGTGGCATGCTTTTGACAGCGCTTGATAGCATGTTTTTGCGTTTTCATGTGGACGGGATTTTTTTTTTAAACGCAGGAGGAAAAACTCCGGTTATAAAAATACCCGTGTCCGTGTGGACTGGGCCTCAGTAAGAACAGAAGTCCATAACTGTGACAATATATAAATTATTGGTTATTGTCCAGCAGTGAATAAAAATGAATAAAATAAATGACCACCCATCTTAATCTCACAACCTTGGCATCTGGTATGTTATCAAATTTATTTGTAAATTCTTTTATTATTATACAAATCCCTAAATGGTATCACATTGTGCAATCTTTTGGACTTTAAATCAAAGAGTGGATAGTGCATTTACTGTAGCTGTACCTAAACTTGTGTCTAATAGCTTGCCAAATTCTATTAAAGCCACCACTACTGTATATAAGTTTAAATCTTAAAGTGTTAGTTCACCCAAAAAGGAAAATTATGTCACTAATAACTCACCCTCATGTCGTTTCAAATCTGTAAGACCTCTGTTCATCTTCGGAAGACAGTTTAAGATATTTTAGATTTAGTCCGAGAGCTTTCTGTTCAATGCAGTGTAATGATATCCGGTTCACGAACTAATCACTCGATATAACCGGATCCTCTTGAACCAGTTCACCAAATCGTTCATGCAGTGAATGCACTCACAACAGACCCGGAAGAGAAGACAATGCTGAATAAAGTCGTAGTTTTTGCTATTTTTGGACCAAAATGTATTTTAGATGCTTCAAAAAATTCTAACGGACCCTCTGATGTCCAGTGTTGGGGAGTAACTAGTTACATGTAACGGCGTTACGTAATTTAATTACAAAATTATTGTAACTGTAATTAGTTACAGTTACTACGAAAAAATTAGTAATTAAATTACAGTTACTTATGAAATTTTTAACGATTACAAAGGGGATTACATTTGAATATTTACACACATCCACATACAGATTTAACTGATTTCTTTCCCAAATTGCACTGACTATTCTGAGACATACCGCCCTAATAATTTCCGGGATGCGGAAATACAGTCTGGTTCGTAGAACGCGGACGGAATATGCCACATTTTGGATGACTAAATCAAAAGTAGGACAGTACACTTGAATCAAAACATGACATCGACTAGTGTCTGTGAATATAAAGCCCCGAAAATGCAATATATGACTTGCTCATTCTGCGTGTCTGTGGAAATCAGGCGCGGACTGGACACCGGGAGAACTGGGACAATTCCCGGTGGCCTGGCAGCCGATTTTGCCCCACTATTTAATATCATTATTGTATAATTGCCTGCCGAATGTACTAAAGCGATCATTTGCGAATCCACCATTTGATAATTAAATCTCTAATAAGTCATGAAGTGTTAGTCATGACTCGCGCGCTCTCCGCGCCTCCGCCAAACGGTTTGGATCAGACTCAGAGTAATCAATGCGAGAGAGAGAGAGAGAGAGAGAGAGAGAGAGAGAGAGAGAGAGAGAGAGAGAGAGAGAGAGAGAGAGAGAGAGAGAGAGAGAGAGAGAGAGAGAGAGAGAGAGAGAGAGAGAGAGAGAGAGAGAGAGAGAGAGAGAGAGAGAGAGAGAGAGAGAGAGAGAGAGAGAGAGAGGAGAGAGAGAGAATAGAGTGGAGTGTGGAAGCGCACAGCTGGAGCAGAGAAGCAGAACTACTGTTCAGGGTTTTAGGTCAGTTTCATCTGTAAAGATGCTTTTTTGTCTTTGTTTTTTTTTTTTTATTTAATCAAGCAGCAGCACGTTGCTCACCAGTCATCACTCAAAATACTATATAAAGGACATCATTATTATCAGTTGTAATGTTACAGTAGGAATTTATCTGAAAAAAATTTCCTATTTTTTTATAAGTTTAGGGGCAGCTACGACAGACAACAACACAACCCTTACGAAAATTAACATTTTAATATTTAACTATAAATCCAGAGAAAATGGTTACTATTGTTTAAATGTGGTAACCAAAAATGTAAAATTATTTTACAAATGTATTCATTTAAAAATAAATACAAATCCATTTGCAAAAAAACAAAACAAGGTTATTTTACTTTTATATAGACTAATAAAAGCAAGGTTAATTTTTGTAAGGGAAAAACATGACTCGTGTACAGTATTAGGATTTTTCTATAAAGATATTGTAGTATTGTAGAGTATTGTATTGTAAAGTATAGTTTTGTTCAATCTTGAGTATTAAAGTCATGAGTGAGATGGATAACAGGGCAAAATAAAGAGACTGAAGAGAAAAATGGAAGTGATGGTGCAGTTCAGGAGAGAACTTTTAATTATTTTGCATGTCCCCAAATTAAAGATTTAAACCTTTTTTTATGTCAGGTCCATACAAAAAAATAGTTTTGTCCATGAATTTGTTTGTATGAGTTTGAATTTTCCAGTCTGATTTTTTTTCCCAGTCCGCCCCTCCTGTAAATTAATGGCAAAGACATAGTTTCATTTACTACACATAGGCCTACTGAAGCTCGCAGTGTTTTCAACCTCTGCCGCCTCAATATAGGAGTACACGAGCACATAAACATAATTTCTAGAACTGCTCTGTGTCACTTAATGTGCATTTTACTTATTTTGAGAAAACTATCATCATATCATATACAAAGAGACAGCAGTTTAAAAAAACACCAATGTTTCAGGAGTTTAGTACACAGAATACGTCACATGCTTATTAGATAACTGTATTTAAGTTGATGTATATGCCTTTATTTATTATTCTTTAATTTTCACACATTTAGAAAAGTAATCAAAAAGTACTCAAAAGTAATTAGTTACATTACTTTAATAAAGTAATTGAAAAAGTTACACTACTATTACATTTTAAACAGGGTAACTTGTAATCTGTAACCTATTACATTTCCAAAGTAACCTTCCCAACACTGCTGATGTCACATGGACTACTTAGAAGATGTTTGTATTACCTTTCTGGACATGGACAGTATACCGTACACACACTTTCAAAGGAGGGACAGAAAGCTCTCGGACTAAATCTAAAATATCTTAAACTGAGTTCCGAAGATGCACGGAGGTGGAAAAACATGAGGTCATTAATGACATAATTTAAATATATGGGTGAACTAACCCTTTAAGTTAAAACTTTTTCTCCATAACAACTGAATTACAGTTCTATGAAATTTACTGTGGTGTAATGTGTTACAAATTATGTAAAGCACAATGGTCAGTGTGTTGTTTTAATTGTGCTGTATAAATAAATTGACATTGACTAAGTGACATTGTTTTTATTAACTTTTTGCTATTAATTTGTATATTATAGTAATGTTTTAATTAGTTATTGTTAATTACCACACCACTATATCACCATTAATTCAAATGTATGAAGTTCTGTTGTATGATAAGATCTTTATTGCTGATTTGTTAGATAAAAACAACCACATTCTCAGTAACTAATACTGATATTTTTGGAATGTATGTTCTTTCTAAAAATACAGATGTCACAGCAGTCACCTGTGACAAAAATCCCCTCTGTTGCGACCTTGTATGCCACTAAAAAATAACCTTCAATAGACCGTGAAAATGTGTTATGGCATGGGCTGTATTATATCACAGTATTATAACAGATTGTCTTATGATTTTTGTATATATATACAGATAAATATATTATGTGGTCTGTATTCCACATGACTGAGTGGGCTGTATTCTGGTCACAAGTTTTGGGTATATTATAAATCCAAAATAACATCACACAGTGTGCATACCACTTCATGTTGTGATAAGGAGGGGACATTAAAAATTATGATATAAATTTAAGAAAATAAGGATGTGCTTTGATAATTTATAACAAACATTTTAACATTCCATAAAATAAACAAACATTATTTATAAAAAAATATTTAAAGGGTAAATAACATACACAGTTTCACCTAGTCCCATGTTAATCTTGAGTACCTATATAGTACTACATCCTTCATATATCCAAAAAAGTATTTAGTTTTATCATATTTATAAAAGAAAAATACAGCTTTCCGATTCTTTTCAGAAAAAGCCGAGCTCCTGGAGGCGTGGAGCTATAATACTGATGTTTTGTGTTGTTTCGATTAACATATATTCACTTATGTGCTGATTTCTAACAAAATACAGAAATCTGATTCAATTGTACTTACATGAATGGGGTCTTTTATCAAAGGGACGGCTCCATGTTTCAATAGCAAACAATGTTCAAATTCAGTGTCGACTTGGGCCTTGCTTATAAAACATTCGTCACTCAAATGACCAGAACACACAAACGCACTTGATACAATCCATTGCTGCCCTGGAAAAACAAACTGCATCCACTGTTCATGTAGCGCTGGGTTCTTGGGGAAGCTGAACATGGTAAACTTCCCTCACATCCAAATGTACTTATTTGGAGGCATTCTCGAACAAATCCTATGCAGCGCTGCCGACAATTTTGAAGCGCGTTGATGTGTGAGGTCTCACTGTCCTCCGGTCAATGTGTGTGCGTGGGTGCGCTTTTCCGGGAGAAATGCTCATATAAGGACTTCCGTTCTCGTCTACGTCATTAGATCCACGATCGAAAAAAAACAGCCAAAACTTGTACCAACCCGGAAATAAGATTCTCGGCACAGAAATTCTCAGTCACTCTTCTAAATAATTTTGAAAACTTTGGCCATGTTTAGCATGAGAATCCATCTCTTTAACACTGTGAACAACTCTGAATACACGAAACTCCATTGTACCCCCCCTTTAATGGTGAAGCTATTAGGCAACAACATCAGAAAAATTTTATTATACATGCTCTTATATATTTTTAAACGAAAACGAAAGGAGGCAGTGGTGTTTGTTCAAGTTTAGATTGTTATAGTTTCTTGTTTTCAAATGATAAATGAAGCCACTGTTTCTATAAAAGTATGAAGATGTATCATACAGCTCCTGTATCTACATACAGCGACAATGATTTTGTCCTACATTGTTATTTTGGATTTCTGCCTCCACTCACTACGTCGCAATCACGTCACTACTAGAGCAAGCTGCTGATTTAAGATTTTTCAACTCAAGCGATTCGTGCGAATCACGCTTTATGCATGTCAAACACCCTAAATGCTCAATTTGCGCTGCATCATTCACGCAAATTATGTCATTTGGGCATCAGGATGTGTAATGCATCTTTGAATTTTCTTAACATGTCAATCACTCGCACTTAACACTTCATTTGCATCTGGTGTGAATGCACCATAAGATACTGGAGCAAGCAAACATGCAAACCAAAAGAAATAGTCCAGCAGAAGGAGGATGGGGGTTCAGGAGGCGGGCGTGGGACAGAACACAGTGGAGATAGAGGGGACAAACCGAGGGCGGGGCTGAGCGGGTAAGGCAAGGCAAGGCAAGTTTATTTATATAGCACATTTCGTACACAATGGTAATTCAAAGTGCTTTACATAAAAGAAAGTGAAATAATAATGAAGAAAAATAATAACAAGAATAAAACAAGCAAAAAAAAATACTTATTTAAAATGAAATTAAAACACTTAGAAAATGATTTTACATAAAATAAAATAACAAAAAACAGTGAAAATATAGTGCAATCAGTTCGGACATTGCACAGTGCTCAATCAATAAATGCACAGCTAAACCGATGAGTTTTAAGTCTAGATTTAAATGTGACTAGTGTTTTAGCACATCTGATCTCTTCTGGAAGCTGATTCCAACTGCGGGCGGCATAGTAACTAAAGGCGTACTCCCCTTATTTTGTGTGAACCCTTGGTATTTCTAACTGACTCAATCCTAATGATCTGAGTGGTCTGTTAGGCTTATATTCAGTGAGCATATCTGAAATATATTTCGGTCCTAGGTCATTTAGTGACTTATATACGAGTAAAAGTACTTTAAAATCAATCCTAAATGTAACTGGAAGCCAGTGTAAGGACCTGAGGACTGGTGTGATATGCTCAGATTTTCTGGTTCTAGTCAGAATCCTGGCAGCAGCGTTCTGGATGAGCTGCAGCTGTCTAATGGTCTTTTTGGGAAGGCCGGTGAGGAGCCCATTACAATAGTCCACCCTGCTGGTGATAAAGGCATGAACTAGTTTCTCCAAGTCTCCAAGTGTTTAGAACCGTTATCATTTATTTTGTAGTTTTGTTTTCTGCATTATCTATGTGAATATTAAAATCCCCTGCAATAGCAAAACAGTCAAACTCTGAGAAAATCATTGATAACATTTCTGTGACCTCTTCAATAAAGACTGGAGAGTATTTTGGAGGCCTGTAAATAATAATAAACAAAATGCGTGGAGCACCTTTCAGCACAATCCCTAGATATTCAAAAGACAAGTACTGACCAAATGACACTTGCTTGCATTGATATACATCTTTAAATAGAGCAGCTACACCTCCACCTCTCCTAACAGTCCTGCAGACACTCATGTAAGTGAAGTTAGCAGGGGTTGCTTCATTAAGGACTTTTGCATTGCAGCTGTCTTCTAGCAATGTTTCTTTTAGAAACATAAAATCCAGATTGTTTGTGGTTATAGTCACAACAGTCATTGATTAGAAATGATTTATTTTTTAGTGAGCGAATGTTTAAAGATGCTAACTTGATGGCTGTGCTTTGTGTCTTTACATCAATCTTAGTTTGATGCATAATAGGCCGCAGATTAGATGAGTTTGCCCTTCGGCTTGAGATGGCCTTAGACTTCCTATCACATGATAAAACTGAAATAGAGAAAGCTACAGGAACACTGGGTTCCCGCTTGTTCTGTAGGCATTTGTGAATGTTGCTGTTATTATAGCAGGGACCCGACACATATCGGAGAGCTGCTATCAGTTGTTTTTGGTTCAGCAGATTGGGCCCTGGCGTTGTGGCAGCGGTCGAAGAGCTCTCGCAGGAGCAGGGACCACAGGCTTTGGTGGTTGTGGGGCCCGCCGTTTTTTTTTGTTGATATCTGCGGGCTTGCAGCAAATGAGTGAGAGAGTTTAGTCCCAGCATACACCAATTCCTCCATTTTATGTGAAAAGCACAGAAGTGGAGATGCTGGAGAAAGGGATAATGTGTCTGGTGAGATGGGCTGTGTCTCTGGTTTTTCAGGTGGCTGTGATATGTTGTCCTGGCTTCCCTGGCTGTTTTCCAGAAAGTCATCCCTGGGTGCTGAATCTTGTAGCTGTTTTGATACATCACAGTCAGTCTGTGAGGAGCTCTGTGGGCAGGGCTCAGCCGGGGTAGTGTCTATCAGCAGTGCTTGTTTTGGCTGCATGGTGTTATCAGTGTCCTTGTGGGATATTGGTCACTCCCTGACTGCGGGTGTCGCTGTTGGACAGTGTTTTCTCTACTTCCTGTTGGCCTTCTGTGGCTAATCGTAGCTCCGTGTAGCTGTTTTTATTGTTTTTATTTTTTCTCTAGAATCTTTATCTTACTATCACTCTCTGTTTTTTTAAGTGATAAAATATAACTTAATTCACACCATATTTCTGATATTATCGATCAATCTTATCAGATTAATTTTGATCGTTCACTTTTATTTTATATGTCAATGTCACCTTTATTTATATAGCGCTTTAAACAAAATACATTGCGTCAAAGCAACTGAACAACATTCATTAGGAAAACAGTGTCAATAATGCAAAAATGAGAGTTAAAGGCAGTTCATCATTGGATTCAGTTATGTCATCTCTGTTCAGTTAAATAGTGTCTGTGCATTTATTTGCAATCAAGTCAACGATATCGCTGTAGATGAAGTGTCCCCAACTAAGCAAGCCAGAGGCGACAGCGGCAAGGAACCGAAACTCCATCGGTGACAGAATGGAGAAAAAAACCTTGGGAGAAACCAGGCTCAGTTGGGGGGCCAGTTCTCCTCTGACCAGACGAAACCAGTAGTTCAATTCCAGACTGCAGCAAAGTCAGATTGTGCAGAAGAATCATCTGTTTCCTGTGGTCTTGTCCTGGTGCTCCTCTGAGACAAGGTCTTTACAGGGGATCTGTATCTGGGGCTCTAGTTGTTCTGGTCTCCGCTGTCTTTCAGGGATGTAGAGGTCCTTTCTAGGTGCTGATCCACCATCTGGTCTGGATAGGTACTGGATCCGGGTGACTGCAGTGACCCTCTGATCTGGACACAGACTGGATCTGGTGGCCACGGTGACCTCGGAACAAGAGAGAAACAGACAAATATTAGCGTAGATGCCATTCTTCTAATGATGTAGCAAGTACATAGGTTGTTATGGGAAGTGTTTCCGGTTCCGGTTTACCTAATTAATGCAGCCTAAAAATCCTTTAACGGATTTGGATAATAAAAGCATATTAGTATGTTATGTGTATGCCAGGTTAAAGAGATGGGTCTTTAATCTAGATTTAAACTGCAAGAGTGTGTCTGCCTCCCGAACAATGTTAGGTAGGTTATTCCAGAGTTTGGGCGCCAAATAGGAAAAGGATCTGCCGCCTGCAGTTGATTTTGATATTCTAGGTATTATCAAATTGCCTGAGTTTTGAGAACGTAGCGGACGTAGAGGATTATAATGTAAAAGGAGCTCATTCAAATACTGAGGTGCTAAACCATTCAGGGCTTTATAAGTAATAAGCAATATTTTAAAATCTATGCGATGCTTGATAGGGAGCCAGTGCAGTGTTGACAGGACCGGGCTAATATGGTCATACTTCCTGGTTCTAGTAAGAACTCTTGCTGCTGCATTTTGGACTAGCTGTAGTTTGTTTACTAAGCGTGCAGAACAACCACCCAATAAAGCATTACAATAATCTAACCTTGAGGTCATAAATGCATGGATTAACATTTCTGCATTTGACATTGAGAGCATAGGCCGTAATTTAGATATATTTTTGAGATGGAAAAATGCAGTTTTACAAATGCTAGAAACGTGGCTTTCTAAGGAAAGATTGCGATCAAGTAGCACACCTAGGTTCCTAACTGATGATGAAGAATTGACAGAGCAACCATCAAGTCTTAGACAGTGTTCCAGGTTATTACAAGCAGAGTTTTTAGGTCCTATAATTAACACCTCTGTTTTTTCAGAATTTAGCAGTAAGAAATTACTCGTCATCCAGTTTTTTTATCGACTATGCAATCCATTAGTTTTTCAAATTGGTGTGTTTCACCGGGCTGCGAAGAAATATAGAGCTGAGTATCATCAGCATAAAAGTGAAAGCTAACACCATGTTTCCTGATGATATCTCCCAAGGGTAACATATAAAGCGTGAAGAGTAGCGGCCCTAGTACTGAGCCTTGAGGTACTCCATACTGCACTTGTGATCGATAGGATACATCTTCATTCACTGCTACGAACTGATGGCGGTCATATAAGTACGATTTAAACCATGCTAATGCACTTCCACTGATGCCAACAAAGTATTCAAGTCTATGCAAAAGAATGTTGTGGTCAATTGTGTCAAACGCAGCACTAAGATCCAATAAAACTAATAGAGAGATACACCCACGATCAGATGATAAGAGCAGATCATTTGTAACTCTAAGAAGAGCAGTCTCAGTACTATGATACGGTCTAAATCCTGACTGGAAATCCTCACATATACCATTTTTCTCTAAGAAGGAATATAATTGTGTGGATACCACCTTTTCTAGTATCTTGGACAGAAAAGGGAGATTCGAGATTGGTCTATAATTAACTAGTTCTTTGGGGTCAAGTTGTGGTTTTTTGATGAGAGGCTTAATAACAGCCAGTTTGAAGGTTTTGGGGACATGTCCTAATGACAATGAGGAATTAATAATAGTCAGAAGAGGATCTATGACTTCTGGAAGCACCTCTTTCAGGAGCTTAGATGGTATAGGGTCTAACATACATGTTGTTGGTTTAGATGATTTAACAAGTTTATACAATTCTTCCTCTCCTATGGTAGAGAATGAGTGGAACTGTTCCTCATGGGGTCTATAGTGCACTGTCTGATGTGATACTGTAGCTGACGGCTGAATGGTTGCAATTTTATCTCTAATAGTATCGATTTTAGAAGTAAAGTAGTTCATAAAGTCATTACTGCTGTGGTGTTGGGAAATGTCAACACTTGTTGAGGCTTTATTTTTCGTTAATTTAGCCACTGTATTGAATAAATACCTGGGGTTATGTTTGTTTTCTTCTAAAAGAGAAGAAAAGTAATCGGATCTAGCAGTTTTTAATGCTTTTCTGTAGGATATGTTACTTTCCCGCCAAGCAATACGAAATACCTCTAGTTTTGTTTTCCTCCAGCTGCGCTCCATTTTTCGGGCTGCTCTCTTTAGGGTGCGAGTATGCTCATTATACCATGGTGTCAAACTGTTTTCCTTAACCTTCCTTAAGCGTAAAGGAGCAACTTTATTTAAAGTGCTAGAAAAGAGAGAGTCCATAGTTTCTGTTACATCATCAAGTTGTTCTGAGGTTTTGGATATGCTAAGGAATTTGGATACATCAGGAAGATAACTTAAAAAGCAGTCTTTTGTGTTAGAGGTGATGGTTCTTCCATACTTGTAACAAGAAGTAGAATTTACAATTTTGGCTATATGAATTTTGCAAAGAACTAAATAATGATCTGAGATATCATCACTTGGCTGAATAATTTCAACACCATCAACATCAATTCCATGTGACAGTATTAAATCTAGAGTATGATTTCGACAATGAGTAGGTCCTGAAACGTGTTGTCTAACACCAATAGAGTTCAGAATGTCTATAAATGCTGATCCCAATGCATCGTTTTCATTATCAACATGGATATTAAAATCACCAACTATTAAAACTTTATCTGCAGCCAGAACTAACTCGGATGTAAAATCACCAAACTCTTTAATAAAGTCTGTATGGTGCCCTGGTGGCCTGTATACAGTAGCCAGTACAAACATAACAGGGGATTTATCATTAACATTTGTTTCTTTGGATAATGTTATATGAAGTACCATTACTTCAAACGAGTTATACTTGTAGCCTGCCCTCTGAGAAATCCTGAAAACGTTGTTATAAATTGAAGCAACACCTCCACCTTTGCCTTTTAGACGTGGCTCATGTTTATAACAGTAATCTTGGGGGGTGGACTCATTTAAAATAATGTAATCATCAGGTTTTAGCCAGGTTTCTGTCAAACAGAGTACATCTATATTATGATCAGTGATCATATTATTTACAAAAAGTGTTTTCGTAGAAAGGGATCTGATATTCAATAAGCCAAGCTTTATCATTTGTTTATCCATATTGCTTCTGTTTTTTATTTGTTGAACCTCAATTAAATTGTTAATCTTAACTTGGTTTGGACGTTTTTTGTATTTTCTAGTTCGGGGAACAGACACAGTCTCTATAGTGTGATATCTAGGTGAAAGAGTCTCTATGTGCTGAGAATTAACTGACCTCTGTGACGGGAGGCAGCTAGCAGACGGTCGGTTTAGCCAGTCTGTCTGCTTCCTGACCTGGGCCCCAGTTAGTCAAGTATAAACACTAAGACTATTTGCCATATTTCTAGAGAGAAGAGTGGCGCCACCCCAGGAGGGATGAAGACCATCTCTTTTAAACAGGTCAGGTCTGCCCCAAAAGCTCGTCCAATTGTCTATGAAACCTATGTTATTCTGTGGGCACCACTTAGACATCCAGCCATTGAGTGATGACAATCTGCTATGCATCTCATCACCACGGTAAGCAGGGAGGGGACCAGAGCATATTACAGTGTCTGACATCGTGCTTGCAAGTTCACACACCTCTTTAATGTTATTTTTAGTGATCTCCGACTGGCGAAGTCGAACATCATTAGCGCCGGCATGAATAACAATCTTACTGTATTTACGTTTAGCATTAGCCAGCACTTTTAAATTTGCCAAGATGTCAGGCGCTCTGGCTCCCGGTAAACATTTGACTATGGTGGCTGGTGTCTCTATATTCACGTTCCGTACAATAAAATCACCAATAACTAGAGCACTTTCATCAGGTTTCTCAGTGGGTGCATTACTGAGTGGGGAGAACCTGTTTAATGTTTTGATCGGAACAGAAGAGCGGTGTTTTGACCCACGACTACGCTGCCTCACCGTCACCCAGTTGCCCTGCTGCTGGGGCTCTGTTTCCGGAACCGAACAATGTACAGGAATCCCTGAGCTAGACGCATCCAAAGCCGTATCTAGAGCCCTAACATTCTTACTGTCCTCAATTAAAGTTTGGATGCGTGTCTCTAATTCTGAAATCTTCTCTGTCAGCCTAACTATTTCCCTGCATTTATCACATGTGAATCCCTCATCAGCGACAGAGATAGATAAACTGTACATGTGGCAAGAGGTGCAAGAAACAATGATAGGAGAAGCCATTACTCACCGTGCTTGATGAAAATTCTTACTGCGGTTGTTTGATGAACTTGTGAAAAACTGGAGCTATATCCGTGAGTGCAGTACACCTGCAAAGCGATAGCACTCGTTAGCTTGTCATTAGCATTTTCATTCAAACCTATCGCTGTTTACTTTTCTCCTCTCCTCTCTCTCGCTCCAGTTTTTCACAAGTTCATAAAAAAACCGCAGTAAGAATATTTCATCAAGCACGGTGTGTAATGGCTTCTCCTGCTATTGTTATTTGCACCTCTTGCCTCATGTACAGTTTATCCATCTCTGTCGCAGATGAGGGATTCACATGTGATAAATGCAGGGAAATAGGCTGACAGAGAACATTTCAGAATTAGAGACACGCATCCAAACTTTAATTGAGGACAGTAAGAATGTTAGGGCTCTAGATACGGCTTTGGATGCGTCTAGCTCAGGGATTCCTGTACATTGTTCGGTTCCGGCAACAGAGCCCCTGCAGCAAATTTAAAAGTGCTGGCTAATGCTAAACATAAATACAGTAAGATTGTTATTCATGCCGGAGCTAATGATGTTTGACTTCGCCAGTCGGAGATCACTAAAAATAACATAAAAGAGGTGTGTGAACTTGCAAGCACGATGTCAGACACTGTAATATGCTCTGGTCCCCTCCCTGCTTACCGTGGTGACGAGATGCATAGCAGATTGTCATCACTCAATGGCCGGATGTCTAAGTGGTGCCCACAAAATAACATAGGTTTCATAGACAATTGGACAAGCTTTTGGGGCAGACCTGACCTGTTGAAAAGAGATGGTCTTCATCCCTCCTGGGGTGGCGCCACTCTTCTCTCTAGAAATATGGCAAATAGTCTTAGTATTTCTACTTGACTAACTGGGGCCCAGGTCAGGAAGCAGACAGACTGGCTAAACCGACCATCTCCTAGCTGCCTCACGTCAAAGAGGTCAGCTTATTCTCAGCACATAGAGACTCTTTCACCTAGATATCACACTATAGAGACTGTGTCTGTTCCCCGAACTAGAAAACACGAAAAACGCCCAAACCAAGTTAAGATTAACAATTTAATTGAGGTTCAACAAATAAAAAAACAGATGCAATATGGATAAACAAATGATAAAGCTTGGCTTATTGAATATCAGATCCCTTTCTATGAAAACACTTTTTGTAAATAATATGATCACTGATCATAATATGGATGTGCTCTGTTTGACAGAAACCTGGGTAAAACCTGATGATTACATTATTTTAAATGAGTCCACCCCCAAGATTACTGTTATAAACATGAGTCGAGTCTAAAAGGCAAAGGGGGAGGTGTTGCTTCAATTTATAACAACGTTTTCAGGATTTCTCAGAGGGCAGGCTTCAAGTATAACTCGTTTGAAGTAATGGTGCTTCATATAACATTATCCAGAGAAACAAATGTTAATGATAAATCCCCTGTTATGTTTGTACTGGCTACTGTATACAGGCCACCAGGGCACCATACAGACTTTATTAAAGAGTTTGGTGATTTTACATCCGAGTTAGTTCTGGCTGCAGATAAAGTTTTAATAGTTGGTGATTTTAATATCCATGTTGATAATGAAAAAGATGCATTGGGATCAGCATTTATAGACATTCTGAACTCTATTGGGGTTAGACAACACGTTTCAGGACCTACTCATTGTCGAAATCATACTCTAGATTTAATACTGTCACATGGAATTGATGTTGATAGTGTTGAAATTATGCAGCCAAGTGATGATATCTCAGATCATTATTTAATTTTGTGCAAACTTCATATAGCCAAAATTGTAAATTCTACTTCTTGTTACAAGTATGGAAGAACCATCACTTCTACCACAAAAGACTGCTTTTTAAGTTATCTTCCTGATGTATCCAAATTCCTTAGCATATCCAAAACCTCAGAACAACTTGATGATGTAACAGAAACTATGGACTCTCTCTTTTCTAGCACTTTAAATACAGTTGCTCCTTTACGCTTAAGGAAGGTTAAGGAAAACAGTTTGACACCATGGTATAATGAGCATACTCGCACCCTAAAGAGAGCAGCCCGAAAAATGGAGCGCAGCTGGAGGAAAAGAAAACTAGAGGTATTTCGTATTGCTTGTCGGGAAAGTAACCTATCTTACATAAAAACATTAAAAACAGCTAGATCCGATTACTTTTCTTCTCTTTTAGAAGAAAACAAACATAACCCCAGGTATTAATTCAATACAGTGGTTAAATTAACGGAAAATAAAGCCTCAACAAGTGTTGACATTTCCCAACACCACAGCAGTAATGACTTTATGAACTACTTTACTTCTAAAATTGATACTATTAGAGATAAAATTGCAACCATTCAGCCGTCAGCTACAGTATCGCATCAGATAGTGCACTTTAGACCCCCTGAGGAACAGTTCCACTCATTCTCTACTATAGGAGAGGAAGAATTGTATAAACTTGTTAAATCATCTAAACCAACAACATGTATGTTAGACCCTATACCATCTAAGCTCCTAAAACAGGTGCTTCCTGAAGTCATAGATCCTCTTCTGACTATTATTAATTCCTCATTGTCATTAGGATATGTCCCCAAAACCTTCAAACTGGCTGTTATTAAGCCTCTCATCAAAAAAACACAACTTGACCCCAAAGAACTAGTTAATTATAGACCAATTTCGAATCTCCCTTTTCTGTCCAAGATAGAAAAGGTGGTATCCTCACAATTATATTCCTTCTTAGAGAAAAATGGTATATGTGAGGATTTCCAGTCAGGATTTAGACCGTATCATAGTACTGAGACTGCTCTCCTTAGAGTTACAAATGATCTACTCTTATCATCTAATCGTGGGTGTATTTCTCTATTAGCTTTATTGGATCTTAGTGCTACGTTTGACACAATTGACCACAACATTCTTTTGCATAGACTTGAACACTTTGTTGGCATTAATGGAAGTGCATTAGCATGGTTTAAATCGTACTTATATGACCGCCATCAGTTCGTAGCAGCGAATGAAGATGTATCATATCGATCACAAGTGCAGTATGGAGTACCTCAAGGCTCAGTACTAATCCGCTACTCTTCACGCTTTATATGTTACCCTTGGGAGATATCATCAGGAAACATGATGTTAGCTTTCACTGTTATGCTGATGATACTCAGCTCTATATTTCTTCGTGGCCCAGCGAAACACACCAATTTGAAAAACTAATGGAATGCATAGTTGATATAAAAAACTGGATGACGAGTAATTTCTTACTGTTAAATTCTGAAAAAACAGAGGTGTTAACCCTCTGGAGTCGATTAACGCGGATACGCGTTTTGAGTCATTTTCCCCTGATAACCCTCTAGCATTTGTAAAACTTAATTTTTCCATCTCAAAAATATATCTAAATTACGGCCTATGCTCCCAATGTCAAATGCAGAAATGTTAATACATGCATTTATGACCTCAAGGTTAGATTATTATAATGCTTTATTGGGTGGTTGTTCTGCACGCTTAGTAAACAAACTACAGCTAGTCCAAAATGCAGCAGCAAGAGTTCTTACTAGAACCAGGAAGTATGACCATATTAGCCCGGTCCTGTCAACACTGCACTGGCTCCCTATCAAACATCGTATAGATTTTAAAATATTGCTTATTACTTATAAAGCTCTGAATGGTTTAGCACCTCAGTATTTGAATGAGCTCCTTTTACATTATAATCCTCTACGTCTACTACGTTCTCAAAACTCAGGCAATTTGATAATTCCTAGAATATCAAAATCAACTGCGGGTGGAAGATCCTTTTCCTATTTGGCGCCTAAACTCTGGAATAACCTACCTAACATTGTTCGGGAGGCAGACGCACTCTTGCAGTTTAAATCTAGATTAAAGACCCATCTCTTTAACCTGGCTTACACATAACATACTAATATGCTTTTAATATCCAAATCCGTTAAAGGATTTTTAGGCTGCATTAATTAGGTAAACCGGAACCGGGAACACTTCACATAACACCCTATGTACTTGCTACATCATTAGAAGAATGGCATCTACGCTAATATTTGTCTGTTTCTCTCTTATTCCGAGGTCACTGTAGCCACCAGATCCAGTCTGTATCCAGATCAGAGGGTCACTGCAGTCACCCAGATCCAGTACGTATCCAGACCAGATGGTGGATCAGCACCTAGAAAGGACCTCTACTGCCCTGAAAGACAGCGAAGACCAGGACAACTAGAGACCCAGATACAGATCCCCTGTAAAGACCTTGTCTCAGAGGACCACCAGGACAAGACCACAGGAAACAGATGATTCTCCTGCACAATCTGACTTTGCTGCAGCCTGGAATTGAACTACTGGTTTCGTCTGGTCTGAGGAGAACTGGCCCCCCAACTGAGCCTGGTTTCTCCCAAGGTTTTTTTCTCCATTCTGTCACCGATGGAGTTTCGGTTCCTTGCCGCTGTTGCCTCTGGCTTGCTTAGTTGGGGTCACTTCATCTACAGCGATATCGTTGAATTGATTGCAAATAAATGCACAGACACTATTTAACTGAACAGAGATGACATCACTGAATTCAATGATGAACTGCCTTTAACTATCATTTTGCATTATTGACACACTGTTTTCCTAATGAATGTTGTTCCGTTGCTTTGACGCAATGTATTTTGTTTAAAGCGCTATATAAATAAAGGTGACTTGACATGATGGCTCGGACCCGGTGTGTGTGTGCTGAATGGATTGACACACTCTGCTGAAGGATGACGGAGGGAAAAGTATATATTGTCCTTAAACACTCTAGCACCAAGTTTGTTTGGTTGGAGGCCATCCGGTTTAAACAATTGTCTATGGCCCCATAAAAGATTGAAGTTGTCAATGAAATTCACTCCTTTTATATTACAAGATCTATGTAGCCATGTGTTCAGCCCAAACAACCGTGAAAACATATTTGTTCCCCTTGCTGAAGAATGACTGAACTTTGAGTCTTTGAAGTGTTTCAAAGAGTTCACTGAAATCCTTCTTGAGGAGTTCTGACTGCTCTTTCCGAATATCATTCTTCCCCACATGGATGATGATTCGATTTGCAGTCTTGTGCTTCATCAGAATGTTCTGAAGTTCCTTGTTCAAATTAGAGACCGTTGCTTGAGGAAGGCAGCATGTTGTTGTAGCCCTGCTACTAATGTTTCTGATAAGAGAGTCACCCACTGTCAGAGTCCTTGGCTCGGCTGCGCTCTGAGCTGAATGCCACTGTCTGCTCGACCTTGAGCGCCTGTTAGTAGCGGTGTTAGCTGCTTGCTGATCCAATAGATGTTTAATCACATTTGGGGATTCCTCACCCACATTCATTAATGCTTCAAATCTGTTCTCAAGATGTATAGGGGGTGGTTGAATCCCAGTATTCACAAGCCTTGTCATAGTCGAATCTGGGGTAGAGGAAGCTACGGCAGCAATACGAGAAACTCGTGACAATCTGATGTCTCGTGTTCCTTTGGGTCTTGCTCCCTGTTTGTGCCATCGATTAGAGTGGCGATCAGTTTCGGCTTGTTCCTCTACACTTGGTATAAACTGTTGAGATTCAGAAGATTCATGGGACTCACCGGCTGTATGCTGAGAGGGTCCATGACGATGGTCTGCTAAGTGTTCCGTCTGTTTTTGAAGTCCAGCAAGTAACTTTGTTTCAAGAATCACAATCCTTTGTAGAAGTTTGCAGCAGTTCATGCAATAAGTAGATTCAACAGGAGGCATTTTCTCTCTCTTCTGTTTGAATGTAGGCAGTTGTTTTCCTGTCTCCGGAATGTAAGCTGCTGGCAGTGGGAGGCAAAGTTTTCTTTTGTAGTATTATTCCAGTCCCAAGTTTTTAGTTTTAGCATTTGTGCCAAAAATCTGTTGTTTGAGCACTGTGCTGATCTGCTGATATAGAAATCTTAGAAAAATCAGAGAAAAGTACAGAAATAAGAAGCAAAGCGCAGAGCAGTAAGCTAGAACGTCCGGACGGTAGCAAAGCCGGAAGCAATGAGGGTGGGGTGTGAACCTGAGACCCGCAGTGATGGATTAATTAAATGACAGCTGCTGTCAGAGTCGCTAAAATGGAGAGTGACTGTAGTGATGTAAGTAGTTTGCAACAGAGCGTTCATTTTAAGTAGAGGACTTTTCTCCACCACCTTCATCTGAAGTGGAGGATGTCGAGGTGTCTGTGGACACAGGGCCAGGGCCTGAGCCATATCAATTTGAGCTGCTGGCTCAAACTGCGGTTTGATCTCCCGCATCGCGATCGGCATCCGCTCTAGGTGGGAACTCGCAGTCTTCCAGGCCAAGTGCATGCAACCACTGGCGCCTAATTTTCAAGTCTGCTGGAAAACTGTAGTCCAGCAGTGCTGTTGCAACCAGCAACACTACACCTACGTACCATTCTGACCACTGTACTAAATACAGATAAATCTACGCTAACTTGAAGCTATCCTAACTTATGCAATACTATGCTACTAACTATATGCTTCTAACAATACTAACGTTATACTAACAACTAGTGATGCACCGAAATGAAAATTCTGCACCGAAACCGAAAATTTAGGATGCACTTGCCCGAAAACCGAAACTGAAGCCTAAAATGGCTTCTTTCAAAAACGTATATATATACTGCTTGGATTTAATGGATCTGAATTGAAAAATCACAATATAATAATCAAACTTTTATTAACAGTTACATAACAAAACATAAAATATTTTTTACAATAAATATAAATAATAATTATTCTTCAAGTTTTATGTTCCATCAAATAAAATAGTTTTTTTAAAAATTGTGCAAAAAAAATCCACAATTTTGGAGATTTTTGCAGAACAAATGTTACATATTGCAACTTTGGTGTCCTCTCGTATAGGGCTGTCACTTTTGTGAAAAATAAAGTCCTGTTCGATTTTTGAGACATAGGCAAAGTGTTCATTGAATCGTTAGTAAATTGCCTATATTTGGCGTTGATCCGTTTTTCAACGCCAAATATAGGCAAATCCACCGACAATTAAACAGGCATTAGGGCGAACGTAAAGAGGGCGCTTGAGACGCGCACAAGTCAGCAATGTGGACTGCCAGTAATGAAAAACATTACTGAAGGCTACATTGATATTATGCACTAATAGGCTCTCTGTGTGTGTGTGTGTGTGTGTGTGTGTGTGTGTGTGTCAGAACCTGCAGTTGCTATGTGACGCGCGTTCGCTGCGAGCGTATAGTGACGAGCTGGACGCGCTCCGAGAGAAGGCTGTTAAAATCGATTCCCTGTTTTCGTTTTCGAAACTTGTGTTGGTTGGTCCGATCGATTGTGCAGCTTTTGTGACAAGCTTTTTTTGATTGTGACAGCCCTTTGACATGCTTAATCTTTGATAGGCAGACGCGTGATAACAACTCGACCGTGAGTGAAACCTAAGCGCTTGCGCACGGATGGGAGGGGTGGGTGACATTTATTTTCGGTTTACGTTTTCGGCTGTTTTTTTTATTTCGGCCCGAAACCGATAATGACATTTCGGCCGAAAATTTTCGGCGGCCGAAATTTCGGTGCACCCCTACTAACAACTATGCTAATTAACTACATAGGCTACAAGAAAATACCTAAATAACTATATAAATGCTATGCTAATAGATGCTAAAATACTCGTTTTAAATACTCGCAATTCCAATTCCTGACTCTCTACAGTGAATTTGATGGAACAAGATGGTTTTATACTGCCAAGGGCGTGGTGAGCTGGAAACTGCTAATGTCACCTGCCACTGCTTATGTAACGTACCACCACAAACATCCAATAGGAAATCTCAACTGCAGTAGCCACCGTTCAACCTGAAGAGGGCAGGACTCAGACAGTTTTACACCGTATATTGTAGAATTAAAACACTTTATACTCAAATGTAAATAAAGCCCCATTCTTATAGATCATTAACTAAAAAAAAAGTTGGTATAGGGTTTAGTTACCCTTTAAGAAAGCATACGATCATAGTGATGTGGATACAGTATGTTTGCACCAGGTCTGCAATTTGGCACTCCAGTCAAGTCAAAACACATATATTTATATAAAGAACTTTATACTGTAAGTTGTTTAAAGCAAACAGATTTACAATATTTAACGTGTTGTTTTGAGTGTTCAGTGTTTTTTTTAATTAAAATGACAACTTGACTTTCAACATAAAACATGATATTACCAACTCAGCAACCTAGGGGATCAGAAGACACCACAGAAGATACCCACAGAGGAGTCGGCGGATGAAAAGCCCACGTTTGAAATGGTGGAGAGGAAGGCCACTGAGGAGACAGGAGAAAAGTTAGTAGTGGAGTATAAGAACCAGTGGAAGAGGCAAGGCTAGAGAGATGGGTGGATCTAGAGAATGACACATGCAGCGATGCAAATAATCATAGCCTGTAGGTCTATACATTTACATGGTAACACTATGGTAACACTATACATGGTAACACTATACAACATTGAACATTGAAAATAAGTGATATTTCCCGGGAATCCATCGCCAAAATAAGTTTTTTATTATTATGATTATTTTTTACACGATTCTTATCCACAAACTTAAAAAAAGCACTAATCATTAACAGTCTAAAGAGTTTATAAATACACAATATATATTAAAGAATGACAGACCAATGGATATGTTAAAAGTGATTTATTTATGAACAAGGTAATATTAATATTAATTTAATATTAATAATAATAATTTCATGCTGCGAAACTTTGTTTGTCCCTCCATGACCAACACTGAAATTACAACGACAAATTTAGCAGTAGGCATAATTTGGACCTCCATGGTTGCTTGTCAGGTAGTGGTCTCCTATTTACTCAAATATCGGCCTAATGTCCTCAGTTTTGGTTGGTGATTAATTCGGTTATTTTGGCCGTTGGCATCCTGATCCATCATTGCACATCACACTCATCTACTCTATTCTCGAAGTTCACTTCCCGCTACTTTTTCCCTCTTCCTCCTGCCCGCTGGCGCTGCAGCAACTGTCTTCTTCTTCGATAGTAGCCTAAACTACTCTATACTGCCACATGCTTTACTGGAGGTCTAGCAACTCAAGTGCAAGCCACTTTACAGACACAGATAGTTGCGTGTTCTGAGTTAACACAATCAGAGTGTAAAAATACGGAATATTTTACAGGAAAATACTAAAACGGGAAGACAGCTGGAAAAGAGCTAAAATATGTGAGAAACCCAGAAAAAACGGGAGGGTTGACAGCTATACAATATGATTTCATTAATGTATTAACTAACATGAGTGAACAATGAACCATACATTTATTAAAGTAGGCCTATTTATTAATATTTGTTAATGTTAATGAAAATACAGTTGTTTATTGGTAGTACACAAACCAGTGTTCATTTCGTTAACGAAGACGATGAGAAAAAATATTTGTTAACGAACATTTTTTATATGACTAAGACGAGACGTTGACGAGCTAAAAATAACATCGGATGACGAAATTATGACACAATTTGTGCCGCCTTTTCGTTATGTAACACCAGTGAGCAGATGGTATTCAACCATCTGTTCCATGTTAATGAATCCTGACTCTCTAACACATTCTGCACTCAAAGACCAGATGTTGAGTTAAAGAAAAAACAAGGACCTTCGTTTTACAACATCTTCCAACATAACTCACCTCCCGGGCGCCCCTGTGGCGGCAACATCCTGGCGTGGATGAGAATTATAACACCTTGGAGACTGTCCAGAGATACACGGGCGAGCTTCAAAGCAAAGACAAACACCCGCCCTTTTTCACTCACGGCACGATCACACATTCCAAAGAACAGACACACACACATACGCAAACAGCCACGAGCATTTTTGGCTAGCACATGGACCTTTTACCATAAAACTACCTCTAAATGTATTTTAATGTCTCCCTTTATGTGCTCAAATGTATTCATGTGGCATAGTGGAATAGATGAATGTTACTGTGTGTTTAATCAAACTTTATATGCATGTAGTTAGGAACAACTCTGTATCTCTCTATACTTGATTTGTAAAATCATAGTTTTTGGTGTCTGTATAATCGTAAAAACACGACTGTAACGAATCTTGATGGCAAATTACAAAAAGATGCATTGTTTCAGAGGAACAATCTTGCTTAGGAAAAATGTTTAATTTTGTCATCGCCATAAATTAGACCAGTGGGCGGAAATCAGCAAACAAAGAAGATTTTCCCGCCTCAGTTTCTTACACTTCATTGGTTCATACGGAAAGATAGGTGTAAACCTACTTTTATATAAAGTTGCTCCTTTACGCTTAAGGAAGGTTAAGGAAAACAGTTTGACACCATGGTATAATGAGCATACTCGCACCCTAAAGAGAGCAGCCCGAAAAATGGAGCGCAGCTGGTGGAAAACAAAACTAGAGGTATTTCGTATTGCTTGGCGGGAAAGTAACATATCCTACAGAAAAGCATTAAAAACTGCTAGATCCGATTACTTTTCTTCTCTTTTAGAAGAAAACAAACATAACCCCAGGTATTTATTCAATACAGTGGCTAAATTAACGAAAAATAAAGCCTCAACAAGTGTTGACATTTCCCAACACCACAGCAGTAATGACTTTATGAACTACTTTACTTCTAAAATCGATACTATTAGAGATAAAATTGCAACCATTCAGCCGTCAGCTACAGTATCACATCAGACAGTGCACTATAGACCCCCTGAGGAACAGTTCCACTCATTCTCTACCATAGGAGAGGAAGAATTGTATAAACTTGTTAAATCATCTAAACCAACAACATGTATGTTAGACCTTATACCATCTAAGCTCCTGAAAGAGGTGCTTCCAGAAGTCATAGATCCTCTTCTGACTATTATTAATTCCTCATTGTCATTAGGACATGTCCCCGAAACCTTCAAACTGGCTGTTATTAAGCCTCTCATCAAAAAACCACAACTTGACCCCAAAGAACTAGTTAATTATAGACCAATCTCGAATCTCCCTTTTCTGTCCAAGATACTAGAAAAGGTGGTATCCACACAATTATATTCCTTCTTAGAGAAAAATGGTATATGTGAGGATTTCCAGTCAGGATTTAGACCGTATCATAGTACTGAGACTGCTCTTCTTAGAGTTACAAATGATCTGCTCTTATCATCTGATCGTGGGTGTATCTCTCTATTAGTTTTATTGGATCTTAGTGCTGCTTTGACACAATTGACCACAACATTCTTTTGCATAGACTTGAATACTTTGTTGGCATCAGTGGAAGTGCATTAGCATGGTTTAAATCGTACTTATATGACCGCCATCAGTTCGTAGCAGTGAATGAAGATGTATCCTATCGATCACAAGTGCAGTATGGAGTACCTCAAGGCTCAGTACTAGGGCCGCTACTCTTCACGCTTTATATGTTACCCTTGGGAGATATCATCAGGAAACATGGTGTTAGCTTTCACTGTTATGCTGATGATACTCAGCTCTATATTTCTTCGCAGCCCGGTGAAACACACCAATTTGAAAAACTAATGGATTGCATAGTCGATATAAAAAACTGGATGACGAGTAATTTCTTACTGCTAAATTCTGAAAAAACAGAGGTGTTAATTATAGGACCTAAAAACTCTGCTTGTAATAACCTAGAACACTGTCTAAGACTTGATGGTTGCTCTGTCAATTCTTCGTCATCAGTTAGGAACCTAGGTGTGCTACTTGATCGCAATCTTTCCTTAGAAAGCCACGTTTCTAGCATTTGTAAAACTGCATTTTTCCATCTCAAAAATATATCTAAATTACGGCCTATGCTCTCAATGTCAAATGCAGAAATGTTAATCCATGCATTTATGACCTCAAGGTTAGATTATTGTAATGCTTTATTGGGTGGTTGTTCTGCAGCTAGTCCAAAATGCAGCAGCAAGAGTTCTTACTAGAACCAGGAAGTATGACCATATTAGCCCGGTCCTGTCAACACTGCACTGGCTCCCTATCAAGCATCGCATAGATTTTAAAATATTGCTTATTACTTATAAAGCCCTGAATGGTTTAGCACCTCAGTATTTGAATGAGCTCCTTTTACATTATAATCCTCTACGTCCGCTACGTTCTCAAAACTCAGGCAATTTGATAATACCTAGAATATCAAAATCAACTGCAGGCGGCAGATCCTTTTCCTATTTGGCGCCCAAACTCTGGAATAACCTACCTAACATTGTTCGGGAGGCAGACACACTCTTGCAGTTTAAATCTAGATTAAAGACCCATCTCTTTAACCTGGCATACACATAACATACTAATATGCTTTTATTATCCAAATCCGTTAAAGGATTTTTAGGCTGCATTAATTAGGTAAACCGGAACCGGAAACACTTCCCATAACAACCTATGTACTTGCTACATCATTAGAAGAATGGCATCTACGCTAATATTTGTCTGTTTCTCTCTTGTTCCGAGGTCACCGTGGCCACCAGATCCAGTCTGTGTCCAGATCAGAGAGTCACTGCAGTCATCCGGATCCAGTACGTATCCAGACCAGATGCTGGATCAGCACCTAGAAAGAACCTCTACATCCCTGAAAGACAGCGGAGACCAGGACAACTAGAGCCCCAGATACAGATCCCCTGTAAAGACCTTGTCTCAGAGGAGCACCAGGACAAGACCACAGGAAACAGATGATTCTTCTGCACAATCTGACTTTGCTGCAGCCTGGAATTGAACTACTGGTTTCGTCTGGTCAGAGGAGAACTGGCCCCCCAACTGAGCCTGGTTTCTCCCAAGGTTTTTTTCTCCATTCTGTCACCGATGGAGTTTCGGTTCCTTGCCGCTGTCGCCTCTGGCTTGCTTAGTTGGGGACACTTCATCTACAGCGATATCGTTGACTTGATTGCAAATAAATGCACAGACACTATTTAACTGAACAGAGATGACATAACTGAATCCAATGATGAACTGCCTTTAACTATCATTTTTGCATTATTGACACTGTTTTCCTAATGAATGTTGTTCAGTTGCTTTGACGCAATGTATTTTGTTTAAAGCGCTATATAAATAAAGGTGACATTGACATTGACATATAAAAACAAAGGAGAACCCGTGTTCTTGGCATTCCGCCAGAGAAAGAGGGGGTTCTCAGCTTCGCAACCGGACTTCAAGAAGTTTCTCCGTTTGTTCTTCTTTACTTTTCGTTTCATTTTAGTTTTTCTTTATTGTCTTCTGATATTTGACTTCGTTCAATTGTCTTCACGAGCCAAACGAACTTAAGTCTAAACATCTTTTGGCAAAGTTTACATTCGCATTAACCATTGAGCTCCCGCATCATCTGCTCTGGAAAGAACAACGCAGAAGCTGCACCAACGGACAATTTGAACTCAGCTACACACAAGAGCCAGATCAAAGCAAGTACTTTCTTATATCGCAACTTCAAATTGGTGTTTAAGGTTGTCTAGGCTAGTCCATGTTTGTGAAATTATTCAATGACTTGGGGTCTCTTGCAAAGTTAACTGTTTGAAAATTGTCACGCTGAGATTGGTCTTCACTCTTTCTCTCTCTCTCGTTTCTCTCCCTCTCTATCTCATTACTATTCTCGTTCGTTTATCTTGTTTAAATTGTACTGTTCGTTTTGCTATATACTCATATTTGCTCTGTGTGAATTGTAGTTAAGTACTGTTTAGTCTGTTTTTATTAAATACCATAATTTGCTTGAATTGAACTGTTTTATTGCTCATCGAGATCGAAGTCCCTGAATCGTGTGATCTAAGCTACAAGCTTTGTTTTCTATGAATTAACCCTTGTGGATTATTCAAATTCACTACCCTTTCGAGTTGTTTGGGATGAAAACATCCACTCAATTAAACTGCTGTAAAAATGTATCAGATTCATTTTTTTTTTCATTTTTTTTTTGCATAAATCTATTAATCAACCTCAGTCCTGATCAAAACTACCAAATGTTTTTAAAAAATCCAAGATTTTAACTCTTTAATTGCCAAGTTCATAAATGATGTCACTGATTTGGGGAAAGAAACACACAAAATGACTTATTTTCAATATAAAAGTAATTGTGGCTGGATTTTTTTTTTTACTTTTTATAACAGTCTTGGGCATGTCAAAGATTAGTAGCAACATTGGCTTTGATGCATTTTTAGTTTTTGTGCAACATTAGATTTAATTTTTTTTCTCCCTAATTTGCTGTTGGTGGCTGTTTTTGCCCCATTGACTTCCATTATAACGACATTTTTTGATTGCAAAGCCATGACACCATGTAATCATGCATTCTTGATTGTTTGTGGTTTTCCCTTTTGGGAAGAGGTAAAATTTGTTAATTTTACAGTTGATCACTAGGTGGGACCATTAACCCTTTAGATAGGCCTGTGCAAAAAGAGGCTTAGTTTCTGGCTTGTATATGGAGTTATATGGAGTATAACAGCAAATTATAGTGTTTGTGTGTGTGTGAGATTATTGATTGTTGGTGGTTTTCCCTGTTGGGAAGAGGTAACATTTGTTTTTTTTTTTACAGTTGATCACTAGGTGGGACCATTAACCATTTAGATAGGCCTGTGCAAAAAAATCTTAGTTTCTGACTTGTATATGAAGCTATATGGAGTATAACAGTATATTATATTGAGTGTGTATGTGTGTGTGTGTGTGTGTGTGTGTGTGTGAGAAAGAGAGAGAGAGTGTGTGAGAGAGACCTTTGCCCACTTACCTTGATGTATTTGAGAAAATCAAAATGTACACCTCAGCTCTTAGAACTACATGGAGTAAACAAAAGTGTATTTATGCACCTGCTGCCTTTTAATGGTGGTGAAAGTATTCGGTTGTTAAGTGATGACGTAAGAAGCGCTGTTTCCAGGTCCAGGCCTCAACTCGCTTCACTTGAGAATATGACCTCAGCAGCCGTTTAGGAGCACTGTTTATTCATATTGATAATTTAAGTTAAACGCTTTCAAACTTACGATATACACTACAGTCTCCGTGCTCACAGCATCCCAAACACAAATAATTTTTAGATATTTTTTCATTGTCTGGCTATCTGGTACTTCGGTATGGAGTTAAAGGTTAATATTATAACTTTTTCGCTAGTATTCTATCACATTGTGAGTTTATATTAGCACCTTTTGTTGTTTTCTCGTGGTAACTGATAGAGCGTTTGGACACGGAAGCGCTGCTACGTGACGTCAGACTTAACAAGCGAATAGACTAAGCAAAAGCAAAGTACGTGGATTTAAACACTTGCATGCCATCATGCTGGATATTTAATGGTGAGAAGAGCAGCAAGCAACACGAGAAAGGGCTTTACTTGAACCAAAGTTTTAGAAATGATTATGTAGCGTGACCCCTCCAGTGAGCTGCAGCTTATTTGTAGTTGGTATTGCATTTTGGTTCATAATACATTATGTTCATAAGTTTGATGCGAAGTAGATTTTTTTACAGGATTTTACGGTTTTAAACTGGCTTTACCATCAAGAAAAGAGGAGCATTTCACTTATAGGCCATCTGTACTTTTCACCATCAACAGGAGGCAGGTGCATAAACACACTTCTTTTTTTATTGTTTACTCCATGTAGTTCTGAGAGGATGAGGTGCATATTTAGATTTTTTCAAATACTGTACATCAAGGTAAGTGCACAAAGGTCTCTCTCACACCTTCTCTTTCTTTCTTTCTCTCTCTCTCTCTCTCTCTCTCTCTCTCTCTCTTCCTTTCTCTCTCTCTCTAGCACACACACACTATAATTTGCTATTATACTCCATATAACTCCATACAAGCCAGAAACTATGCCTTTTTTTTGCACAGGCCTATCTAAAGGGTTAATGGTCCCACCTAGTGATCAACTGTAAAAAATAACAAATGTTACCTCTTCCCAACAGGGAAAAACCACCAACAATCAAGAATCTCACACACACACACAAACACTATAATTTGCTGTTATACTCCATATAACTCCATATACAAGCCAGAAACCAAGCCTTTTTTTGCACAGGCCTATTTAAAGGGTTAATGGTCCCACCTAGTGATCAACTGTAAAAATAATTTTTTTTTACCTCTTCCCAAAAGTGAAAACCACAAACAATCAAGAAAGCATGATTATATGGTGTCATGGCTTTGCAATCAAAAAATGTCGTTATAATGGAAGTCAATGGGCCAAAAACAGCCACCAACAGCAAATTAGGGAGAAAAAAATTAAATCTAATGCTGCACAAAAACTAAAAATGCATCAAAACCAATCTTGTTACTAATCTTTGACATGCCCAAGACTGTGATAAAAGGTAAAAAAAAATCCAGTCCACAATCACATTTTATATTGAAAATATGTAATTTTGTGTGTTTTTTCTCCCAAATCAGTGACATCATTTATGAACTTGGTAATTAAAAAGTTAAAATATTGGAATTTTTTAAAAAATTTGGTAGTTTTGATCAGGACTGAGGTTGATTAATAGATTTATGCAAAAAAAAATTGAAAAAAATATTTATTTGATACATTTTTACAGCAGTTTAATTTAGTGGATGTTTTCATCCACGAACATCCCGAAAGGATAGTGAATTTGCCCACAGTGTACCGTTGAGTTTTTGAAAAATTTCAAAGCATTTTCCCAAAATATGGGTCAAAATAAGATTTGTCACCAAAAATCATTCCATTAGCTCAAACACAGAGAAAGTTGTGGCCAAAATAAGACTCAACTTTACCCCCTAGTGGACGAAAACGTTCCCAACAACGCACAAGGGTTAATTTCAGTAATCTAAGTAGTACAGACACAGAAAATATTGTTTTTTCCTGATCAGAAGATTAATATTTCTTGAAGTTTGTAAGAAGGGTATTTTTATTGATTTTTGATAAGGAAGTCTAGCTTCCAGTTCGCGGGACGAACAGATTGCCTAGATTAACTTAAATTAATTCTAGTAAAGGTTACCTTAAAATGATTAAATATTCCCTCTTTAGGTAATTTAATATTTGTAAGCATCAAGCACATCATATTCATAGACTCATGAATATTCACTTCATTTGAGTTAATTATTCCCCAGAAAGTGATTGTTGCTACATATTTTATGGTGGAGTTGATTTTGGGCAGCGTTCAAACTTAGTTTTTTGTGAGCAATATTCATATTCATATTCATGCATATTTTTGGATGTTAATATTATGTATGCACATTTTTGAATTGTGAGTTAAGTCGCGCTTCGAGCGAACTCATTTGGCACAAAGCCAGCTATTCAGCACTTTAACATTTTCTAAAAATACCTATATTCACTGTTATTTTAATAAAAGTAAACTGCAGTAAATGTTAAAAGTCTCCTGTCAAGAGAAGACCAAGATCTCTCTGCAGTGAGGACATTAAAAAGACGAAGAAATCTCTTTTTTAGTGCAATATGTAAATCTGAACATGAGCGATGTTCCATTGATTCAGTAGTAAAAAGGCCGTGTAATTACATATCGTTATTGAATTAGTGGTGAACCACAGTGATATTCAAAAATAAACGATAAAAACGCCTGGTCTAAAATTGGCTTAGCTACCCGATTGTAAACCTAAAACATTTAAATCATAAGTGCTATTTTGTTAAATGTTTATGGGAGTCAACAGATGGACAAAACCTGTTGTTAACAGTTGTGTGTTTGGCAGTGAATGGATCCTGTCTCACACTCTTTTTAATATAGCAACGCAAAGGTCATAAAACCTTTGTCTGTTTGTTAGTTGTGATTTTGATGCAGAAAATCAGCCTGAAAAAATGATCAGATTCTAAGTCATATTGAAATTGGCTGTAATTCCGCTGACTAAACACCAGAGGGGGTACTTTGTT